>NW_027528977.1:19410276-19538216 GCF_008692635.1 Crocuta crocuta | reverse complement strand
TCTTATGTTTTTATATTCTATAATATTATATAATCATATTAACATATTATAGAAGTTTTATTCTATTATCTTTTACATGATCAATTATGCTATGTATACTTTTTGAGTTGATTTTTGTATGTGGTATGAAGTATAGATCAAAATTAATATATTTGCATATGTATATCCAGTTATCCTAGCATTATTTGTTGAAAAGACTACACTTTCTCTTTTGATAAGGAAAGAAAGTATATTAGGTCAATTTGGATAACAGATAAAGATGTATTTTAGATATAGATAGACTGATGATAGACAGTCTATTTTCTAGATTCTGTTCTGTTCTATTCATCTATCTTGACACCAAACTTATATTGCCTTGATCATTGTACTTTAAAATAAGTCTTAGGGCACTTGTGTGGCTCATTTGGTTAACTGCATGATTCTTGGTTTCAGCTAAGGTCATGATCTTATGGTTTGTGAGACTGAGCCCTGCATCAGGCTCCAAGATGACACCATGGAGCCTGCTTGCAATTCTCTTTCTTCCTCTTTCTCTAACCATTCCCCACTAAGGCATGCTCCCCACCCTTCTCTCTCTCAAAAATAAATAAATAAACTTTGGGGCACTTGGGTTGCTCAGTCAGTTAAGTGTCCAAGTTCAGCTCAGGTCATGATCTCACACTTCATGAGTTCGAGCCCTGCATCTGACTCTGTGCTGACAGTCAGCTCAGAGCCTGAAGCCTGCCTCAGATTCTGTGTCACTCTCTCTCTCTCAGCTCCTCCCACACTCATGCTCTGTCTGTATGTCTCTCAAAAATAAATAAAACATATATATACATATATGTATATACATACACACACACATATATATATAAACTTAAAAGTAAATAAACAAATGCAATGAGTTTTGAAATTAGATAGTGATAGTTCTTCAACTGTTTTCTTTTTCTGCAAAGTTGTTTTTGATATTCAAGATCCTATTCTATTATACAAGATTTTTTAAAAAAAATTTACTGTCTAAAACATTACTTAGAACTGTATTATGTTCTGCCAAGAATGCATTTTGTAGTCTTCAGTGTTCAAATCCTACACATTTTTTGTCAGATCTATCCCTAACTGTTTTATGTATTTGATGCTATGATAATAGCATTTTTAAAAATTTCAAATTATTTTGTTCATTGGTAGTATAGAGAAACAGTGCTTTCTTTCTTTTTTTTTTTTATTTATTTTTTGTGTGTATTGATTCTAAGATCCTACAACCTTGATAAACTAGCTTACCGCATCTTGTAGCTTTTTTTGTAGATTCTATACATTAAATGCTACTTGTCAATGATAGGAATTTTCTTCTTTCTTTCTGAAATGCTGTGCTTCATTAATTTTTCTTTCTTTCTTTCACTGCCTAAATCCTCCAGTAAAATGTTGAAAAGAAGTGGTAAGAACACACTTTCATGACTTGCTCTTGATGTGAAGGATAAAATAAATCTTTCACAGTTAAATATATAATCTGTAGGATTTTTGGATAACCCTTACCAATTTGAAGATACTCTCTTTTATTTCTAGTGTGCAACGTGTTTCTGCAGAGTGGATGCTGAGTTTTGTCACATGATTTATCTACCTCATTTGAGAAAGCTATGTTTTTCATTATTTTTTAATGTTGTGAATTTTCTTGTCAATATTCAACTATTACATTTTTACATACTTTAGATTCATGTTGCTAATATTTTGCCTAGAAATGTATATCTATGTTCATGAGACATATTGGTTTGTAGTTTTCTTTTCTGATTCTTTTTTTTCCTGGTTTTGGTGTGTGCATAATGTTGATCTTATAGAATGAGTGGAGGTCTCCAATTTTCAGGAAGAGTTTCTTTTTGGATAGCCTTTATCAAGGTATATATTATATTATACTCATTTCTAAAAATAATTCGGCAACTTGTTTTTCTGTGTTTTGGGGCATATTAAGCAGCATTGGAGTTATCTGATTTGGGAAGTTTTGGTAGATGTCATCTGTGATTCCATTTGGTGCTCGTGCTTTTTTTCTGATTTCATAACTTCTTTAATTCTTCTATAGAAATTTTTATCTTAATCTCTTTATATGTGCAAGAGTTTAATTTGATAAATCATATTTTTCTGAAAATTTATCAATTTATCTAAGTGTTAAAATAAATTTGCATAGGGGCGCCTGGGTGGCTCAGTCAGTTGAATGTCCAACTTTGGCTCAGGTCATGATCTCACAGTTCGTTTGTCTGAGCCCTGCCTCAGCCTCTATGCTGACAGGTAGCTCAGAGCCCGGAGCCTGCTTCAGATTCTGTATCTCCCTCTCTCTCTGACCTTCCCCTGCTCATGCTGTCTCTCTCTCAGAAATAAATAAAAGCATTAAAAAATAAAAATAAATAAATTTGCATAATATAATTTTTAAAATTTATTTTGTTCCAATGTCATTTCTCTTTCATTATGTCTTTAAAAAGAATTTGTGTCTATGACTTTTTATCGAGTAGTTAACTTAGCTTTACTTTTGACTTTTATTATTTATTTTAAAGTTTATTTTGAGAAAGAAACAGCAAGCTGGGGAGGGGCAAAAAGAGGTGGCGAGAGAAAATCCCAAGCAGTCTCTGGACTGTCATTCCAGAGCCTGCTGTGGGGCTCAATCTCATGAACTGTGAGATTATGACCCTTACCCAAAATCAAGAATCATATGCTTAACCAACTGAGTCACCGAGGCTCCCCTATTTTTGACTTTTAAAAGGACAAGCTTTTGGGGCATCTGGGTGACTCAGTCAGTTAGGCATTCAACTTCAGCTCAGGTAATGATCTCACAGTTGTGATTTCAAGCCCTGTCTTGGGGCTTCAGATTCTATATTTCTTTCTGTCTCCGCCCCTGGCCCACTCATGCTCTCTCTCAAAAATAAATAAATATTAAAAGTAAATGATGAAGACTCAATATTTTTATCAAAGTATTCTTTAAAAAATAAATAAAAGATTAAGCATTTTTTATTTTTATATCCTTCACTTATGTTTATTACTTGTTGATTTCTGCTTTTATCTTTATTATTTCCTTTACTCTGATTTCTTTCTCCTTTTGACACTTCTGTTTTCAACTTTTTGAGATGGAAATTTATTTTTGGTCATGTTTTTTAAACTATATATATATATATATTTTTTTTTTTCTTTTNATGGATTCTTTTAGAGTGTTGTTTTTCATTATAATTAGTTTTAATATAAATGTAATATTTTTATGTACTTTTTTGATAGATAAATTATTTATCAGAGAATTTTAAAATTTTCAAGCAAAATATTATTTATAAAATTTTGTTATTCACCTCTTTTATTACATTATCATCAGAGAATATTATATTATTCCAATATTATGGGACTACTATGATATTTAGAGATACATAATATTCAGTTAGCTTTTAAAAATTACTTATAAATTCTTCCACTTTAAAAATTTTTTTAATGTTTTATTTATTTTTGAGAGACAGATCATAAGTAAGGGAGGGGCAGAAAGAGAGAGAGAGAAACAGAATCTAAAGCAGGCTCCAGGCTCTGAGCTGTCAGCACAGAGTGTGACATGGGGGTTTGAACCCACAAACCATGAGTTTTTGACCCGAGTCAAAGTGGATGCTTAACCGACTGAGCCACCCAGGTGCTCCCGTTACTTATACAGTTGTGAAGATAAGTTGTGGTATATATTGCTGTTTTGTCAAATCCTGTGCCTTTATGACTATCTCTCTCTCAATAGAGCCATGTGAACCCAAATCTATGGTGTCTAGTTCTTCTACATATTCTTAATTAAATTTTTAATGTTATTTTTTATTTATTTTTGAGAGCAGGAGTGGAGAGGTGGTAGGGGCATAGAGAGAGGAAGGGAATCCCATGCAGGCTTAATGCTCTACAGGATCTCATGAATCGTGAGTGAGATCATGACCTGAGCTGAAATCAAGAGCCAGATGCTGTATCTAATGAGCCACCTAAGTGCCCCCAATTTTGTCCTCTTGATTAATCAATTCAAAGAATGAATCCAAGTCTAATTCTGTCCTGACGTTGTCTTCACACATTCTATTTGTTATACTTTTGGTGGTTTATTCTACAGCATTTATTTAATACTCGCTATGTCCCAGGCATTATGCCAGAGTCGGAGAAAGTAATTATTAAAAAGGCCACTATTTTCCCTTCTTTCATGGCATTTTGAGTCATGTGATTCCTTGTCCTTGGCATCTTCATGGTAATTTATTTTTCTCATAAAAATCTGTCAGAATATGAATCTTAAACAAAACTTTTCAGTCTCAAAACAAATGCAATCTCCATGAAAAAGGACCACAGAAAAATAGACCGTATTCTCCATTCTTTTTTTAATGTTTTACTTATTTTTGAGAGAGAGAGAGAAACAGAGAGACAGAGATTGAGTGGGGGAGGGCAGAGGGAGAGGGAAACACTGAATCTGAATCAGGCTCTAGACTGTTAGCACAGAGCCTGATGTGGGCCTCATACTCATGAATGGTGAGATCATGATCTGAGTCAAAGTTGGCCACTTAACAGACTGAGCCACCCAGGTGCCCCATATGGTATTCTCCATTCTGACCAAACCTCAAGTCTTTTCCCATAGAAAACATATGAGCAGTTTTGGAAAATGTTAATTATTATACAATGTGGAAACTTTTAAAGCTGAGAAATAGTTTTGAATAGTACTGTCTGAAAGCTATAAGGTTTTAAAAAAAAAATCCTGAACTCTTTAATATAAAGTCCTTCTATTCATTTTGTTCTAATTTTATGAATGTTATATTGCTTGCATTGAATGCAGGCTTTATTCAATAACTCTCTGTAATGGGAGATTCTTAAATATGTAACAAAAGTGGGTATGTCATTTAATTATTAGACTGTAAGTTAGGTCATAGTTTATTTTTGAAATATCATTTAGTAACATCATGATTTTCTTATTTTCTTTAAAGCTTCTAATATCTAATTATATTGAAGAAAATAAACAGGAACCTTCTTTAACCTTCAAATAATATAAGCAAGATCAGATGATCTATGTAGACTTATTAGTTTCTTAGAAAAATTTAAAATTTCCATAATTAAGGCCTGTACGGAAATATAGATGTTGAGCCCAATAACTCTGTTTACTTTACTGAAGATAAGTTTCTATTCCAAAGTCTGTTTTGCCTTATGATATTCAGATGATGTTAGGAACAGCTTACAATTGCCATCAAAGAGGGAAGAGAATTAGATATCATTGCTAAAGAAAGGCTTTAGAATTTACATTATGAGAAAAATTTAATGATTTTTCTAATACAGTGAATGTTTGTATTTGTGTGTATGTGTTAAGTTATGTTAAAATATCCCTACCTGGAATATAAAAAAAATTAATACAAGTGGTCAGTCCATAGATTTATCATTGAAGCCTCCTCAGTCTGTGAAAGAGCAGCCATGTAGCATGCCCAGATAATGTGTCTCTAATGATAACTTCCAACTATTATAATTGTTCTCTAAATTTCTGTTTGGTGACAACCTTTGTGAGATAATTACACATCATCAGTGTTCTAATGAACTACGAGACACTTAATGCCTGGGCATGAGGCAAAGTAGCTAAGAAACATGTGTCACAGGCAGTTTCGCAGGAACTAACATACAAAAATGTAGGCTTCATTAACAGTGTTCAAAAAGACAGATGAGTCTCCATCCTGCCTAACCCAGTGCTTAATTTATTGACTGAGTTTAACAGTGACGTCCCTTTGGAGGATTTTTAATAGTTTCTAAGTTGCTTGCTGAGGTTTTAATAGACATTTGCCTCACTGAGCTCAATAAATATAGAGTGCAGTTTGAAATCTTGCAACCTAGAATGTAAGCAACTGACTGAATGAGGTTAGAAAGGATTTATATTTCTTCTAAATATACTTCTGAGCTGAAGTTCAAGTGTAAAAGATTTCCAAAATATCTACCTACTTTCTTAAAAACTTTCTCCTATTTTATGTTAAGACCTTTGGTGCTATAAAACAGAGAAAAATGTGTCAGGAATAGCAAATAAAAATGACTAAGCAATTCCTTTCAGTTTGCTCCAAAGTAGATTTTGGAAAGCTTTGTAGGAATTCAACATTCAGATTGTAAGCATTCAGGTTAAGTCAAAGTAAGTAGCAAATATTTCATTTCTCAGGCTCCAATTACTTGGAACCAAAAGCATCATGGTTTATAAAGGCATTGTATTATTCATGTGATACTACAGCTTATCTATTTGGTAATTTATAAAGAAGTTTTTGGCTGCAGTGTTAAAACAACACGAAAAATAATAATAGCTAATATCTATTGAATACTTGCTCTCCTAGGGACACTGGCATTTTCATGAACCTAAGTTTACCTATTGCTCTGTAGAATCCTAGAAGGCAGGTACAATTATTAACCTCACTTTTAATGAAAAGTATAAGGTATATTTTCTAAGTTCATACAGCCAATAAATTTTAAAATTAACACTTGAACCTACAGAGTTCATCTTTAGGACCAGAACTCTAAAATGTCAAATGGCTATGTGAAAAAATAAAGTAGGCATGGGGGGAGTGTTTCTTTTGGTTTTCGTTTTGTTTTTGTTTTTACTAATTGTAATAAATTTTGTTTAAAGTTATCATGCAGCTTTCAGTAATAAGCTCAATTTGCCCTTATATGTATAAATGAATATAAATGAAGAACTATAAACTAAAGATCAAATTATAGTTTTGATTGACTTGTGATTTTAATAGGTTGCATTTTTCAAAATATACATTTCCAATCATGCTTATTTTATTTTCACTTTTTTTTTGCTGCAACACATAAAAATAAGACCAGAAAATTAAACCAACTATAACTTTAGATAATAACTGTAATATATTATATTCTCAATTTTTATTATTAATTTCCAATAGTTAAATTAATTTGGCCATTTACATATCATCTCAGCCAGATATTTCATGATAAAAAGAATAAAACATCATTGTATGATTTTATTTTTTCATTGTAGAGAAAGTGACTGCTAGTGAAAAGATTTTAAAATAACCAAAAATAATGTGTGTTCATGAAAGGAATAATTTTACAGTGATTGGACTACTATTTTCTGAAAATAGGAAAAAATGTGATTACTCTAAAACTGTTATGTTACAATCAATATTCTCTAGACTGACAGTTATAAATCAGGACTGTATTTAAATAGCAGCAGCTATCTAATAAGAAAATCAGATCATAAAAATTGCAATTTTGATAATCATGATTATAACTGCCCTTTGAAATTTACACACATTCTTGTTGAGTTTAAAGCTTCAGAAGAAAAGCTACAGTTTGGTATATGCTTTGAAATGCCAGGTCATTAATACACTGACAATATGAGGTATCACTTTCTAGGGAAAAAAAAAAAAACTTCAGATATCTTTTCGCTGTCATTCTGCACATTTTCATTTTACTCATTGACATTTTCTTGGAGATTTCTTCACAAGGTAGTGGAATGATTAAAAACACACATCTGGAGTCCAGTTTTTCAGAGGTTCCTCTAAACTGCTGTTGATATGTGTATTGGGCAAACCACCTAATCTGACAGGACTATTGTGAAAAGCCAGTGATTTAATACATGAAAATCATTAGCCCAGGTTCTAGCACATACTGGACACTCAGTATTGCTTAGGTATTGTGATAAGACTAGGAAGTGTGTTTCTTCTTTCCCTATTCCTTTACTTTGCCTACCAAGCATTTCCTAGACTCCAAAAGTTTAAGAAAAGCTATCTTCCTCAAGCCTAGTAATGTGATATTTCATTTTTTAAAATTTCTTTTTTGTTTAATGCTTATTTATTTTTGAGAGAGAGAGACAGAATGCAAGTGGGTGAAGGGCAGGGAGAGAGGGAGACGCAGAATCAGAAGCAGGCTCCACGCTCTGAGCTGTCAGCACAGAGCCCAATGCAGGGCTCGAACTCAAAGACCGCCCGGTCGTGACCTGAGCTGAAGTCAGATGCTTAACTGACTGAGCCACCCAGGTGCCTCTATGTGATATTTCTTAGAAATAACAGTCATTGTCACATATTGTATGATGCAAGTGTCTTAAAGATATACAATTATCCCTTCCTCTCAAGCTAAGAGAAAAGTCCTTTATAAGTAATCTAAGTCTTTCTCTGAGAATATATCTAAAATGTATCTGAATTGGTGGTCATGTTCTAATTTTTAGGTCCTGGAAGTAAAGATAGTCTGTTTCTCCTTTGTTTCTTCAGAGACCCTAGCACTTGTAAAAATAGGATGTGGGAAGAACAGGGGTGGTTTATCCTTCTCATTTTTGTTTAATATTTTTATGCATATTACCTTTTACATTCTTTATAATAACATTCTTTATAATATAAGCACTATGTACGATCACCATCCTCCCTCCCTCCCTTTGCACGAGGGGCTGAACAAAGAAGAAAGGAAGACTTGAAAGGATGAGGTAACAAATTCAAAGTCACACAGCTTAAGAGAGTCACACAGCTTAAGAGGATATGTCTTCTATAAACGCTACATTTAAAACCATGTTTGTAGCACAGAAGTTATGCATTGAATGGTTATTAAACTAAATTGAACATACAATTAAGCTTTTATGATATACCTTGACACATACATCTCTAGGCCTGCAAAAATTCTGTGAAAAAAGTGAAAACATAGTAACAATAGTTGTACAATACTTTTTTGAGTGCTTATGCAAAGGTTCAAAATCATTAAAAAAGTAATTGAAACAACAATCAGGATACAAAAGCATTTGATAAAATTAGCCTTTCAGCTTAAACAATACCTCAGCTTTCAGAGCCAACAATTCAAGGCAACATTAACATAATCTGCTCTGAGCAGTACTTGAAGTTGGTTGTGCAATGAAACTATGTATTTCTGAATTCTTATCCTCAGATCCTTTCCTTCTGTGCCATGTGGTGATGATATCACTAGACAGGCTCTCCACACTATGCAATCTTTGTATAATTTGTCACTTTCTTCTAAATGCTAATGTGCATACACCCACTGCTGACACAAATCCTCCATATATCTCTCTCATTATATATCTTGCATTGTCTACTTACACACTCCTGCTTAATGCCCACACTATGTTTTATGATATGCTGTATAATTTTAGCAAGGAAGATGCGCTGGACAGTCTCTTGCTCTCTAATATTGAATATTGTTTGTACTCCCTAATACTCATCTTCATCCTTGGATTAAAGTATCTTAAGCAATACTAACAATCACCACAAATATGTAGTATTGCAAATTGTTTGGATATATTTTTTCCTGACAAAAGTGGAGGATTTCATCTCAACCTTGGCCTCCAAGGATAAGTCTAGCTGCAGCATAAGCTAGTGACTGCATTTACCAATAACATGAAAACACTATTCTTCTCTACCAAATGATACACATAATCAGGTTGCTAAAGAAGAACAATTATCTTTCATACAAAGATAGGTAACATGCGCTTAACCTTTAATTAGCTGTGAATTTATAATCACTCTAAAATGGCCTTTTTCTCTTCTTAAAGAAGGTCATAGAAGCATTTCCTGTTATGATTTTTCTGCTCTCATCCTCAGCCTACTAAGATATTATAATAGTTTTAAAGGGAAAAAAAAAAAAAAAGAGGCCCTGCAGCCTTAGGTTGCTGTTCTTGTGCATACTCTGAGCTGCCACATGCGTGACAAACTTAAATTGTTGAAAGTCAGAAATCCCTTGTTACTTCTGGCTTCAAAGGGAAATCCAAATAGATTTTTCTTTTCTATTTTTCATTTGTTTCTCTTGGCACAGTTGATGCAATCATTTTTCCCTCACTTGAAAGGTGTAGGGCTGATTAGCATAGAGAATATGTCTTCTTTGAGGGTCATTCTGTTCTTGGTTTGGCAAAGATTATTATGTTTGAGAGATGCAGGACATTTCCTCCTTCTGTGATGAACACTTCAAATATTGTGTAGGGTATGCTACTTTGTTTTTGGGTGAATAATTTATCCTTTGATGTCTTGGATCCCATAAAAAGGAACTTTGTGATGATGAGAGCACTATTTTTTCCTTGTTAAAATGTTTATGAGTTGGAAAACACTTTAGTTCTTATAGAAAAAAACACTGAACACCCTCAAGAAGGGAGATAATCTTCAAACTGCTTGCCATAGTGACCCTGAAAGATATTACTTGCCATCGTATGATTGAAGACATCCCTCCCCCCATCGCTGGATTGACTTTTTATGCTGTCTAAACTACTGTGTGATTGAATAATTAAATGGTATGAAAAGTGGAAGGAGTTAGAAAACATCGTTTTTAAAAAGTCATAACTCAACTTGAAACACAATAATAAAGAGATGCGTTAATATCCACCAGATAGTGCTGGGTCTATTCTTAGAATATAACAAAAGGGTTGCTATTTACTAAGATAAGCAATCCTTTTAGTACAATTTATAAGTAGCCCCCAAAATATCCCTACAATTCTAATCTTCCTTTATTTTCCTTACTTGGTCCATCCATTTCCTTCCAACCAATTTCTTTTACAAATAGGTTACCTCTGTTCCCATAAAGCCAACTATTCTGAGCTGTGTTTTATATAAGATGTCTGTAGCAAGCATGGATGGTGTCCTTCCATATCCCCAACCCTTAGCATTTAAGAGTATATTGGCCAGATTTCTTACTGCTATAACCTTAAACTGCATTGCTTAAACTGCAATTGCTCAAGAACTTTCTCTTGACGCTGCAGGCTACCCTACCCCCTGCATAGTAAGCCAATAATTGCACGAAATTAATAATCCCCCTGAAACAGCGCTCAACCAATGGCATGTGGGGAAATGGAGTTTAAACACTCCAGATCTTTACCTCTTGGATAGGAGAACTTTTAGGTCCAGGGTTTACACTGGCTCCCCAGATTATCTCCAAGAAAAAAGAACATACTTTATTCACTGTGACATCTGACTTGATAATACATTTCTAGATTGTCTTCCTGTCTTTGTTTTACCTTCTTAATCAACTAGCTGTGGTTTCTTCACCTTCCAAATAAACTGCTTGAGTTGGAAAGTTCATCCGGGTTTGCTTTTATGGAAACCCAAACTAAGTTGTTCTCCTCCTCAACTTTATAATAATTTCTTTCTACGATTGAGAGGCAGAATTATGGACTACTCATTGGGAAATGTGGGAAAGAATAATTTGAATAGCAACTTAGAGCTATGTTACTTTGAACAAGTTACTTAACCTTTCTGGATCTCAATTTCTCTTCTGTAAATTGTGTGTCACCTAATTAATAAGTCCTTTTTAAACAAGGGTTTGTGAGAATTTAATGTGATAATATATAAAACCTTGAATATTTTGAAAAGTCAACAAATGGTAAACTGAAAAAATTAACACAGTGAGCCAGGGAGTGTTACAATAGGCCATGTGCTCATTGCCCCATAACCTAGGTACTTAGTGGGCACCTCAGAGAGGAGCAAGGATATCTCCCCACTATTTCTCTGTACCCTATTCAAAAGTATACAAAATGTTTTTGTGGAAGAAAAATTTCTAATGTCTGATGCCATCACCTATTGTAGTTCTTCTTAAGAGCTGTAAAGGGTATCTACTTTCTTGCCTCTTTCTTGCCCAGCTAAACACATGGCCAGCAAGTGCAGAGATGGAGAATTATGCTCACTTTTTAAAAGTGTATTATGGCCTTCTAGAATGATATCAAGTGTTTTAGGTTCCATTTGAAAATGGTAACATAAGAGGTTCCTGAACTCATCTCTTCCCATATATATACCAAATCTACAACTGTATACATGGAATAATTCCCTCGGAAAAACATCCAGAAACTGACAGAGTAACTTTTACATACTGAGCACATGAGGGAATAAATTATTGAAATGGGTAGGGAAAGCGGAAACACAGTCTGACCATAAACCCTATCACAGGAACAGCAACATACAATCAGAAGCAAGCTTGCACCTCCTAGCATCTTCCTTCTTCCTTCCTCCTAGCACTTGACTTTGTAAACCAACAAGGCGCATCCCCATGTGGTCCCCACGACTATAGCAAATGGAGAAAACACTCTTAACAAGCATGGAAATACTTGAGGCAGCAGATTGAAAAGCCCATCGTCCACTCTTTACCCGAAAGAAGACTATTTGCATGTCTTAAGAGCTACAGCCAGAGAATCCAGGCTGGGCTTCTAATTTAACACAAAACTAAGGGCAAACTATAATTCTCAGTAGAGACTGGAGAAGCCAGTGGACACCATTACTGCGTGCTTCCTCTGTCCTACTCCAGCTCACCGTATCTCCCTGAAAGGAGTTTGTACACATGTCTGGCACCCTGGCTTTTGTAGTTGCTGCCCAGCGGACACAGTCTTTGGTTGTCTGGTTCTGGTGACCAGCGGGGCTGGTGTTGTGTCCCACAGGACTATAGCGAATGAAGACATGACTCTTAACCAGCTTAATCCACCCAACCCCACATACCCACCCACCCCGCACCTAACCAGGGCAGAGCACAGAATGAGGAGCCAGAAACGCTGGTCTTCCAGTGTTACCCTGAAAAAGACCAATGCGCATACTTGAAGAGCTGCTACCTGAGAGTCTAGCTTCTAAGAAGCCTGCATCTAGGTAGTGAGATACTCCCTTTTGGGACCCTGACAAGTCTTGCCGGATACTTAACTACTGAAAACTACTAAGAAAAAGGATGAGCACAAGGGTTTCAGAGATAGTCAAGAGTTAGTGCCAGGCTGAATGATAAGATTAATCTACCTGAGATCACTCTTTAAAGACTGGGGGAGTTGCCTGTTTTGTCTAATGCACAGAAACCAATTAACACAGAGAGTCAAAGAAAATGAAGAAACAGAAGAGTATATTCCAAATGAAAGAACTAGATAAGCTCCAGAAACCGACCTGAATGAAATAAGTGATTTTCCTCATAAATTTCAAAATAATGATCATAAACATTCTCAGTGAGGTCAAGAGAATGATATATAAGTAAAGTGATAATTTCAACAAAGAGATAGAGAATATATAAAACTACAAAGTAGGACTTGTATTGCTAAAGAACACAATAATTAAACTGAAAATTTAGCAGAAGGAATCTACAAATGACTAGATGAAGTGAAAGAAAAACATCAACATACTTGAATAGGATGGTTGGAATTCATACAGTTAGAGGAGCAAAGAGAAAAAGAAAGACAGGGAAAGAGTGAATATAACTTTGGGAACTTAGGGAATACCGTGAAATGGACCAATACTCACATTATATGATTCCCAGAAGGAGAAGAGAGACAAAGAGGTAGAAAGACTATTTGAAGAAATAATAACAGAAACATTTGTAACCTGGGGAAAGAAATAGGCATCCAGATCCAAAAGTCCACAGTTCCAGAAAAGATGAATTCAAAGATACCCATAGTAAGACACATTATAATTAAATTGTCAAAAATTTAAAACAAAAATTTAAAGACAGAGATTATCAGCAAGAGAAAAATAACTTGTATCCAAGGGAACTCCCATAATAATAAGAGCAGGCTTTTCTGCAGCAACTCTGCAGCCCAGGGTGAGTGGCAAGATATATTCAAAGTGCTGAAACAAACGAACAACAAAAACTACCAACCAATAATAGTCTACCTGGCAAAGCTGTCCTTCAAAATTGAAGGAGAGGGGCGCCTGGGTGGCTTAGTCGGTTAAGCGTCCGACTTTCGCTTAGGTCATGATCTCGCGGTTCGTGGGTTCGAGCCCCGCGTCAGGCTCTGTGCTGACTGCCAGCTCAGAGCCTGGAGCCTATTTCAGTCTGTGACTCCCTCTCTCTGACCCTCCCCTGCTCACACTGTCTGTCTGTCTGTCTGTCTCTCTCTCTCTCTCTTTCTCTCTCTCTCTCTCTCTCTCCTAGAAATAAATAAAACATTAAAAAAAAATTGAAGGAGAGATAAGGAATTTTCCAGAATGGAAATACAAAAATCAGGGTGAAAATAAATAAAATAGAGATGAAAATGTAAATAGAAAATATCACTGAAACTAAAAGCTGCTTTTAAAAATGTAAACAAAATAGATAAACTGTTAGCTAGATTCACCAAGAAAAGGAGATAGTGGACTCAAATAAAATAAAAAGCAAAAGAGATATTACAACTGATGTCACAGAAATGCACAGCATCATAAGAGAATACTGTGAACAATTATAAATCAATAAATTGGACAACCTAGAGGAGATGCCTAAATTCCTAGCAATATACAATATACTAAAACTGGATCATGAAGAAACAGAAAATATGAACAGATCAATTATTTATAAGCAGAATGAAACAGTAATCAGAAACCTCCCAATAAAGAAAAGTTCAGGATCAAATGGCTTCATGGGTGAATTCTATGAAACATTTAAAGCATAGTTAAACTAGCTCTCTCCAAACATTTCCAAAAACAATAGAAAAGGTAGGAAAACTTTGGAATTTGTTTTATGAAAACAGCATTATGCTGATAACAAAACCAGAAACGGATACTAAAAGAATAGAAATCAGGTCAATATCAATATCCTTGATGAATGTAGATTAAAGATTCTCAACAAAATATTAGCAAACTGAATACAACAATACATTAAAAGTATTGTATATCCTGAGCAAGTGGGACTTATTCCAGAATGGCAAAGATAGAAGTGAATTTACAGAAATAAACTTACACATATATGATCAATTAATTCATGATAAAGAATACAAGAAAATACAATGGGGAAGGGACAATTTCTTTAATAAAAGGTGTTGGAAAAACTGGACAGCCACATGCAAAACAATGAAACTGGACAACTATGTTACACCATGCTCTAAGATCAAATTAAAATATATTGAAGCCTTGAACATGAGACCTGAAAACATAAAACTTCTAGAAGAAAACACAGGTGGTAATTTTCTTGAAATCAGTCATGGAAGAGATGTTTTGGGTTTGACAATAAAAGTGCTGTCTCCATAAGCAAACAGAAACAAGTTGGACTACGTCTAACTAAAAACCTTATGCAAAGTGAAGGAAACCATCAACAGAATGAAAAAGAAACCTACTGAATGTGAGAAAATATATATAAATCATATATGTGAGAAGGGTTAATATCTAAAATATATAAAGAACTCCTATAATTCCATAGCAAAAATATCTCATAATCTGATTAATAAAAGGCAGAGAAATTGAGTAGGCATTTTTCCAAAGAAGACATACAAATTAGTACATGAAAAGGTACTGATTAGGGAAAGACTAATTAGAACCACAATTATATATTACCTCACACCCGTTAGAATGGCTGTTAAAAAAAAAGACAAGGGGTAATAAGTATCAGTGAGGTTGTGGAGAAAAAGAAACTCTTGTGTACTACTCAGGGGAATATAAATTGGTGCAGCCACAAATGGCAATTTTTGGAGATTACTCAATTACCATTATGGTAAATTTTAGAGATTACTCAAAAAATTAAAAATCCACCTATTATTCAGCAATTCCATTTCTGAGTATATATTAAGGAAACGAAATCACTAATCACTATTTCTAAAAGATACTTACCTCCTTAAATTCACTTCAGCATTGTTTACAACAGCCAAGACCATGGAAACAACCTAAACACCCATTGATGAATGAATGGATAAAGAAAGTATAGGATATGGTATATATATGGGATATGTGGAATATTCAGTCTTTAAAGACAAGGAAATTCTGCCATTTGTGGCAAAATGAATGGAACTTGAAGACATTATACCAAGTGATACATGTCATCAAGAGAAAGACAAATACTGTGTGATCTCACTTATACATGGAACCTAAAAAACAAACAAACAAGCAAATTCATGGAAATAGAGAACAGATTGGTGGTCACCAGAGATGGGGGCTTGGAGATGGATGAATAGAATAAGGGTGGTCAAAAGGTACAAACTTACAGTTTTAAGGTAAATAAATCCAGGGGATGTAATGTACATCACAGTAACTATGGTTAACAATACTGTATTATGTTTTTGGAAGTTGTTAAGAACATAAATGTTAATAGTTCTCTTAACAAGGAAAAACATTTTTAATATGTGAGGTAATGAATGTTAAGAAACTAAACTTATTGTGGTCATCAGTTCTCAATATATAAATATATCAAATCATTATGACATACATTTAAACTAATACAATGACATATTATTTATATATAAATAAAACTTGGAAACTAAGAAACAAGATGGTTTCAAGTATTTAAAAATGTTCTTGGTTAAAATGTTCATACAAATGTAAGAATGCCAAACTGATTGATAGAGTTTTATCAATTTTTTTCCTTTTTTTCATTCTTCCATTTTTTTCTGGATAAGGCTATTTAATTTAAAAACCAGTATTAATAACATGCTATGCCAGTACTTTAATTCCATGCTTGTTTTGAGGAGGAACACATGTATAAATGTGTACAGCATATAAAGATCTTATCCAGAGTGATAAGCGTGATTACTTGGTTTAAACTATGCAATCACAACAATCTATTTCTTTGAAATGTATTGGATCAAATTAAGATCAGAGAAAAAGAAAGTTAATGATTGCATGAAAAATGTATTAGAAAATGTATTTTAGGAGCTTCAGGATGGCTCATTTGGTCAGCATCTGACTCTCGATTTCAGCTCAGTTCATGATCCCCCATTGGTGAGTTTTAGCCTCTTGTTGGGTTCTGTGCTAACAAAGGGATTCTTCCTCTCCCTCTCTCTCTCTGCCCCTCCTCTGCTCTCTCTGTCTCTCTCCCTCTCAAAATAAATAACTTTTTTAAAAAAGAAAAAAATAAAATGTATTTTAGAACAATACCTTGGAGAATGTAAAAATCCATAGGCACCCAGAATTTTACTTGTAAAAATAATCTAAGACACCAGACCGTCTATTTTGTCATAACTAAGAAGACATTTTATCCAACCTTTTCACTCTCCATCACAGGGGAACTTTCTATGTTTCTCAGGTGAAATACAGAGATGTGACAGTTACTGAGAATAGGCAATGAACTCGTGAGATCGATATGTCAGTCAGGGCTCATCAGAGAAACAAAACCAAAAGGGTATTTAAAGATATTTATTTTAAGGACTTGGCTTGTGTGATTGTGGGGGCTGGCAAATCCAAAATTCACAGATCAGGTCAGCAGGCTGGAAACTCCAGCAGAAGTTGTTGCTGCAGTCTTCAGGTAGAATTTCCTTTCATAAAGACACCTATCCTATTGGATTTAGGGCCCACCTTAATCCAGTATAGCATCATCCTAACTTGATCACATCTGCACCAATTGTATTTCAAATGTATATGTTTCATGTAGGTATGAATTTGTCACAGGATGCTATTCAACCAACTGCAGTCATTTGTCATTGTTGCAGCTATTGTTTTAAGACAAAGACAAAAAAAGTAAAATAGTAACAAGAGCAGAGATTCAACAGAAATGTCTGGGCTAAAATTTAATATCGCCACTGTCTAATATGTGTTCTATTGTTTAATCACTCTTAGTGTATCTTTTTAATCTGTAAAACCTGGACATAACCCCTGTATTACATGATTATTATCATATCATATTCAATTACATATATGAAATACCTGGAACATAACCAAGAGCAAATCTGCATTCAGAATATGGTAGATACTGTTACCTATATAAATTAGTTAGGGAGGATGCCTGGGTGGCTCAGTTGGTTAAGCATCTGACTTCGCTCAGATTATGATCCTGTGGTTGGTGAGTTCCAGCCCTGCATCGGTCTTGGTGCTGACAGCTCTTTGGATTCGGTGTCTCCCTCCATCTCTGCCCCTCCCCTACTTGCACGCAGTCTGTCTGTCTGTCTGTCTCTCTCTCTCTCAAAAATAACTAAACTTAATAAAATAAAATTAGTTAGAAAAAAAATATTCTGTCAATATGGACATTAATACCATTCCTAGAAAAGACTGAAAAAATCCAAAGGAACTTACAGAATTATGTTCTTCTTTTTTTGAATAACTTCTCTATTTAAAAAATGTTTATTTACTTATTGTGAGAGAGACAGGAATTGTGTGAGCAGGGGAGGGGCAGGGAGAGAGGGAGAGGGAGAATCCCAAGCAGGAATAGCACTTAGCATTGAGCCATACTACCCCCCATGACCATGAGATCATGACCTGAGCAGAAATCAAGAGTTGGATGATTAACCGATTTAGCCATCCAGGTGCCTCAAATTATGTTTTCTTCTTATGGAACATATTGTGGCTTCTGTGAAGGAAAATGAGAAATGTTCAGCACATTCAGTTTGAGTAGATACCTAGTCACTTATTAAATGTATATTTTTGGAATTTTGTGTTTTTCATGCGTGCCTTCGTGTATTTGCATGTTTCTGTATAATAGAGAAGGAAAGGTGAGGAAGAGGGAAATGGTGAAGAATAATGATTATTTATTGAATTATAAATGTAAATTATGTATCAGGCACAATTCCATGTATTCCTACACTATATAATATTCATGATAGTCCTACAAAATACATGTAAGTGTTGAAAATTGGTATAGGGAAAATGATTACCAGAAGGGAGGTAATAGGTAAGTACATTTACCTTGATAGGCACAGAGCAAAATATATGGAATTGTTCACACACTATATTGTTCACCTGAAACTAATGCCTCACTGTATGTTAACTACACTGGAATTAAAATTTTAAATTAAATAAAATTAAAATTAAAGAACAAAAATGAGTAAATTAAGCCACAGACAAGTACAAAGGGAAGACCATGAGTAGACAAAGGAAGAAGGCCGCCATCTACATTGGAAAAAAAACGGTCCAGTCGACATCTTGATCTGGAACTTCTGGACTCTAAAATACTGACAAAATAATTTTCTTTTTTTTTTTTTTTTAAGCCGCCAATTCTATGGTACTTTGTTATGTAAGCCCTTAGAAAACTAATATGGTGACCTTCAACAATGGATGTCTAAGCAGTGGGGAAAATCACAAGGATTCTGAATAGAAACATCTCCATAGATTAATTTAACTATTAAGACAATTTATATGACTGATCAAAGTTAGGTAAATGATTTCAATTTCTTGTATTATATTAAAGTCTATACAGGTCTTCTCACTACTATCTATTTGAACCAATTTTCTGAGACCGAGAGACAACTAAGAAAAGATAGTGGGCCATTTTGTAATGGAAATATAAAAATAGCTCTTTGACTTTCTTGTAATTGTTTTCAGATAATCCATAGGAACCCCATATCTGTAATATTTGAATAAAAATCTAGGCATCTACGGTAGGAGCCTGGATTAAAGCTCTGTATTTTAGAAGACTATGTTTCTTATGTGTTTTCAGGTAAGAGACTTACCTATGAGTCAAATGTCAAGTATTAACGAACAAACTGAAAGGAAGGCCTTAAGCCCATTTTGAACCTTTATTTTATTGAAGAGTAATAGAATTAATTAATACTTTTTTAAAGTTTCTTACAATAAAGATAATATAATCTAGGGACCTGATATATTTTTATTCTCCACCACTCCATGCAATTTTTTTTAAATCCAGAGTAATTATGTTTTTTCTTATTGCATTTTTCCATGTATTTTTTATGATGCTTCACTTTAATGTAGATTTATCTTTTGAGGACTGGTCTTATGCAACTTACCACAGTTATTGTAAGCATAGTGTATTTAAAATTATAATTTTATTCATACAAATGTGTTTATATTATACAGTTTATTAAAAATTTAAAGTTATTTATAATTTATAAAACAAATAAAATAATTTTACAGAAAAAATAGAAAAGAGAAATGTGTGACCCTTTTAGTGCTCTCAAAAAATTATATTTAAAATATTGCTGAATGTCTGTTATGACTCACTATGAGTTTTAGGAGGTGGGAATTAATGTTCCTTACTCCAACATTCAGTAACATTCTTCATATTACTGTGTTTGAAGAATTCACAAAAAAAGACAACTTCCCTCAAAATATATAACAAACCAATTAAGAACACGTTATAAATATATTTCTTCTAATACAAGTGACAGAGTAAAACACATTGATTTATCTATAACTATTTAAAATTAAAGCATTGGATAAATAAAAATGTCACAAAACAGAATAATAAAATGTTTTCAGTCATCAGGCATCCACTGAAAGTCTCCACAGTATAGAAAGTATTGGAGCAGGCAACAGTGAATACATCAAGCATGAATTTTGCACTTGAGCAGCTTTTGGCCTAGGAGAGGGAATAAGATGTATATCAGTACACACACAGACACACACACTTTCCAGTGAAGAAAGTGCTAGTGAAATAAAAACAGGACCAGATTAAACAGTACAGTTATTACCAATATTATGATATCAGATCTTTGTAGAATTCATAATTTGATATCCTAATATTTAACCCACGAACTTAAGATCATGACCTGAGCCAAAGAAGTCGGAGTCCTAACTGACTGAGCCACCCAGGAGCCCCGGCTAGGATTTCTAAGTTTGCTCTCCTAAAACACAAGGGGTGTGTGTGTGTGTGTGTGTGTGTGTGTGTGTGTGTGTGTGTTTCTGTGTATGCGCGCATGCCCGGGCACATTTGTGTGTTAGCAGAAGGATGGAGGATCTCCAATAATGCTTCAACAACTAAAACAATTCAAATAAATAATCCCCATTACAAAAGAGATGAGAAATAATGTGGGTAACATCTGATTATTAATGCCAACTTTAGTTGAAAATAAGTATAATTGACAAACTCAGTGGTCGATGGTCGTCTTTTGGAGTTGTGGACCTTTTATTCATTGACTTATCAAGGAAATTTACTGTGTAAATTGAATGCAGCCAAAGAAATTGGTATCTGTTTTGATGTTTGACCAAGATTGTCCTAAAACAATATTTCTGGCATCATCATTATTAGTATCACTGTAATAAAAGTCCTATCTAATATATAGTAAGAAAAGCATAAATTGATGCAAATGATAAAAAGATGGCCAAAATTGTCATTTTTATCATGAGAAAAGAATAAGATTGTTCATTGTGATCATTGGATATATAATTAATAACTTAATAAAATACTAGAGAACATATAGAAAGAAAAATATACAGAGCTAACATGAAGAAAACTCTAAATATTATTAAACAACTAAGAGAAAATGTGAATAAATAAAATCATTTATAATTAATTGAGAGACACACTCAATAGTCTAAAGACATCATTCTCAAATTAATTTTTAAAACAATGCAATTATATACAAATTCATATTAATATTATTTTTCAGACCTTTAGTGCCTAATCCAAAAGTGTATCTCAATATAAATCCTTAAGAAAAGTCAATATTATTTTTTAATGAAAAATGTAAGGAAGGGAAACTGCATCAACCAATATTTTAGAATTTTGATAAAATGACTCTACAATTAATAGGATAGTATAAATACTCAAGTAAAAATATGTATATATGAATGTATTGCATGATTTTAATTCTTTGATGAAAAACACCATATATAAAGAATGTTGGAACAATGTGTATTTATTTGATTTGTCAGGAAGGAAAGCTAGATTTTTTTTCTTGTACTGTATTAATTTGCTAGAGCTGCCGTACAAGTACTATAGACTGGGTGACTTAAAGAACCAAAATGTGTTGCTTCAAGATTTGGAGGCTAGAGGTCCACAGTCAAGGTGTCAGCAGTGTTGCTTTCATCTGAGGCCTCTCTCCTTGGTGTGCAAATGGCCATCTTATTCTGGTGCTTTCCTTCAAATGATCTTGTAAGGACACCAGTCATATTGGATTAGGGCCACCCTCGTGACCTCATTTTAACTTAATTACACTTTTTAATTTCCTGTCTCCAGATACAGCTACATTCTAAGGGTAAGGATATCAACAAATGAATTGGAGGTAGGGGACGCAGTTCAGCTGGTAACATATATTATGCACCCTCTACCCAAAAGAATTCAAGATACAGAGTAAAATGTGAAAAACAGAATAAAAAACTACTAAATAACCAGAAACAAAATGTTAGTAAATATTAATCCAATCTTGAAATATGACAAAGTTTTATGAGTATGAACTAACAGGCAAAAAATGTAAATGAAAATATTTAAATATATAGTTACATGAAAATTGAATTTCTGGACAACAAACATACCATTGCAAAGCAAAACTGATAAAAATATTTTCACTATATTTTGGTATTTTTCCCTCTGAGAGATTCTTAAGATTTGAGAAAAAGATCGTAGTCTAAGAAAAAAGCATTGGACAAAAAATATAAAAATAATTTATTTTAATTTTTAATGTTTATTTATTTTTGAGAGACATAGCATGAGTGGAAGAGGGGCAGAGAGAGAGGGAGACACAGAATCCAAAGCAAGCTCCAGGCTCTGAGCTGTCAGCACAGAGCCCAATGTGAGAGCTCAGAGCCACGAACTGTGTCATCATAACCTGAGCTGAAGTTGAATGCTTAGCCGACTGAGCCACACAAGTGCCCCTAAAAATAATTTATAAATAAAGAAAAAAAGAGACAAACATGTTTTGGTAAAATATCTAGCTCCACTAATAACCAAAGAAATGAAATTTGAAACAACTTTGGGGGAACATTCTAAATTACTAATTTAGGATTTTAATTTTGAAAGATTTGAATACAAAACATTTAATATACTTTCCAATGATGACAAATGTGTGAGGATATAGGCATCATTATCTGTCATTGATGGGCCATAAATTTATGTACTATTTAGAGATCAGTTTGTAAATAATAAAAGTTTTAGGATTTTTCAGATGTTTCTAGCTAGCAATTTAATTCTACCTATATATCCTAAAATAATCAGATAAACACATACATCCATATACTGTGCCACCTGCTACTCTACAGGCATACAGGTCTACATAATAATAAGTATTGTTTAGTTGTGGGATTGTAAATGGCTTTAATTTATTACATGGCATTATATACTTCACAAATTAACTACAGTGCATTTTACAATAGGAAAATGATGTTATCTTGAGATTTGGAAATTCAGAGTTGGATTAGATTACTTGAAACTAAGAACATTTAGAAATTCTTTATGGAAATGACATTTGTCTTTGAGTTGAGTGAAATTTAAAGCAATATAAGCAGCAGAGCATTTGAGACATAAGACATAGAACAGAGTTTTGTGGGGAATAGTTAATACATTTTTTTCCCTGAGAATAACACATATGGCAGAATTTAGAAGGGCCCCCTCAGCATAGCTGGTTAGGATGAAAAGTACAGAACAGACTGAGACAAGCAGGTGTAGAGAAGCAGGTCAAATTAAAAACCTGGTGTAGCAGTTCCATTGGGAGGATCTAGGGCAATGGGATTGGAGAAGAATGAATAAATTTGCAGAGGGTTGGGTGTGCATGGCATAGATGTAGAACAAAGGATGAAGCCAGCGTCTAATATAACAAGTTTTAGGAACGGAGACATAAAATATGCAGATATAAGAGAAAAGAAGTGGTAACATCCGTTGGCCAGCTATTCCACATCAGGAGCTGTGATTCTGCCCTTATATATCACACTAGAGACTTTTTTCTTTTTTGGTTCACATTATATAAATATCCAAAGTCACAGCTAAGTGACTAGAAGAAAGAAGATTCAAACCATGTCTTTTCATTTTATCCATCATATTATTTAGAGATAAAACAATCTGAAATAATTTTGACTTACTTCAGTCTGAATATGTTATTTCCCTTTCTGCATTTTTTGCACATTACTTTAAAATTATATTTTATTTTTAAAGTTTATTTATTTATTTTGAGGTAAAGAGAGGAAGCACACGAGCAGGGAAGGGCCAGAGTGAGAGGGAGGGAGAGAGAATCCCACTGACAGTGTAAAGCCTGAAACGGGGCTCAAACTCATGAACCGTGAGATCATGAACTGAGCTGAAATTAAGAGTCAGACACTTATCTGACTGATAAGTGCAGGCACCTCCAAAATAATACTTCATTATGTAGAGATTGAAGTTCAAGGGCATTACTGAAGTTTCAGATGTTTTAAGTGATCCATTTCTTAACTGTGTTTTTGTAATATAGATCATCTGGCCTGTTTTGTCTATTTCCTTCTCCAGGATAAATGCAGAAGAGAATGCTAACATCCTTAGGCAAGGTCTTACTTTAAAAATATATATAAGAAGTTGTTGCTGATAGAAGCTTTGATACAGCCGAGTAATAGAATTGACAGCAGCACAATATGTTGTATAGGACTAATGGCACCAAATGGGGAACTTTATTAAGCTTACTGTTTCATGTTTGAATTACTGTTGGTTCCTAAAATATTTATGTTCATGTAATTATTATTATATGTGAAAATATTCTGGAACATATCCTAATACTCTGTTTTTTCCTTAGAGAACTTTAGTATAAAAGCTAGTATGCTATTAACTGACCCAATTGTTTTCTCTTCCTTTGATTAAAAAAAAAAGTACAAAACCTAAAAATTATGTCTTAGTAATAGTGTTATTGTCCATTATAAAGAATTGCAACAAAAAATAGCATAAAAGCAAAGTCCATCTTAGTAATTGGGATATATAGTTCAAGGTTGCATGTTTACTTTAAAATTGATTAATGTCACATGAATAAAGAAGAAAAAACATTTCTGTGGCACCCTATTTCTAGTGCTTTGTTTCATATGATAATGTCTCCAAGTCCCAATTATTAATGCTTTGCAAAGGACACAGGGCAATGGAGTTCTTACAATTTAAGATAACACAAAATTTCATAAATATGAACCATATTTAGCAGTTTTAACAATAATGATAATAATAATAATAATTTTTTAAAACATACCCAGCTAACCATTCCCTTTCTTGTGATTCATCTAGCATGTACAAATGGCTGAAAAGATCTCTAACTAGAAGGTAACCAACATTTCTCATGAAAATTTTACCCTCTTTCTTCTGTGATATGGTTTGGCCTTTGGGAAATAACTAAAACAAAAATGAAAACAAAAAACCTGGTCCTTATTTGGGATTTTTCCTTTGAAATGGAGCTTTAAGAAACTCGTTGTAATATTTTTCCATTGAAGAAATTTAAAAATTATTTTACTAAATGTAATCAGTCACTAAAGCTGTGAATGTGGTTTGTAAAGTCCTCCTCATTTCAGAATCTCCATTTTTAAGTATAAATAGAAGAAATTTAAAACTGAGAAAATTGTAACTTAGATGCATTTCAAAATTTAAATCTGTCCATTTTATTCCCTCTGATACAACATTATCTGGTCTTGTAAAGATATTTGGAATCAGCTCTATCTGGGCTTGTTGCTGAGGTCCCATCAATTACTTGATATATGAAGTTTCCCCTTTAAATTAATTTCTCAGTCTTAACTTCCTTATTTGTAAAATCGTGCTATTAGTGTCCACCTTGCAGGGTTGTTATGAAGATTAAATGTGATACTGTGTGTACAAGTCCAGCCATTTAAGTGTGCATTAAATGGCAGTTTTTGTTGTACTTAATAATTTGATAATAGGTAACAGAGAAAGCTCTCTGGGAGCTTTATGAATTCTCCATGGGAGAATTTATGATTTGTGTTATTTGTGAGTGTTCTCATAATTTAGTTTTAAGAATGCAGCTCTGTTACATACTGTGAATTACAGATCTTTCTATTTTCACTGATATGGGCTTTCCTTCTGTATTGGCTGTTTTCCTTAACCTGACTCATGGACCATACAACTGTGTATAAAAATTATTAAGACACACATCCTTAGACCTGTCAGTTCCACTTGAATTTATAAGAAATCACTTATGTATAGAAAGATATTAATCGAAGCTTTTTGTGGAAAAAAATAAAAAACAACTTAAAGGTCCATTATAAAAAAGAAACTAGTTACCTAAATTATGGTACATATGTATAATAGAGTAACTAATAACCATAACAAAGAACAGGGAAGCTCATTATGCACTGATGTAGAATAATGCTAAAAGAAAATAAATGAAGATGCTAAGATGCGCAGAAGTATAGTCGATTACCCTTTTGTTAATAAAGAGGAAGTATATACATCTATACACATTTTAAATATATATGTTTCTGTATTTATCTGTGTAAGTATAAAAGATAAAAGAACCTCCAGGATATTGAAATAACTGATAATACTAGATGACTGAGGCAGGAAGCCTGGTTGGCTGGTGGCAAAATTTGGAGGGAGAATGTCATTATATACACTTTTATGCTTTTTAAATTTGGAGCCATATGTCAGTATTCTCTATTCAAACAAATGAGACATTTTAAATACTTTAAAAATGAACTTCAGTAAAAATAATCACAGGATCATCATTTCATGCCCTATTTTTTGAATTTACATAAAAATCCTAAAGAATTTGAGAATATTGTAGAGGTGGTGCCAGCTCTTCTGATACTCTCTAGGTCTATAGGGAACACACACACACACACACACACACATACACACACACGTATGCATGCATGCATTCGCACACAAATATAAAAACTAAAAACTTTTTTTCTAAATGACATAATTCAGGCAGATATGAATTTTTAATGTTCAGTTATTTTTGAGAGAGAGAGAGCATAGGCGTGTGCACTGGGGGATGGGTGAGAGAAACAGGGAGGAGCAGAGAGAAATTGGGGACAGAGGGTCCCAGTCCAGCTCTGTGCTGAGAAGAGAGAGCTGGATGAGGGGCTCAGACTCACAAATCATGATCTCATGTCCTGAGGTGAAGTCTAACGCTTTAACCAACTGAGCCACCCAGGAGCCCCAGGCAGATGTGAATTTAAATTGATTCACTTTTGAGGAAAATAAACTAAAGTCATGCTAGAGAATTGCTTATTCTTTGGAATCCGAAAATTCTTTGAATCCCAGCCTTCCTATCTACTAGCCACATGACTTTGTCCAAGTTACTTACCTATCAGAGATTCAATATCCGTATTTGTAAAATAGAAATACATTCCTTGTACAGTGGCCATGATAAAAATGTCTAGCCAGGGGCGCCTGGGTGGCTCAGTTGGTTAAGCGTCCAACTTCGGCTCAGGTCATGATCTCACGGTTTGTGGGTTCGAGCCCCGCGTTGGGCTCTGTGCTGACGGCTCAGAGCCTGGAGCCTGCTTCAGATTCAGTGTCTCCGTCTCTCTCTGACCCTCCCCTGCTCATGCTGTCTCTATCTCTCTCTCAAAAATAAATAAAATACTTTATAAAAATGTCTAGCCAAATGTTAATTGTAAATATTTCATAAATGGAACCTTTCATTTCACCTTATTTCAAACCCTCCCCCCCTTTTTTCCTAACACATATCAGTGCCTACCGAGAGAATGGCAGATCTAGAGTTAAGCACATATGAGATGTAGCTTTATTTACTGCCTCTAAAGATATTCCAAAAGATTTCCAAAATTTTGGGTTATCAGGAAGAAAAATACTTAACACGTACACTGCGACTTTTGGAGTACCAGACCTGTCACAGTTGTCACAATTGTGCTAATGCATTGAGCATCATTTTCAATGCAAGCTATTTTTCCAGATCACTCTGGGAATATACTCCTGAATAATTTTACCTAAAAGGGTATAATCAGGCTGGCTTTATTAAATTTGCAAGGAGGAAAGCTTTATCTTTTGGGTTTTTCCCACCCTCACTTCTATATTCTACAAATTTCTACCTCCCTTCAAAGAATTCCCTTCTGAACAATAGGTCAAACATTTACAGGTGGCTGGTTTTGTTTTCTGGGTTTTGGAGTCTGAATGTTATGAACTTGGGTACAGCTCATTAAAGCTTCCTTTCTGCCTTTCATTATAAAAAGCCCAAGTGACAGTACTTGAAAAACAGCCTCTGGCTAAATATTATTGAAATCCAAAGGCCAGTAAGTGAAGAATCATTTGCTGGTCAAATCTATATTAATCTAACTTGTTATATTGTCTTAACAACATTCTCAAGGGTGTTTTTTTCGCTGCTGAAAATATTCATTTCAATAAACCAAACATACTCTATCTACTTAAACTAGTGTACTTATGCTGGGCCAATTTCATAATTGTTCTAGAGAAAATAATCTCTCAATAGTCCATCCTGGCCAGACTGCTGTTTATCAAACTGAATAGTAGAGTCTATTTAGCTCTGAATATTTTTTTATTTAAAAACCACAGACTTTCCATTAATTAACATAGACTTGGTGGCAGAGGTGACAATGATTTAGTATGGGTCAAAATCTTATTACATGAAAATAAATTAAAATAAAATCATCAAGTTACAAGAATCTCCCTAAATTCCACTTAAATTCAGGCTGTTATAATTTATTGTAATCAAAATCCAATGAAGGTTAAGAAGTCTTTTTGAATCTGATGAACTTATTGTAAATCATGGACAATGATCATGGAATTGGTGCCATGGACTCTTGGGTTAGTGAAAGCATGGACCATTTTCTCTCCCCATGTCCCCTACAATACCTTCATTTTAACTATTTAGACTCTTTCTCATTCTTCATGTCCCAGCTTAAATTACACCTCTCTGAACTTCCTAATTATACTTACACATGCCTCCTCCCCTCATATTCTCATAACACTGAAATTCACCCCTCTACCTCTCACAACAGGAAAAATAAAATGTATTTTATGAAAATATTTCAGTTTGTCCTTCCTACTGTTTTTTCAGATCTTTGAAGGAGGAACTGAGTCAGCATTTTCTCTTGAATTCTCTCATAAAATATTTCCATGTGAAGCTTATGAGACTTTAGAACCAAAGCCTTTCAAATGATTTTTTTAAAATAGAAGATTGAATACCTTTTTCTTTGTGTCAATCACACGGAAGGAATGAGACATTCTCTGGGCCTGTTCTCATCTTAGTTCACATGGTAACTCAATTCCCAAGGTCAAAAACACAAGACACCTAATATATACCTTTCTAACCTATTCTTGCCTTTATGATTTCTACTTCTGGCAAGGAAAGATTGTCTGATTTTGTGCTTTTTTTCTGGGGTGCTTGACATATTGAATCTTCTACTCAACCTCATAACCCACAATGATCACAACTTAAAGCTGAATCTCTTTAAAAACTCATAAAATAATGAAATTTTAGATTAGGAAAGAACTATCCATATATTCACATGAATATTCATCCACTCATCTGTCCAGATATCTATCCATCCATTTGTTCATTCATTGAATGAATTTTTTAAAATTTTTTAATGTTTTTTTATTTATTTCTGAGAGAGAGAGAGAGGGAGAGAGAGACAGCGTGAGCAGAGGAGGGTCAGAGAGAGAGGGAGACACAAACTCTGAAGTAGGCTTCAGGCTCTGAGCTAACTGTCAGCACAGAGCCCGACATGGGGCTCGAACCCACGAACCATGTGATCATGACCTGAGTCAAAGTTGGAGGCTTAAGCAACTGAGTCACCCAGGCGCCCCTCATTGAATGAAGTTTTAAAGATAGTCAATTGTATATTTAAACAATATAGTAAGTGGTCATGATATTGATAAAAACTAGTAGATGAAGAATAAACTAGGTACAGATAAAGTGAAATAGGGTGCTCTGGTGTTATAATAGAAGTCTATATTGTGCAGAGCATTCCCAAGTGATATGGTTATGTCTACATGGAAGATCATCAAATGTTGCAGACTCAACTATGAGTGAATATAAACTAGTTCAAAAAAGGAGAATAGCATTCTAGGAAGAGAAACCAGTGCAAGCAAAGGAGATAAGGCACTTAAGGAATCACTAATTTAGAGTTCAAGTTAAGGGAGAGATTCAAGAAGAAGTAAGAGAGAAGATTGGGGTTACTCTGATGATGATGATGATTATTCTTAATTATATTACAGAATGGATAAGCTGTTGAAAGTTTTTAGTAGCTTTAAAATTCAGGAAAATTAATTTGGAAGAAGTGTGGTGAATATCATTGGAAAAAATGGGAGATCAGAAAGCAGGAATCTAAATTAGATATCACCACTTCAGTTAAGTTGAGAAGTGATTTGGTTGGCTTAAGAATACATCCGAAGAGGTAGATGACTGAGATTTGAAGTAAATACAATTAATAGGATATGACTAGACCTCTTAAGTTTTCATCTTGGTTAACATAGAATCTGATTTTGCCATTCATTGACATAAAGAATATGGAAGAAGGAATATGAGGAATACTTTTGGAAGAGCACTATATTGAGTTTAATTTTGAACATGTTGCATTTAAGTTACTGCTGGAGACATTTCTTTCAGACTCTCAAATCTATAGGTAATTTCCTTTTAGCACTCTAATAGGTAATGTATATGCATATATTCCCCTTATCATGATTGTCTCTTCTCTGATTTATTTGCTTTGCTAATTATCTCTGTACTCCTGAATGTCTTACCAACCTGGCTCAGCTCATAGAAGTTCCTTTGTCATGTAGTCTTATGTTAAAGGCATTTATCCATCAAGCATGAGAAACATCCTCATAGATTTAAACAAGACATCAAAAGAGCAAAACACTTTTGAACAATTTCCCAAGTGGTTTCCCTAAAGGAGCTGTAAGTCTGGGAAGAGGGACATGTAACAATGAAAGGGGTTATTTTAGAAATGTATCTTTGCCAGTGGGACTGGAAAAGTTTGAAGCAGAAAGAGTCTGAAAGCAAAAGTCTATTGATGTAATATAGACACGAAGTAGCTCAGGGATTGGGGGTTACAGGAATAGAGGAAAAGAAATAAACTCAGAGATATTTAAAAGGGAAGAAATAATAGTACATGTTATTAAATTGGATATAAAGGAAAAAGGCATAGAGCTTCCTATGACTTTCATAATTTATAACTTTTCTAAGTCATAGAAAGACTTTATAGATTGTTGGAAAGCTTTCCGATCAGCAGATTGACCACTACAGTATTGTGTTTGTATGGCATGTTTATAGGTGTGCAAGTTTGCATGTGTGTGTGCTGTGCATGTAGTGCATGTAAACTTTAAAAGGAAAAGAAGATAATATGTATTTGCTTATCTAAAACCAGGATGAATGAGCTCATTTTTCATTTAGTTTCTATTTTTTAATCTTTAGCGACATGTTTTTATAATAAAAACATTAAAAAAGCTTCAGCATTTCTGGTGAATTTAATTTGGTATAAAGGAATAAATTGTCAGCTCCTTCAGATTTTAAACGCTCTCTATATTTATCACAAAAGTTATCACCATCTTGTTTATTATTCCAACTTGTATCTTTTTGTCCCTAGTGTATCTTCCCTGTCTTCTGCTGACAGACAAGAACAGATTGAAAGGAACTCTCTTTGGCAGACCATGATGTTGCATTTCAGTGATTTCTATGATACTCTAATAAGCAACAACTATAGCAGGCAATAATCCTAATGTGGGTATTACTAGGAGATTCTGTTCAAAACATGTTTAAAGCTTTTGGATGAAAAATAAGGTAATCACATTTCACTCAAAGCAGAATTTATAGTTTACAATATTCATTCATTAATTACCTTGTGAACTTGAAGATTTTATTTTTGTCCAAAAACATTTCTGGAAAACTAGATACTAGGGGCAGCTGGGTGGCTCAGTCAGTTAAGCATACAGCTCTTGATTTCAGTTCAGGTCATGGTCTCGTGGTTTGTGAGATAGAGCCCAGCATTCAGCTCTGTGGTGACAGCATGGAGCCTGCTTGGGATTCTCTCTCTCCGTCTCTCTCTCTGCCACCCTTTCAAAATAAATAAATAAACCTAAAAATGAAAAAAAAAAAAAAAGAAATTTATTTAAAAAAAAAAAACAAATAACAACACCAAAGAACAACTAGGTGCTAAAATTTGGAGGCCCTCATTGTTCCTCTCTCAGAATTTATTTCACAGAGTCCTTTTTCAAATGTTTTGCTTATGTAATAGGATTCTATTTTCCCTAAGTAAAATATTCCTGTCCCAGAGGAAGCATGACTAATAGTGTGTAGCCTAACCTTGTAAGAGTGTGGAAGTAAGACAGAAAACAGATTTTTGTAAGCTACCAGCCCATCCTTCTCATTTCTTCCATCCAAGTCACTGAGCTGCTGGTCCAGAGTAATAAGGGGAGAGGAGAAAACACTTTGAGTCATGTGTAAATTAAAATTTTAATGAAGAAGACACTACTTTCTATGGTAGATAAATACTGAAATATTTGTATCAACTCATCAGACATTTTATTGCTTTCATATTCTGTTGGCATGGGATGGGGGTGGAAAGGGTGGACAGTTCCAACTACCATTTAGGAAACAAGGCTGGAAGAAGCTCTGCCATTTATACCACAAGAAATCCAAGATCACAAGAACTATTGATATTGGCTTGTGCTAAGGATTCTGCAAGGGTACTTTTAAAGGGCTTTCACTGTCAGTGGAACACATCAGTTCCATTGGTCAGAAATATCACATTCATTCACACTTAACTGCAAGTGGGCTGAGATATTTATTCTACCCATGTGTATAGAGACACATTGAGTAGGTTTCATGAAAAAATAACTAGTCTATACTACACAGACTCGTTCTTCAATATTAGAATAGAATCATTCTCATAAATTCAGTTGGATTAACTTGGATGAAGAATTATAGAATTGGGGACAAATGACAATAAGAAACCACTGTCTAACAAAAAAATGGGCTTTAATATGGGAAATTAAGAGGTAATTATTGGAAGAAGCAAAATCATTTCATGTTTATATCCCTAAGTTGGGATTCCTCTAAAAAATCAGTAATTCTCAATTATGTTTTAATATATTTTTTACTTCATTAAGTATTTTCATTCAAACATGAAATATTTGTCTTCTTTAAGTAAATCAAATATAGATTATATGGCAGTTTGAAAATTGTGTAGGAGAACCAAGGAATCTGCAGATTATTTTTCTCCTTAATTCTTTCCTCTGTTAGGTAGATAGAATGAAGGTCTAATTAATTACTCAATACAATCAGGTGAATTGAGTCTGAGTAGCAATTTGAGTAACCTTTAATTCATGTGTGGATTATCTATAATTCTTCAAACATGTCCCTCACAGACTCTTGATTCAGAGGCTTACAGTTCTTTGTTTCTTTAGCTCTGAAAGATGGAAAGTAATTCAGTTAACCTCTTTAGAGGTTTTGAATCAAGTTCTTTAGCCTCCTGCCTAATGTAGCTTAGATTTTGGCATATATTGTGAGGGGCAACTAGTCTCAGACATCTTTCTATTAGACTTTCTCTCCTAAGTATCATGACAAGATTTCTTTCTACTTTTTAGAAGAATCTGGAGAAGCCCCCTAACTTCCACTATTGCTTCAGAACTCAGTAAGTTTTAATTATTAGGGAAACTGTCCATAATTTGAGGGGTTTTCTAAATTTTGGTCTTTTATGCCTGCTCACCACACCATTAGTATTTAGCTGGTTTCTTTTTTCTCTTATTTTAGTTACTCTGCCCAGGACAAGTCTAATCGTTAGCTTGTAACTAGGATTAGCAAAGGTCCATAATATTTGTCAAACTTCTTAGCAAGGGCTATATATTTTTTCCAGTCTTTAGTTCATCAAGTCTTTGTTTTTCTTCAACAATGTGGTCTATTTAAAAATATGATTAAAAATAAAATAAAATTTAAAAAAATAATTAAAAATGTGACATTGTAAAGTTAGTAGTGAATAAAGAAAAATACACAAGAGAAAAATAAAAACACGATTATAAATTATAGGGTTTTTTTTTCTGATTCTTATAGGGGAAATGTTAGCCTACTCTTTCCTAGCCAGAGAGATAAATTTTAGAATGTTCACTTTTTGAAGTGTATTATTCCATTTTATGATTTTCCCATTATCAATTGGCCAGGGACAGTATTTCAATCTAGTTTTCAAGATGATTTTTCTTGTCTAGATACAGTTTGTTTCTTTATTTTTATTAACTTTTAAAAAATATTTCAATGTTTTATTTTTAAGAAAGAAAGAGACAGAACATGAATGAGAGAGGGCCAGAGAGAGAGGGAGACACAGAATCTAAAGCAGGCTCCACGCTCCGAGCTCTGACCTATCAGCATAGAGCCTGACACAGGGTTTGAATTTACAAACTGCAAGATTATGACGTGAGTCAAAGTTAGTTCTCAACTGAGTGAGCCACCCACATGCCCCCAGTTTGTTTCTTTAAACCATATAAAAACTAAAGCTTTTTTTCTTGTGATACTCTCAGTATTTTGTTCCATCGTGCCCAGATAACACATTCTATTTTGTGTAAAATTTAATTTCTACAAAGACTATCACTCATTTTATTATCCTTTGTAGCGTTATAGGAAGTTTTAGATGAACATAAGTCCATAAAAAGAACAGAGAAAATGCCCAGCAAAAAGAGTCCTGGTGACATCGGCTTTAAATGTGCAATTGTTCTGATGCCAGATTTCTTTCCAAGCACTGCCAATTGGCAGACACAGAAATCCTCACCTCCTCCCAGTGTTAAACTCAGCAGTTCAAAAACTAGATGTAGTGGGAAGTGTTGATTTAACACCAGGGAAGAAACATGGTCTGATGCTAGCTTTAGTAAACATTTCAAAGAAGGTTTTTAAGAGTGTTAACTTAAAAGGCAGGCAGAAGGACAGAGAATAAGAGCTGAGGAGCAAAGATGAGGGAATTGTAGAAGTGTTAGGGGTAGCTCCCTGATTGACATAGATGAAGAATGAGGCTTGGAATAATCTAGCGTAAAACTTCATTTTAAGTAATGTTTATATTAGATTGGGTCAAATGAGGTTACCTAAGTATCTACATAAATATGTACAAAGACACATATATGTGCATAAATGTTTGCTTGATGTATTAGGTAAACACAGATGTGTATACTTGTATACATATAAATATATGTATTTGTGATACATATTCAGATGTATCCAAAAAACTATTTCTGGGTCTAGAAAAGTTTTTGTTGTTTTCCTCATTCTTGGAAATTACAGAGAAGTCCATGCTTAATTCTCTTGAACCTCTATGTCCACAATTGTATTTGTTTCCTTAAAAAAACATACTGCACCAAGTACTCTGATGACTAAAGATCCTTTTGCTTAATTTGGTGATACTAATATTAATATGCCGTAGATCTTGCCTTGAATGAAATGTTAGTCTTTTAAGAAAGAAAGGTAAATAAGGAGATAATTAAAAAACAGTGTATGAAGTACAATAGCAGGATTAGGTTTAATGGCATCAAAGAGTAAGGGTTTTGAAACCTACTGAGTTAAGTGTAAGAATGCTTCAAAGAAAGGTGATATCCAAATTAAGGTTGAATGATAAAAATGTAATTTCTTTGTATCCATGGTACTTTCCTTTCTTCCTCCTAAAAACATCATTTCTAACATATAAATATTTAGTACTTTACCCATAAATATATGGGAAACCTATAACATGAGTACATTTTTTAACCTCCACATTAAAATCATAATGGAAACCTTTGATAGTATATTTCCAATCTGGCCATGTGAACCACACACTTTATTCTTGTTCAGAATTGTGCTAATTTTGTCTTTCTATAGTTATTATTTTTAGGAAATTTTGGTATACTCTGAAAATTTCTAAGGAGAGTTNATATGTAAAAAAAAAAAAAAAAGGTGTGTCTATACGCTTTTCATTCATACTAAACCAGGAAATGGAATTTATTTCCATTTATCGAATTGCACATTTTTTTACACTCATTCTCTAAATATGTTGACTGGGGGCTTTATCATTATAGAAACATTTTCTAATTGTTTGTGCTGAGTAAAAATTGTGTTGGCTTTTCAACATATTGATTATATATCCAGAATCCTCAATGAAAGTTCTTCTTATTAGAAATGTTTTATGTATAATTTTCTCTGGATATCTGTAGCAGTTACCATGAAGTATTATCTGTGAATAATGGCAATTTCATTTCTTTGTTTTGATCTTTATACCTACTGTATTTTTCATACTTTATTCCAGACCAATTTTGAATATGAATAGAGAGTGATATTTTTGTCTTACTAGGTTTTAGGGAGGGTAATTCTAACCTTTCATTATTGTGTAAGATGGTTGCTGCAGTTTTATTTACTGTAGATACCCTTTGTTAACTTTAATGTAGTTGCTCTATTTCTAATTTTTATCTCATAATTGTGTTCATCTTAAATGATTAACATTTATCAAAGTGTTTGTTTGTTTGTTTTTTACATCCATAGTTCTAATTGTTGGTCTTTTCCATGAGCATATCTTTCCATCTACACATGAGTTTAATATGAGACAATTCTATATCTCTTAATTCTGACCACCAAATGGGGAAGAAATGGGTGTGATGAACTTAAATCATGATATACGCCATTCCAAGATTAGCAAACTTTGGCCAGGAATGGATTGCTTTACTTGAAGTGAATTTGCAGTACAGGAAGTTTTACAGTTTGTAACAAATTTACTAATTAACAGTATAGCATTCATTTATTTTTGTGGCAATAAGAAAAAACAATTTTAATAGGAAATTGTATTCTGTGACCTGTGCCACATAAAGTCACTGAGAGTTGAAATTTAAGTAGCTGCATTTTACTGTGAGTTTTATTTAAGTCCCTTACCATTGAAGAATTGGTGGTTGATTAACAATATCAACCAGGATTCAGCAGAGATTTTTTAATCCCCACTCAAAGAAGTTATTCACAACCCGAAGGGCAGGACTTTTTCCTCCTTATAGAATTTATTTTGTAATATCTTAGAATTTCTGTAGTTCAAGTTGGACTCTTTAAAAGGATGCTTTAGCCCTTTAGTGGATTCCATGTCAGGGTTGAATCATGATCTATTGCAACTTGAAATATGTCTATGAGTAGAATTCCACCTGAGAATTTAGTGAAAATATCTTTACAGTATTCTATATTGCTATTTTTTATACCTTTCAGTAGCTACATTTCAAAAGGACTCAGGTTTTGTTGAGAATCACTTGGAGTAAAAAATATACAAAATAAGATATCTGAATTTTAAAAATGATTAAAATACATTGCAATCTCTGAAAACCCTAACCAAACTCTCCCCTACCCTTTATTTTGTGATAATAAAGCAAATTTGATTAAAGGATATAGTAACAATTGGTTATTGATATCTTTAAATAATATCTCAAATAACTGCTGGAAAAATCAAAAGAATAGCAATGGCATAGTCTATTTACAAAAATCTTTTGAAGTTTTAGGTCATTTAGTTTAATAGCATGGCATGTTACTCCAGAACCTAAGCTCCTTGGGCACAACAATTTTGTCTATCTTTTTTCAATTGTTCAATTATCCTCAGTATCAAAAAGAGTGCCTAACACATGAGAGGACCCCAGTAAATATTTGCTGAATAAATGAAGTAATAAATTGGTGAATTACATTCTAATTTATATTGCCCACTAGACTGTAAGTTTATTTAGAGTTTTTGTGGTGTTTAGTGTCTTATTTATCTGATACAGTCACCAATAGTAGAAGCATAGATTTCTTCCCGATTATAGCCACAATGATTGGGTACCTTCTATGTGATAGTCCCAGTAGGTAAGCATTTACATTATTGCTTTAATCCTCCCCATGCTATACTAAATGACGCTGATGTCACCATTTTATAGGTAGTTGAGGCTGAGGACTTGACTATTTAACATCAAATAGTGCAGTGAAGAAGGAACAGAGTCACTTGTCTCTCTGCTTCTGAAATCAGAGCTCTTTAATCTGTGCTCTGCCACCTCTCCAAATCCCGATCATGTATTTACTGTCATTCCTCAGTGTCAGGGAAGAGAATTAAGCTTATTGCATTGAAAATGTTCATGGTGTTTTTCTCATACAGCCGCATTTATTTTGGAATGTTTAGCTACTTTTAAAAGCATCCATGAAAGTTTGCCAATTACCAGGAAGATAACAGCATCAAGAGCAAAACACATTTTTAATTTTGAGGAGTAAAGTTTTTCTTCATTTTCACTATTGGCAGGAATGTAGAAAAAGACATAAATTTCCATTTAAAGTTTATTGTCTCTAAATTCATCTCTTGTGCATCCCTATCTTTCATTATTCATTTCTCTACTGCAAAATTATAGGCAGTTTAGGAAAGTGATGATGATTTTGAGATAAAAGACATGATTCACCGAAAGTAATATAACAAAGGTCAGGAATGGGACTTAAGAATAGAATGACAATCCCCTTTTATTTCATCATATCGTTTACTGCAGGCAAAACTTGGTGATTAATTAAGAATGTGGTCTTTTTCATCTTGAGAAGATCACATGGTCTCAAATCCATCCTCACATTTGATAGAGCATGTGCTTTCCCTTTCTGCTCTTTTGGATTGCATTTTTTTTTTTTATGGAATTTGTGCTGAACTCTGATATTTTATTCTCTCTTTTAAATCAAAGTTTTAATTCTGGGCAGGTGGCTGTTCTTGGCAAAGAGAGGAAGGAGGCTTCTCTTAGTTGTCATGGCCTTTTTCTGAGGGTTCTAATTGACAAGGGAACTCTTTACAGGTGACTGAAGGAGTTCCCTTTGTACAGAAAATCTGTAATATCTCTGTCACTTTCTGCATGCAGATGACAGGCTTCTGCCAGCTTCAGAGTTTCATTTTCTCCAGCTTCAGGGACTTTTGTGATTTCCATCCATTCAAATTGGTCCAAGCCAGTGAACTATTCCTGTCTCCAGCCAGACCAGTCTGCCCTTCTCACCACAGAGGTGCTGGGAGCTTTGTGAAATACAAGCTGTTTCTCATGTTTATTGATGGACTGATATTTGGGAAAAGACTAAGAAAAAATGTTTTTAATGTTCAGCTCATTTCTATTGAAACCGAATCACCCCTCCCAAGTTCTCTTTTCCACACAGAGCTCCGTTTCTGAGGGTAAAGCCTCCGGGAGAAGGAGCTGAAATAATTGAATCGGATTAGACAAGCCAGCAAAACAAAGTTACATTCCATGAGGTGTTTCCAGTATCAAGTAGATGAATTGTAATTATTTAAGGATTAGTGCAAGCTTGAGATGAGGTCCATTCTGAATACTCTTCACCGTGTATAAACAAAAGCAAGAAGTAGAAATATAGGCTGTTTAAGCTTATTTTTATCTTTAATAGATTTCTGTTAAAGCTGTGCGAACTTGGAAAACTGCTAACTTAGTCAGCCATCTCACTCATTGTTTTCCAATAAAAAGTTAAGCCAAAGTAAGCCCTTAAAAATCTAAGGAGAGAGCTTAATTAAGGCTACTTTCTTTACTGTAATTTACTGGGACATCATTTTGCTATATGCCCTGGAGAACAGGAATTGGGCCCAAGTTTTGGTAAATAAATTTTTATTTTAGAAGACTTTTAGACTTATGGAAAAGTTGCAAAGACAGTACAGAGATTTCCTATACAGCCTGCATATAATTCCCCTAATGTGAATATATTATATTGCTTTGGTACATTTGTTACTGTTAGTAGACAAATATTGATATATTAATGTTACCCAAACTCCATACATTATTCAGAATTTCATTTGTTCCTAATGTACCTTGTCTTTTCCAGGGTCCCATACAGGATACTATATTTAGTAATCATGCCTCCTTAGGTTCCTTCTGACTATGATAGTTTTTCAGACTTTTTTTTTTCTTTTTGTTTGGTTGTTTTTGTTTTGTTTTTAATTACCTTGACAGTTTTAAAGAGAACTGGTCAGGTATTTTATAGAATGTCCTTGAATTTATATTTCTCTTATATTTTTCTTATGCTTAGAATGAGGTTATAGGTTATTAGGAGGAAGACCAGAGAGGTAGAGTGTCATTCTCAACACAATGTATCATATATACTATATGATATCATATATACTATATATGTATGTAAGTGTGTGTGTGTGTGTGTGTGTGTAGTATATGTTCTATCAACATGACTTATTACTAGTGATGCTAACCTTGTCCACCTAGCTAAGGTAGTCTTTGCAAAGATTCTCCACAGTAGTTTCTTATTTTACTTTCCCCTTTTCTACACTTTGTTTTTTGCTTTTTAAGTTTATTTATTTATTTTGAGAGAGAGAGAGAACCTGGAGGAGGGGCAGAGAGAGAGAGAGAGAGAGAATCCCAAGCAGGCTCTGCACTGACAGCACAGAGCCTAACATGGGGCTCAAACTCACGAACTCTGAGATCATGATGTGAACCAAAGTCAAGAATTGGACATTTAACTGACTGAGCCACCCAGTTGCCCCTACACTCTGTTCTTTTTAGACAAATCTCTTTGTAGCTCACAGTTAAAAGGATGGAGATTTATATTCCATTTAATTGGGTGGGAAGTATTTACATACATTGGAATCATTCTCTATATGAGAATTTTTTCAGTTGGAACTTGAGTCCTTTGACATACCCTCAGAGACGTTAATTTTTCTTATTGTTTACCATTTAATTAACATCCATTAATTAATGGATGCTCCAGGATCATATTGTATATTCCTTACCCCAGCTTTAGAATCAGCTATTTATTTAACATTCTAGATTCCTTTTATTGGAGAATGATATTAGACACAAAGAAACAGGCACTGGGTGTCCTCATTGCTTCTAAGGCATCCCAGTGGGCACAGCTACTATATATAGGTATAGATGTAGATATAGATGTAAATATAGATATATAGATACATGGATGTATCTATATTAAGCAAAACCTGAGTTCATGCTAGTATCTCTAATTCTAAGTCAGTATCATGTAGTTCAACTTGGTGTACTAGCCTCCTCCTTGTTTATCTGTAACCTCCCACTCCAATAGTGAGAAATCTGGCTTCCATCAGCTGCCATCCATGTTTTTCAACCCTGGTGTGCATTTACAGCACTTTCAGAATTGTTTGCTCATATTCCCATGAAAACAACTTTACCAACTGAAGTATAGCCCTTATATATAGCTCCTTTTATCTTTAGTCTTTCTAGGTTCATTCACTTCCAAAATTTCTTAGATCAGTCTTGTTTTTTTCCCCACTCCCTTCAGTAAGATTATGTCATGTATTTTTAATATACTTAAATTCTTTTGGCACAGTCTGCATTGTATCTTGTGTTCTCTCTCTCCAAGTTGAATGTTTTTTTTTTCCTTTCTTACACTCAGCAAACTTAGTTTAGTATAGTTCAGTGGGTTATGACAAATGGTTAGTGTTGTGTATCACCAATTATAGTACCATACAGAATAGTCTCATAGTTCTAAAATATCTCATGCACTCCACCTTTTTAAAACTGCTCCAAACCCCTTTCAACAAGTGATCTATTTTCAGCCTCTATGGTTTTGTCTTTTACAGAATGCCATATACATGGAGTAATACTCCATTTGTCATATCCACCAGGCTCTCTAAAACTGGCTTTCTGCTTAGCAGTATGAGTTTCAGACTCATTCATGTTTTTGTGTGGATTAATACCTCTTCCTTTTGGTTGCTAAAAGTTATGGTTACATCACACTTAGCTTTTAGTTTGTTCCACTCAGCTACTGAAGAACATCTTGGTTCTTTCTAGATTTTGTGCTTATAAATATATCTCCTATCAATAGTCATGTGGCTAGTTTTTGTTTTCAGACAATTTTAGTAAATACCTAGGATGGCAACTACTAGGTTATGTGTTCAGTCTATGCCTAGCTTTATAAGAAACAGCCAAACTATCTTTCAAAGTGGCTGTGGCATTTTTCATTTAGCTGCATTAATGAATGATAGTTCATATAGCTCTGTGTCCTTGCTAACAATTTGTTGTTAGTTTTTTTTAAGCAATTGACAAAAATTTATAATGATGCTCATTGTTTTGAGTAGCACTTCTCTAGTTACATTATATTGAATAAAGTTTATTTGGCTACTGTATATCTTTTTCAATGTGGTGTCCTTACAGATATTTTGCCCATTTTTAACTTGGGGTGTGTTTTCGCTTATTGCTGAGTTTTAAGTGTTCTTGCTGATGAGCTTACTGCTCTTTTTTTGTGTAGGTCAGTGTTTCACATTATGTGTCCCACATGCATCAAAAGTCCCCTGAGGTGCTGCCTAATTATAGTATTTTGGGCCCAATTCCAGACCTAATCAATTGGGATCTCTTAGATTATTTATGGCTCAGTGTGCTGTATATTTCACAAGTTCTACAAGTGATTCTTATGCATCCTAACTAACATTTGTGAACTCCTGGTGTGTAATTTGGTGAGCCATTTCAGAGTTGTAATCAAGTATTGATGAGGCTATTATAAGTTTCTGTTTTTCAAGTATAGCTGTAAGTTTGAATTATTTGGGGAGATCTTTAAGATCCAAAAAAACCAGGCTCTCTCTGACCTAATGAATCAGATCTTCTAANTTTTTTTTTTTTTTTTTTTTTTTTTTTTTGCTTTTCATCATGGACTAATTTTATTCTTACACCTAGAATAATACAGCTTCAGCATGTCTCAAAAATATTGATGATATAACTGTCTCAGAAAAAAAATATTTAGGAAGACAAATGCATTTCAAAAGGAAAGTAGAATTCTCATACAGTACAGATAAGGAATACAAATTGTTATAAGGACTTTGGAATACTATTTGACATTATTTATTAAGTTTAAATACATGCATAATTTTTGTTTAAATTTTCCCAAGTGATTTTAACATGTAGCCAATATTAAGAACCACATTCCAAATTCAGTTGGGTATTCAACAATTCCATTTGTTTCACCAAATTTTTACCAAAAACATTTAAAAAAACATTATCCATATTATTTACTGAGTTTTAATGGTATGAAATTAAATATCCATTGATCATTTACAATATGACAGGCATGGCAGAACTGCATTTCCCATATCAGGTTATAGAAATATTTAATTTTGATGTTATATAACAATGAGATTTTTTTTTTTTTTTTAAATTTATGGGCAAGTCACATACAGGTAAAATTCAAACTATTTTATTTTAGGAAGCTTTGGGAGATGAAACCATATCTTTCAGGTTGTCCACTCTAGAACTTAATACTACTATTGGGAAATTTATATTTTAAAATAATTAAAATTCTCTAGCCTCAAACTTTTCTTTATATGAATGTGTAGTCTCATAATTCCCCTTCTATCTTTCTGTACTACAATATTTAGCTGTTGCTAAAAGGACTATAAAAGGTATATACTATACTATTTATGTATTATTTAAAGGACCTTCATGAGTTATCTAATGCTATATTACAAATTATTCCCAAATTTAATGGGCTAGAACAACAAATATTTATGATATCATAGTTTCTGGATGGAATATCAGGAGTAACTTTTTTGGGTAGTTCTAGGTCTGTCATGAATTCTCATTCAGGTTATCATCAGGACCTGCTGTAATCTGAAGTTTTGATTGGGACTAAAACATTCACTTCCAAAATGGCTCATTCGCATGGCTGTTGAAAGGGAGCCTCAGCTTCTTGCCTCCTGGATCTCTCTGTAGACTGCTGAGTGTCCCTATTACATGGAAGATAGCTTCTTTCAGAACAAATGATGCAAGGCAGAGAGCCAAGAAGTATCCCACAATGCCTGTATTACCTAATCTTGGAAGTAACACATTGCCATTTCCATTGTAAGTTATTCATTACAAGCAAATCATTAATTAAATCCAACTCACACTCAAGGAGAGAGGAATTAAGCTCAGAATCCAACTTACACTCAAAGGGAGGAGAGGAATTATGCTCCACTCCTTAAAATAACTAGTATCAAATAATTTGTAGATGTATTTTAAAACCACCACAAGACCCTTTCAATCTTTATAAGAATTATTTTTTAAAATTTTCTGAAACTTTTATTAAAATCACATAAGATTTTATGCACTGAAAATTAAATGACCCTAAAAAATACTGAATATCATTTAAAAATAACTTTAAAAGCCTCATACATCAATTTAACAATATTTATTGAGTTCCTGTTTTATGTCAGGCATTGTGTTTAATTTGACAACAAATGATAGAGATAAGATCCAGAGGTTTAAATTTAGCTGGAATCAGCGGATGATAGAAACAAAAGCTATACCTATACTTCTGTACTACATGTTTTGTGACCAACAGAAGTATATACGGGGCCTACTTTAAGGACAAAAAGAAGAAGACATTCATGCTGGAGTATCTGATTGGAGGCTTGGTCAGGAAAGGCTTCCAAAGACAGTGATGACTGATAAGTGTTGAGAGATTATTTAATAATATTCATCAGGATCATGAAAGGAGATGAGTGACTTTTCTTGTGGATGAAGTGAAAATGAATGATATTTTGAGGAACTCAAAATGATTTCATTTAATCAAACAAATATTTTGCATTGGAAAAAGATGAGTTAAGAAATAAAGATAAGGTCATATCTGTAAATAGACCATGATAAAGAACTCTACATTTTATTATAAGTAGTTAATAATCAGTTCTTTGCAAAATTGTTGCTATCATAAACAAAAAGTACCATAAGGAACTCTGTAATCATTATGGCAAAGTAATTCTATTCTCATAGTAAGAATTACTAAAACCACCTATATTGATTAAGTGACTAATTAAATGAATATGTTCTTCCCGGAGTATGCTAATAATTATAATCCATAAGATGAATGATTTCTACTTTCATTTTATTCATCTACACATAGAGTATTGTACTTATCTCAATTTCAAATATATGGAATTCTAAAATTTTCAAACATTATATCAACAAGAATCTACTTTGAGTTTTCTATAATTGTCTCAATGGTTTGTTTATCTCTCTGGTGTTTAGAATATGGAACAAATTTTAAAATCACTTACTGTTCTATTGTACATGCTTGGCTAGGTGGAGGTGGCATTGGTGGGGGTGAGATATGAACCAATCAAGCAGGCTGGCATGAGGAGGGTCCTGGGTGTCAGGGATTCTCAGAGTATTCAGACTAAGGATAAGTGAGAGTGTGAATTTAGGGATGAAAATAAGGAAGCCAAATCAAGCCTATTTAAGAAAAAAATTAAGCAGAGATCAAGAACCAGTTATATGCAGGATTTAAAGAGGGCATTAAACACAGTGGTTTAACTGACCCAGATAGTTCAAAAATAATTTCAAGAAATGGAGCCATGCACCTTGAAATCTACTAGTAGGCACACATGTATTGTGTTAATAAATAGGACTGTTATAATCATATAGGACTGCCATTTCTTTAGTATCTTTACTAAATCCTTAGAAAAAAATGATATACTTTTATCCTTTGTTTAATGCTGAATCATGACCTAAAATACCTGAATGCCAATATCCAAAGGAAAATGTACTTTTTTGTTTGTATCCTCATTTACGTTTGTTTCTATCAGCTTGAAAAACACTTTTAATTTAAGCAATAACTCAGAAGAACAGAGAAAAAGATTCATCTAAAAGAGGTGATGATGGAAAAAATTAAAGTGGAGATGTGGAGGAACTTGTTAGGAAGGATCAATTAGTGCCTTTTTCCTTTCCATTTATTTTCTTTAAGTGCATGGGAGTTGCTCACATTTCTTGCCAGATAGCACTTCTTTGTAATAAAAATAGAAAACTATGTTCCAGCACCATAAGCAGAGGATGGTTATGATTCATTTCCAATGAAAGGGAAAGTGTGTTGTTTTTTCCATCACTCCTCAGAAGTTGGTTGAGCATCAGGTGCATCTGTCTGACTCCTCCAATCACAGATGCACACTCTTGCTTAGCTTTGTGGAAACTTTTCTCCTTCCGATATATTCTGAATCTCTGTGTACTTTTTAAATATATGCTGTATTTTCTGTCCAGTGCTTAAATTAGGCAAGAGTACAGAACAGTGTTTTCATACAGAGAGAGAGAGAGAGACAGAGAGAAAGAGACATTGGGAGACAGAGATTTGCAGTTGGATGTAGGGGAAATAAAGGTTCTGAGCCATTTTTATGAAAATGCCCGTCATACTTCCAAGTTTCTGAGCACTGTTATTTTTTGACTTTTACACTGCTGCTCTCCAGGTTATTGTCTTCAACATCATCAACACCAAATGTCTTCCAAAATCATAGTGGGAGCAGACTCAGTATTCTCATTAAATAGGATTTGGGCCAAGTCATTTAGATTTAAAATATGTGTCCACTTACCAAAAAGCTATAGACTTAAAGACCCCTGGTAATAGATCTACAGAGTTAGTCTAGATACAATATAAGAATAGCCACACACACACACACACACACACACACACACACGAAGAAGAAAGGAAGAAAGGAGAAAGGAAGGAAGGAAGGAAGGAAGGAAGGAAGGAAAGAAAAGAAAAGAAAGATAGAAAGTTGGCAAGGATTTGGGGTGTTAGATGTATGTATGTCACTGTTTCTTAGTTTTCTACTCTGAGACTTTCCTAATTGTACACATCTTTTGTCTTAAACTGCAACTCTACCTCCATGTAGTCTAAACCCACTGGTATATTTCAGTTTCCTTGTTAAACAGGATACTTTGCATAGCTCATAAAATACAGTGTTGTGTTGTGTTGTGTTGTGTTTTTCTGTACTTCATTGTAGTCTCAGTCTTTATAGTTTTAATAGTGAATTTATATAGAACTGTCTAATAAGATATCTCAATTCCTAATGTATTCCTTGGAAAATAAGGTACATGAACCATTGATATTTTCCTTTTTTCTTAGCTTTTTGTGTAATATAGTTAATCACGTGGTAATTGGTCAACAAATATAATTGGATAGATTGAGAATATTTCAAAAAATTCAGTGTTTAACTCTTACTACTTATATACCTGCTGTCATGAATTGGGAGCCTATGGTAAAAAATTCTTATACTGTACCAATTGTATAAAACACATAGGGAATATCATACAGACCCTGAGCTAGTCTCATCCTTGTAATACAGCCAGATCAGCACCAAGTCATTTTGAACACCTAAGAAATTGATCTGAGGATTAATACACAATCTGCATAACTTGAGCCACAGAATGTGGCAGATACACAGTACAGAGAAGGAAACTGGGGGAGAGAAGGTACAGAGGACCTGGGCAGAGGACAGAAAAATGGAAAGATGAAGAGTGTGGTGCATTGGGTTCATGCAAGAAAAGCACTCCCCCAAAAATAGCTGTAGAGAAAGAGAGAGGAAAAGTGAAAACACTCCCAGGGGACTGAACAAGAAATCTGTTTCCCAGAACTACTGACAGGAAGAAAGGAGAGGGTTTCAATACCATCATGATTTTATAAACAGTGTAGCACAGAGTCTGAACTTTTGGAACTGAGTGCCTGGTGGTGCTCTGATGAAAAAGCAAGGGTGAATCCCCAGGAGCAGGCAGCAGCGTCTGAGGGGTACGTGTGCCACATGAGCAGAAGCAGTTCTCCTCCTTGGAGAGCATTTAGTAGAGGCAATATGGTATTCCCACAGGCAAAGATCCCAGCGGATCCCTGAGAGCAGCCACATTTACTGGTATGGAACAAAAGACACAAGAATGCAGTAAAAACTGGTGCTGGCTATATGTTGTGATTTGCCATAATCTCTGAATGTCTGCAATTTATGATGCTACCACTGTTTCTCTGGGGCAAGTAGGCTCCCAGATATTATTCAGTGAGACCCTCGCCCAGAGAGTTGGCAGGGGTCCAAGTTGCAGGGTTCTCTGAAGCATTGGGACTTGGAACATTTGAGGGAAAAAAAAACTCTAGAGGGAGGTGCTGCTTGGCAGGCAGACAGCTTGGACACAGGCAGGGTGGAGAGAGGGAGTAGAAGGAGGCCTAAGACAAAAGAGGGGTGCTTGATCTCACCTGCTGGTGAGAATGCAAAGTTCCAGTTCCAGAGATAAAAGAGCTGGATGAAGTGTGACACACCAATCCACACCAATAAGCTAAGCAGCATCACTTAGTGGAGAACGGAGACATTACACCAACCCCCATGGAACTGCAACCTCCAACACATCCCCTAGAAAACCAGCACAAGTCACTCCCCCTGGTCCGTATGGACTACAGAAGGCTTTATAGTTCTAGTTCTAGGGGAAACTGGATGTATTCATTGGGTTTCATTCTGTTCCCTGTTTCAATTTTTGCCTCTGTTTTTGCTTAAATTGTGTTCTTTTTTTCTTCTTTTTGTTTCCATTTCTTCCTCATTCTTGGATACAGAAAGAGAAAAATGCATTTTTTATCTTTTTACCTAATTTTTATTTTTTAAAGTGTTTCATTTTCTATTCCATTTTCTTTATTTAATTTTATTCTATTTGCATATTTTTAACTTTTTTAACCTTTTTTTCCTTTCTTTTTTCTCTTTCTCTTTTTTCTTTATCTATCAAGCATCTTTTAACAAGCAGAACCAAAAAAACACCTAGGATATAGGTTCCTTGATATGATTTTTATTTTGTTTTTAATTTTTAATTGTATTTTTTACCTTATTAATTCTTTTATTCCTCAAAAATGACAAAATGAGGGAATTCAACCACCAAAAAAGAAGAGGAAGAAATGACAACAAGGGCCTTAATCAACACAGTTATAAGCAAGATGTCTGAACCAGAATTTAGAACCACAATAATATGAATACTAGCTGTGGTTGCAAAAAGCAAACCATCCCTTTCTGTGGAGACAAAAGAAATGGAATCTAAAGAGGATGAAATTAAAAATACTATAATCAAGATGCAATCTTGAATGGATGCCATGACAGCAAGGATGGACAAAGCAGAGCAGCAAATCAGTGATTTAGAAGACAAAATTATGGAGAATAACGAAGCAGAAAAAAAGAGGGAAACAAAGGAAAAAGAGCATGATACAAGACTTAGCGAACTGAGTGACTTATTAAAAAGGAATAGCATCCAAATCATAGAAGTCCTAGAAGATGAAGAGAGAGAAAAGGAGGCAGAAAGTTTACATGAGCGAATTATAGTGGAAAACTTTCTTAATCTGGGAAAAGAAACAGACATCAAAATCTAAGAAGCACAGAGAACTCCCATTAGAGTCAACAAAAACGGACCGTCACCAAGGCATGTCATAGTCAAATTTACAAAATACACAGACAAGGAAAGAATTAAGAAAGCAGCAAGGGGGTGGGGGGGGGAGGCCTTAACCTATAAGGGAAAACAGAACAGTTTCGCATCAGACCTATCCACAGAAACTTGGCATGCAAGAAAGGAGTTGCAGGGTATATTCAGTGTGCTAAATTGGAAAAATATGAAGCCACTCATTCTTTATCCAGCAAGTCTGTCATTCAAAATAGGATAGATAAATAGTTTTTTAGACAAACAAAAACTAAGGAGTTCATGACTACTAAACCATCACTGCAAGAAATTTTAAGGGGGGGAGAGGCTTGAATGGAGAAAAGACAAAAAGCAACAAAGGCTAAAAAGGACCAGAGAGCATCATCAGAAACACCAACTCAAGAGAACACTATGGTGCTAAATTCATGTTTTTCAGCACTCACTCTAAATATCAATGGACTGAATGCTTAAATCAGGTTATCAGAATGGATAAGAAAACAGGACCCATCCAAATGCTGCTTACAAGAGAATCAGTTTAGACCTGAGACATCTGTAGATTCAAAGTAAGGGGAGGAAGAGCCATCTATCATGCTAATGGTCATCAAAGGAAAGCTGATGTAGCCATATTTATATCAGACAATCTAGATTTTAAAATAAAGACTTTAACAAGAGATGAAGAAGGGCATTATTCATAATTAAGGGATCTATCCACCGAGAAGAACTAACAATTGTAGGGGTGCCTGGGTGGCTCAGTCGGTTAAGTGTCTGACTTCGGCTCAGGTCACAATCTCACGATTCGGTTCGTGGGTTCGAGCCCCACGTCGGGCTCTGTGCTGGCAGCTAGCTCAGAGCCTGGAGCCTGTCTTCGGATTCTGTGACTCCTTCTCTCTCTGACCCTCCCCTGCTCACGCTGTCTCTATCTCTCTCTCAAAAATAAATACAACATTTTAAAAAAACTTTTTAAAAGAACTAACAATTGTAAATGTTTATGTCCCCAATGTGAAAACACCCAAAGGTATAATCCAATTAATCACAAACATAAAGTACATCATTGATAATAATACCTTAATAGTAGAAGACTACAACAGCCCACTTACAGCAATGGACAGATCACCTAAGCAGAAAATCAACAAGGAAATAATGTCTCTGAATGACACACTGGACCAGATGGACTTGAGAGATATATTCAGAACATTTCATCCTGAAGCAGCAGAATACACATTCTTCTCGAGTACGCATAGAATATTTTCCAGGGTCACAAATCAGCCCTCAACAAGTACTAAAAGACCAAGATTATATGATACATATTTTCACACCACCACAATATGAAACTTGAAATCAACCACCAGAAAAAAATTAGAAAGACCACTAATACTTGGAGTTAAAGAACGTCCTACTAAAGAACGAATGGGGTTAACCAAGAAATTAAGGAGGAAATTAAAAGGTATATGGAAGCCGGTGATAATGAAAACACGACAATCTGAAACATCTGGTATACAGCAAAGGTGGTCATAAGAGGGAAATATATAGCAATCCAGGCCTTCCTAAAGAAGGAAGAAAGGTGTCAAATACACAACTTAACCGTAATTACACCTAAAAGAGCTAGAAGAACAGAAAATAGAGCTCAAAACCAGCAGAAGAAGGGAATTAATAAAAATTAGAGCAGAAATAAAAGATATAGGGGGGAAAAGCCACAGTAGAACAGATCAATGAAGCAAGGAGCTGGTTCTTTGAAAAATTAACAAAATTGATAAGCCCCTAGCTAGATTGATCAAAAAGGAAAAACAAAGAACTCAGGTAAATAAAACCATGAATGAAAGAGGAGAGTCCGCAGCCAACAATGCAGAAATACAAACAATAATAAGAGAATATTATGAGCAATTTTTTGCCAACAAATTGGGCAATTGGAAGAAATGGACAAATTCTTAGAAACATATAAACTTCCAAAACTGAAACAGAAAGAAATAAAAAATTTGAACAGACTCATAACTAGTAAAGAAATTGAATCAGTAATCAAAAATTTCCTAAAAAACAAGAGACCTGAGCCAGATGGCTTTCTAGGGGAAGTCTACCAAACATTTAAATAAGAGTTAACACCATTTTTTGAAGCTGTTTCAAAAAATAGAAATGGAAGGAAAACTTCTAAACTCATTCTACAAAGTTAGCATTACCTTGATTCCAAAATCTGACAAAGATCCCACTAAAGAGGAGAACTACAGAGCAATTTCCCTGATGAATATCAATGAAAAAGTCTCAACAAGATACTAGCCAACTAGATCCAACAATATGTTGAAAGAATTATTCACCACAATCAAGTGGGGTTTATTCCTTGGATGTAGGGCTGATTCAATATCCACAAATCAATCATATGATACATCATATTGATAAAAGAAGGGATAAGAACCACATGATTCTCTCAATAGATGCTGAAAAAGCATTTGACAAAATACAGCATCCTTCCTTGATAAAAACCCTCAAAAATATAGGGATAGGAGGATCATATCTCAAGATCATAAAGTCTATATCCTCAATGGGAAAAAAACTGAGGGTTTTCTCCCTAAGCTCAGGAACACAACAAGATGTCCACTCTTAGTTATTCAACATAATGTTGGGAGTCCTAGCCTCAGCAGTCAGACAACACAAATAAAGAGCATCTAAATCAGCAAGAAGGAAGTCAAACTTTCACGCTTCACAGATGACATGAGGGACTCTATGTGAAAACCCAAAAGACTCCACCAGAAAACTACTAGAACTGATACATGAATTCAGCAAAGTCACAGGATATGAAATCAACATACAGAAATCAGTTGCATTTCTACACACCAATAATGAAGCAGCAGAAAGAGAAATCAAGAAATCAGTATCAATCACCATTACAGCAAAAAACATAAAATACCTAGGAATAAGCCTAACAAAAGAGGTAAAAAATCTCTACACTGAAAAGTATAGGGAGCTTATGGAAGAAATTGAAGAAGACACAAAAAATGGGGGGTGGGGGGAACCATCCCATGCTTAGGATTGGAAGAACAAACATTGTTAAAATGTCAGTACTAATCAAAGCAATCTACATATTCAATCCATATCAAAATAACACCAACATTCTTCACAGAGCTAGAGCAAACAATCCTAAAATTTGTAAAGAACGAGAAAAGACCTTGAATAGCCAAAGCAATACTGAAAAAGGAAATCAAAACCGGAGGCATCACAACCCTGGACTTCATGCTGTATTACAAAGATATAATCATCAAGACAGTATGCTACTGGCACAAGAACAGACACATAGATCAATGAACAGAATAGAGAACCCAGAAATGGACCCACAAATGTATGGCCAACTAATCTTTGACAAAGCAGGTGTTTTATACCATACACAAAAATAAACTCAAAATGAATGAAAGACCTAACTGTAGGATAGGAATCCATCAGTATCCTAGAGAAGAATACAAGCAACAAACTCTTTGACCTTGGCTGCAGCAACTTCTTACTTGACATATCTCCAGAGGCAAGGGAAACAAAAGCAAAACTGAGCTATTGGGACCTCATCAAGATAAAAACCTTCTGCACAGTGAAGGGAACAATCAGCAGAACTAAAAGGGAACCAACAGGATGGGAGAAGATATTTGCAAATTGCATATCAGATGAAGGTTTAGTATCCAAAAATCTATAAAGAACTTATCAAATTCAACATCCCAAAAAAACAAATAACCCGGTGAAGAAATGGACAAAAGACATGAATAGACATTTTCCAAAGAAGACATCCAGATGGCAACAGAGACATGAACAAATGCTCAACATCACTACCCTCAAGGAAACACAAATCAAAAGCACAATGAGATGGCACCTCACGCCTGTCAGAATGGTGAAAATTAACACCAGGCAATGACAGATGTTGGCAAGGATGCAGAGAAAAAGGAACCCTTTTAAACTGCTGGTGGAAATGCAAACTGGTGCAGCCACTTTGGAAAACAGTATGGAGGTTCCTCAAATAATTAAAAATGGAACTACCCTACACCCAGAAATTGCACTACTAGGTATTTATCCAAAGGATACCAGTGTACTGTTTTGAAGAGGCACATGCACTTCAATGTTTATAGAAGCATTATCAACAATGCCCAAAGTATGGAAGGAGCCCAAATGTCTGTGGNTATATAATGGAGTATTACACAGCAATCAAAAAGAATAAAATCTTGCCATTTGCAACAATGTGGATGGAACTAGAGTGTATTCTGCTAAATGAAATAAGTCAGTTAGAGAAAGAAAAATATGTGATTTCACTCATATGTGAAATTTAAGATACAAAACAAATGAAGCAAAAATACTATTAAAACAGAGAGGTAGACAAACCATAAGAGACTCCTAAATACAGGAAACAAACTGAGGGCTTCTGGAAGGGTATTGGGTGGGGAGAAGGGCTAAAAGGGTGAGGGGGCATTAGGGAGGACACTGGTTGGGATGAGCCCTGGGTGTTATATGTAAGTGATGAATCACTAAATTATACTCCTGAAAAAATAAATACATAAATATATTTTGATTTAAAAGATAAAAATAAATAAAACACATAAAACTTTTTGATAGAATAAGAAAAAATATTAATTATCTCTCTTTGACATGTCCTTTTTAAGTTCCAAAAATAAATGTAACTGAATTTGTATGGTTCCTTCCGTAGGGTTTATCACTTTTTTCAAAGATACTTTGCATTCTTGCAATTACATCACTACCATTGTTCATGCAGATGAAAGGAAATCACATATGAGAGATTAGACTAGAAAGTTTCAAGGGTCTTTTTAATTATACAAATCTGATTACATTATTGTTTATTTTTTAAAGTAAACAAGGTCCAAAGCTAATTCAGTATATTAATGATAGAGATTATTCACATGATAATGTTTATTTCTAATGTTTATTTTGCTCAATTCAGTATTCATACAGTGATGATATTGTATCTAACTAAAATTAATTTATTAGCAGCATTATGGAAGCTCAGACAATCAGTAGGAAGTTGGAGGATCAAACTTGGAAATTAACAGAAGCCAAGAAGAGAGATATCCAGTGACAGTCTTCTAACTGAACCAACATATTCAGGATGTTGGATGATTTGCTATGTTGAATGTCTTGCATATGTTGCCTCTCCTTTGCTTCTCTAGTGCCTTGGAGATTAATGATGTTAAAGTCAGGAACCAGCCCCCTATTTCTCCTCAGGCAGGGGAGGATATAGTACCTCTTGAATTACAACAACTTCAGTCATTTTATCTTTCAATCTGGGAAGCTACCAACAGATATAACACTCCCAACAAGCCTGTACACCGGAATGGAGAGGTAATGAGCCAAAAAGAAAATGGAGAGGATGAAAGGAGAGACTGATCCTGACTAACCCCAAATGAGGAATCCTCACAACATTATGAAGCAATTCTACATGGGATATCAGCAGTAGTTTTGAGCTACACAGACCTGTATTTTCTTCTTTGCATCCGTACTTAAAGTGCATACTGTTTGAGGAACCAATCAGGTATCAAACTTTTGACACTCAGGTTGAGTCACATTCCATTTCATTCTGTCCTAATCCTTAGATATATACTGATTGTGCATGCAGGACTCTAGTTTCTCCTTGACTAATGGAAGGAAGGTGAACCTCTCTGTCACTAATTAACTATTGTATAAGCTAAACTCCTGGTAGAATAAGATGACTTGTTGCAACAGTGCTTTGAAATGGACTAAGCAGCATTCCCTGTAGTCAACATTCAAAATCCCATTATCATCAGGTCTCCAAGGAGTCTTGTTTGATAACTACTGTTAAAATAACAATTTTGTCATTATTTGTAAAGTGGCAAGATTCCTAAGTATGAATAGTGTGTTTTTAAGCACAGTTGCACTATTTGAACTTTGGCAAAGATGGTTGTGTCTGAGAGAATATGTTCATTAATCTCTACAAACAAGTTGTAAGTTTATTTTTTAATACCGTTTGATATAAAAAAGAATAAGAATGTGGGTTTGTTAGCATTTTATCATGAATGCCAATAGTTATTTTTCTTGTCTGACTCAATAGTTCATGCCCTGAATCCATAAGAACATTGAAAACACAAGCAATTCAGTGTCCTAATCTCCATTTTGATGGTGCTACAGTTGCCTTTGGAAGAAGTGTTTATTTCTCTAGAACTCTCTTGACATTATCTTACTTGTTAAATAGGTGGAATAAGTGCTCTACCCTCTGAATATAGAGCTGTGTGTTTCCTATGCACTTCCTTTGTTCCTCTTTTTTTTTTTTCCTTCACATATTCGTTCTCGTTTTTTTTTAATACCTCATTTCTTTTCTCTTTCTGTGGAATCCATGTGCAATATAAGCATTCAGTTGTATTTCACTTTTTATTTATTCAGAGCATTCATGTTCATTTTAAAAACTCCTGTGAAACCCATTTGCACTAAATAACATTTTAAGATGTGATATGTCTTTATGGATGAGGAAACTTAATAGTAGGGATTCTTAAATATGCAACCTCTAATTCAGAATGACTAACACATTAAATCATATCATCTAACTATACTGTTGTGCTTTAAGAAATTTTGAATTCTCAGAAGTAGCATAATTAATAGTTGAGAGAAATAAGACTATAATATTTAGTTTGGTTGAAACAGAAAGGCACATTTGGGAAACATTTACTGGAATTCAAAGAAGATGGATAAAAATCAATTTTGCCTGTTGTCTGCATTGCTGTTTCATTCTTCAGTTGCCAACACACCATAAATTGGTACTAGAATTAGAATTTTGACATATCATTAATCAGAAAAATAAATATGAAACAGCTTGATGAACCCTGGTATAAGAAACAAAAATTCAAATAAAAAGTGATCCCATATGTGTCATTTCTTGCAATAGCTTAATATAATTTAGCAAATCATATAACAGCAAAGGACATAAGCTTGCTCTTCCTTATTTTTAAGGGAAATTTTTTGAGGAGAGAACATTAGTTTAATATCTTAAAAACATGTTTTTACATATTTTTGGTACCATTTCTCTTGATGTTCACATCTAAATTCTACTTAATTTGGGGATAATATTTTATATCTGAATTAGAAAAAATTCTCTTTTTGTATGTAAAGTATTACTGGAAAATTCTTATTAAACTGTTTGGAAAATATAACTATTCTAATTGATTAATCTATACTATATACATTGAACTGTTAATATATCAGTAAAGGATAGACCAATGTCTCATTTTTGAATGTCTGTTAGTAGGCTATTAAAATTACCCTGCTGAGAGATATTCTTAGCATGGAAAAGGCAGTGTAGATGATGGATGATTTGAGAGTTTTTAAGAGCTAGAATCAACTCTCCTGGGGGATGGATTGGATATGGAGAAGAAGAGAGAGGGAGATGCCAAGATGACTCCCAGGTTTCTTTCTCAGTTATTGGGTAGATGTTGATGCCATCCACAAAGAAGAAACACTGGGTTGACTTCCCAGACTGTGTTTTTTTTTTTTAACTTTTTTTAACTCTGTTTTATTCTAAAAAAGCCTCCAAATGATATTCTCGCATGTCTCAAAGATTAAATCCAGCCTTTAAACATATCTTCTTTTCCGATTTTTTTTTTTTTTAAGAAATTCCAAATAGAATTTTCTGGCTACCTTTTGGAGTAATCCAAAATAGTTGTTGTTGGAAATATCAAAGTCCCATGCTTTGCAGTATTACTCTGTTGGATATGGAACCCAAAGTTTAGCTTGCTAGGAATGAAATCCAGGCTCATTTTTCTCTATTCTTATTGGGGACTTTGTTAAAAAACCTCTTTTTAAGCCTGTTATCCAATTTAGTTTGTCAAGCAGAGGATAAAAATAACTTAACCAATATTTATGCTCACTTTCTTTCTAACTAACTGGAGAAAATAATTGTTATTAATACATTTAGGGTCTTAAAATTGTACATATATAAGGCATATAAGAGAGAATATACATGTGGTAAGCCAAACAATGCCTCATAAATATATCCAGTCCTAATCCCAGGAACTTGTGAATGTTACCTAAAAAAAGGTCTTTGCAGATATGATTAAGCTAATGATTTTGAGACAGAAAGATTATCTCAGATTATCTGGTGGTTCCTAAGTGTAATCACAGGTATTTATATATTTTTTAATGTTTTTTTAAAATTTATTTCTGAGAAAGAAAGAGACAGAGGGAAATACAGAATCCAAAACAGGCTCCAGGCTCTGAGCTGGCCGTCAGCACAGAGCCCGACACAGGGCTCAAACCCACGAACCATGAGATCATGACCTAACCCGAACTGGGACGCTTTCCCGACTGAGCCACCCAGGCACCCTACAAGTACTTACATAGAAGGGAGGAATAGGAAGGTTTTATAGAATTGAGGAAGGTAATGTGATCATGGAGGCAGAGATATAAGCAATGCAGCTACAAGCCAAGGAATGCCAGCAATCACCAGAATCTGGAAGAGGCAAAGAGCCTCCAGAGGGAGCATAGTACTGCTTATACCTTGATTTTAACCCAGTGAAACTACTTTCTGTCTTCTGGTCTCCAAGACTGTGAGAGAACAAATACCTGATGTTTAAGCCTCATTTAGGGTAATTTGTTACAGCAGTCAAAGCAAACTAGTATAGGTAGGATAATGTGGGATAATGATGAGAATAGGCTCTAGAGTCAAACTCTTTTCATTTGAAAACTGACTACTGTTTTTAACTATGAAAATTGGGCACATTATACCTTTTGGTGATTGTCAGTATTTTTTGTTTAATTTTGTAATATGAATATGTTAATAATAATATCCATCTCATAGTACTGTAGTTTAACTTAAAAGAGTAGTTCATATGAAGTGTCCAGTAAACCACACACAGATATTAAATATTATTATTTTTTTAACATTGTAATATTCTGTGTTACCAAGGATAGTTAAGGAATTTCCACTTTTGAAAGTCTTACATAAGGTAGGTGATTTTCTTATGACGAGAAGTAGGCAGATCCTGAGTTATATCAGTCTTGAAGACTTTGCGATGGTATAGGCAAAACACAGTAGTAAATAGACAAAATGATTCCAATAACTGACCCTAACCTTATCAAACTTCCTTGGTGGTAGCAGCGCATGGGGAAAATCATTAAGGAGTGAAGCTGCCATAACTCCTGATAACTTAAGACACTTTACCAAATTCATAGCAGTGGTCAGTTTTGGGATTTCCTCCTAGACAAGCACATGGAATTATTAAAATATTTATTTATTGATACTGATGACAGCCACATTAGCAGACACAAGTCTGTAATGCTCAAGATGCTGGCAACCTCAGACACAATGGGAAAGCTTCCCTCAAACTTAATTTCAGAACCTCCTGTAAGCTTGACCCAGTTAGCTTAGGTATATTGTCATATACATTATTTGTTTTATTTGATATAGCATTTTTAATTCTTGTATTATTTATGTGAAGAGTAAGCCTAGTAACAGTGGTAAGTAGAAATAGGTAAAGGAGGAAAAAATCTTTCCTTACCTATCTTAGGTCCTCTGGCTGGGGTCCTATAAATTGGACTGATGACATTTTAATAGGATGGAAGCACACAAATTTATTTAATATAAGTTATATCCGACATGAGAGCTTAATGAGGAAATGAAGACCTGAGGAAACAGTTAAACCTGAGCATTTTTATGCTAGGTATGATAAAGAATGGAAAGCCATGGAAAATGTGATAGGACAAAGGATATGAGCTAGTGGTAGTAAACTGGGGGGAAATTGTAGTGGTAGTAAACTGGGCCTATTTGTTTAGATTCCTTTTGGAATCTCTGTCTTTGGATATAAGGATGCTCATCCTTCAGAGAGAGATGGAGAAGGCACTCAGTGAGGGTCTTAGGGCTTGCTTCAAGGAAGTTCTTAAAGAAGGGGGATCAAAGGGTCATTTCTGGACTTACAATATTCCATTTCTTTCAGCTTAAAATATTCAATATGCCAAAGTGCCATACTTTGGAGAAGTGTGTCTTGAACCCTGTCAAGTGTTGTATGTGCAATTTTTATTTGAGCTTTCTATTCTATTTTGTCCAGCTGCAACTCAACACTTGAATCAATCATTCTTTTGTTTAAAAGAATATGGGCACGCTCTAGTCTCTTTTTTGTGTTCTTATCTGCCATAATATCTTTCCAGAATTCAATGACTTAAAAATTTACTTCTACCAAATGCATACAATACTTTACACTGATATAAGACATATAAATTATTTTTAATATAAGATGTATTTATATGCAACTATCTAACATTGAGAATAGTAGAGATATTAGCAAAAGAAGATCTATGAGCCAAGGCTTCTGGTGAAATTCATATTTCTTTAATATAACATCCAATTAATGGGGCATTGAGAATTTAAATTATGCTATTTTAGCATTTTATCAACTTGTTTAAATACCCCTTAATTGTGGTTGAGGGGGGTACCCTAGGTATCAATGTTCTCTTCTATTACTATAGATACCATTCTACTTCATTGTTTATCAAATGATGGGCCACAGAATTAGTTCCACAAGTCAATATATATTGTTCTATGAAAAATACTTTCCACGACTGAATAGGCTTGGCAAATACTTGAATAAAGTTAAATGTTTGTTTTCTTCAGGACTCGTCAGCAGACTGTAGACTTTAGACAGTCTATATAGACAATATATTCTGATTCTCACACAGTAAATAGACTTTGTTAATTTCAAAATCTATTTGAAAAGATACACTTTATTTTGTTTTAGTTTCTTACTTGTCAAAAATAAACTAGTGCCAAACTAGTGTTCTTAAAGTGTTTAGTGTTATGGAATTAGCTTTCCTTAGAAGGCAGTTTGGAACCTAATGGAACACGTGGTATCTAAGCTTCACCCCGACTGTAACATTCTTATTTTTTTAATTATAGAATTAATAAATGAATTAATTTTAAAAAGCTAAACATTGACAACTAATATTTTATTAGTACATTCCTTACCTAATTTATTTTGTCAACACCTGATGCAAAAGATAACTAGATTTGTTTATATCCAATTTCCCCATTCTCCTGCCTTTCATCACTTTAACCTGAATTCATCTACCTTAGTAAATTATGTGTAGTCCTTTTTAAAATTTGTATCTTTTGGCAAAAATGCTTAGAAATACCTTGCATCAAAAAAAGCATACTCCTGACTAAGAAAAAAGAGTGTGATTGAGCATTATTTCAGAAGTACAAAGTCATAGCAGATTAATTTTTTGCCATTTTTGGTAAAGAGACTTAAGGAAAATTTGTCTCATACTTCTAAAATTTTGACAAATGAAAATGGATAATTTTTACTTCTGAGTTTCTGAGAACCCCCTGGGGCATGCTCTATGTGAGGCAGTTGAAAATGTCATTCTTAAGAGTATGGGAATGATAGCTCTCTTCCATAATTGATCAAACCCAAGGTAGCAATTTTATATATGTAAGTATTTTCTTAGTAGTAGTTTTAGGACTATTTGGTCAGGCAGAAATCACCATGTGAAGACAATTTCTGGTTTCAGAGGAAGAGTAAAAAGAAAAAAAAGAAGTATAAAACTCTCACCCACTCCAAACATAGTTTCTCCTAGTTAAGAATGAAAATTATTCTGTTTCTGAGACCTCTACATTACTGTAGAAAGAGGGAGCAAAAAAAAAAAAAAATTAAAGCAGTTTGTTGATTATATTTAGCATTTTTTTCTCCTATTCCTCTGTTATCAAGGTGATCTTTTGATACCACTGGAATTCATGGGTTCATAATGTTTTTTATCCACAAAATAGCTAAAATTAGCCACAATAAAAGGATTTATTGAAGGAATTGCATGTGTTCAATACTGTTAATATTAATTTGTGATCACATATTTATGGAGAATTCATAGACTCAGTGCTCTGTTAAGGTGTACCAGGGGTCCAATATATGTATTTATAGGTCACAGTTCTTTCCTTAATAGTAAAAATTTATTTACATATTTGGTAACCATAACAGTAAACAATATTGAGCACTTTTTAAAAATATAATTTATTGTCAAATTGGTTAACATACAGTGTATGATAGTGTGGTCTTGGCTTTAGGGGTAGATTCTAGTGATTCATCACTTACATACAGCACCCAATGCTCATCCCAACAAATACCCTCCTCAATGCCCATTACCTATTTTCCCCTCTCCCACACCCCTCCATCAACCCTCAGTTTGTTCTCTGTATTTAAGAGATTTTTGCCTCCCTCTTTGTTTGAAACTATTCTCCCCCTTCCCTCCCCTGTGGTCTTATGTTAAGTTTCTCAAGTGCTACATATGAGTGAAAACATATGATAGTTGTCCTTCTCTGACTGACTTATTTCACTTAGCATAATACCCTCCAGTTCCATCCACATTGTAGCATATGACAGAATTTCATTCTTTCTCATTGTCAAATAGTATTCCATTGTATATATAAACCACATCTTCTTTATCCATTCTTCACTTGATGGCCATTTGGACTCTTTTGATAATTAGGCTATTGTTGAAAGCACTGCTATAATCATTGGGGTACATGTGCCCCTTCGAACCAGCACTCCTCTATCCTCTGGACAAATTCCCAGGAGTGCTACTGCTGTGTCTTAGGACAGTTCTATTTTTAATTTTTGAGGAAGCTCCACATTATTTTCCAGAGTGGCTGCATCAGTTTGCAAGAGGAAAGCTATGTTCTTGTTAGCCACTGTAAATATGAAAGCTGTCATATCTTTCCATCATCGTTGAAGACCCCTACCTACTAGCCACAAAAGGGCTTCTTTAGCGTTTCTTTGACCCTTCTTAAAGTTCAGGGGGAAAAAATGTTATAAGTTAGAGGAAAATCAACTATTTTATTATTTTTTTTCTTTTTCTCTTTGTTAACCTGAGACCATTTTTATTAGTTAACTCTGTCATACAAAACTTGCCTCTGTGATGGAGACAGGGACAGAATAGTATCAGGCTACAATTTCTAGCTACTTAAAAATATAATCATTAAAATGCTTATTTAAAAAAATAGTAAATCAAGGGCACCTGGGTGGCTCAGTCAGCAAAGCGTCCAACCTAGGCCCAGGTCACGATCTTGCAGTCTGTGAGTTCAAGGCCCACATCGGGCTCCATGCTGACAGCTCGGAGCCTGGAGACTGCTTTGGATTCTGTGTTTCCCTCTTTCTCTGCCCCTCTCCTGCTTACAGTCTCTATCTCAAAAACAAACAAAGAAATAAACAAAAACTTTTAAAAACATATTTGAGAGTGGAGATCAAGTAAAATCATATTTTTAAATAAATTCCTTAAGAATTTACTTTGTACATTAAGATTTTAGAACTGGTGATGCAAATGTTCATTGTTTCTAAGCCAGAACCAATAAGACTTTCTATAGATAATTGGCATACTCACCACAAGGATATCTGTGTTTTCCTTTTCTCCCATAGTTATCTGCTTTAAATTTTCTTCCCTGGAATAAGCTTTAATCAGTTTTACACTTTTCTTCCTCTGCTTCTGTTGGGTATAGACATGAATAGAATTATAATACTAGTAATTTTCCATTAAGTTTAACCAACAACAGATATTTAAGTGCATCATCTTTTCATCCTTTGGTCTGGCTTTTCCCCCAACCCAAGAAAAAAACAAGTAAGATAAAACAAATGCTTATTGAGTTTCTTATCAATATTATGGAATTTGGTACCATCCTCCAAACAACTACTGTTGGTGTGAAGTCTCTCAAGAACCTTTCCATTGCAAGTAACAGAAAATGCTAATCTGACTGTCTTAAACACTAAATAGAACTGACCAAGAAGTACAGAGTTAGGGACAATGGATTCCAGGTGAAGCTTAACGTAGTGACATAATAAAATCTACAAAGAAACCTGATATGAGGCATCTACCTCATACCAACATTAGCTCCCTTCCTGGTGTGAGATAGCATTCGGAAGATTCTGGTGACTATATTCTTCCTTGTTTACATCCAGAAGGAAGATGTCAATCTAGGTAAATTTCATGAAAATATGAAGAGTCATTTTTCCCAGAAGCTCCCAGTATATATTTTCTTGCACCTCATTTGCCCTACAATTTAGTCAACTACTCATTTCTGAACCAATCATTGGGTGCTAAGGGCAATTGCCTTAAGCCAGTCAGCTTCTCTGTTGGGGTTGAAGGCGTAGATGGCTCTTTCTAAGGTATTTAGTAAGAAGAATCCCCAAAATGGAAATGAAAATGAAATCAATTCACTGCATAGAAAAGTAAAATATAGACCAAAGCTGACAACTTTTTCCTATAGTGAGGAAGACACAAATATTGTAGGCTGCTATTTATCTGACACATCAGCTCAATACTTAGGACCTACGGCAAGAGGGTATGCAAATTAAAGATTCTATTCATCAGTAAATAAATCAACTTTGACAAAATTTATGATTAATGCATTTTATTACCCATCTCCTTTCAAAAATGTTTATATCACCTTATAAATTAACCTATGCATTTTTATTAAGTTTTAAAAGTAATACAAACTTTTAGAAAATCCAAATAAGGATAATATAGGAGAAAAACTATCCAAAAAATAACTAGTACCTGGGTTCTTTTGGTGTTTATTTTCATTGGATTGTAGGACTTGGGTAATGTGATTGCCTTTAGCTTTTCTGTTTTTTGGGGTATGAATGGAAATACTGTTACATCATTTTTGATTCCTGGAAATATATTACAGAAAACTTGTTTCCTGATAATAACCTCATAGACATTTGTCTTACGAATCACTTTTATAATGATTTTCAAGGTTTTTAAAAACTACAATTATAGTTTTATAAAAGATAATATTGATAGAGCAACATATACTATAATTATACCTAGGAATTAACTGATAAGGTTTACTGGAATATTATATTCTAAATAGTCTATAGCTTTTTATAATTTATATACTCATAAGATATAAATAAGAACCATATAATGTCCATTATATCATTTTTAATGTTTATTTGAGAGATGGAGAGAAAGAGAGACAGAAAACACAAGCAGGAGAGAGGCAGAGAGAGAGTGAGACACAGAGGAGGCTCCAGGCTCTGAGCTGTCAGCACAGAAATCTACTGGGGACATGAACCCTTGTCCCCCGCAATCATGACCTAAGTCAAAGTCAGATGCTTAACTGACTGAGCCACCTAGGTACTCCAGTATCCATTATAACTTAAAAACGAATGGTGTTATCAGATTCTTTCTATGATTACTGACATTTCTTTTAGCAAAGACTATAAATTCTTTCCCTGCCCAAAGTTGTTAATTTAGACAGGACTTCATGTCTGAATTGCTTTTCTCTTCTACTTTCAGAGCATAGGACATCAGGGAGACTATTCTAAATCAGGCAGAACAGACGAATAGATGAAATTTTTAGATAGAGAAAAGTATAGAGCACTTGATATATTAGCAATAGGGGCAAGAGAAGGAAAGGGTAGACTAGAAATCCTAAATGTAATGAATGTTACCAAAAGGCTATTTGTGAGGAAAGTTGAGGATACTTATGATTTAAAGGCAAAGGACAACAGACTGAAAGTCTTCTGCCAGCCTACATATTGTTTAGCAGAAGAAACCAAACAAAAACAATAAAGAAGGAGATAATATGCATTGAGTATCCACTCTCATGGGGCATTAGAAAAGCAAATTAACTGTGTTCAAGTGTTACATCACCCATAAGTTAGAAATTAACTTATCCTCCATCCAGGGGACTGGATAGATTGAAATTAAAATTATGTAATTTCATCTTCAAGTCTTAAGCAGGGATTCCACTGGCCCAGGTAGGGTTAGCTGCACACCCTTTGACAAATCAGCCAGGGGGATCTGAGAAGGTGATATTCATTTGCTTAGTTTTAGTCACATGCCTATTCATAGAATAGCAACCATGTTCACTTTCTTAGTGTCCCATTGCAAAGCATGGCTACTCCAAAAAATAGAAAAAAGTGAAAAAGAATATTTCTGAGAAATTCATAGAAGAAAGCAAGGATAGGCAGGTAAAAATAAGGTGTCTACAGGAACCATTTTGAAAGTGCTTTCTGTCGTCATATCTGGGACAATTTGACCATCCGGTAGTGATGGATGACCAATAATTGAATAAAATGTGTGTTTATGGGGCCATATTGATATAAATAAATAAAATAAATCAATATATCCTTTTCCTTTTAAGTAGGATGTCAAATAATACCTCAGAAAATATCAGGGACCTAGAGAATTATCAATATTCACTAATGTTTCTCATTAAATTATAAAAGAGGACCTAATTTTATAGAGTAGAAACCTGTACACCTTAACCAAAACATCAACTATTAGTTAACATCACTAATATTGGGACAGATATCATGGGCCTCCTATATGGAACCATATCCACCTATATGGATACCAGTTTTGTAATATTTCTTCCCAAATGCATAATCTGACTCTAACCATGAGAAACAAGAGATAAACTCAAATTGAGGGTTAGCTTATAAAATAACTGGTCTTTGCTTCTCAAAGATGTTAAGTTCAATGTACACAAAGAAAAGCTGAGATATCTTTCTAAGTTAAAAGAGATTAATGGGTAATGATATCTAAAAGCAATGCACGAACCTGGATTGCTTCTTGGGCGGGGGAAAAATATAACTGAAACAAAAAATATTGGAACAATTAATCGAATCTAAATATAGATTTTGGATTAGATAATGTGATTATATTTTGGTTGGATTACCTTATTTTGATAATTATACTATGGGTATGAAGGTGAATGTCTTAGTTCTCAAGAAATACTATGTAGTTATGAGTAAAATGACATTATGCCCTAGATTAGTCTTAAATGTCAGCCAAAGGATATAGACTACAAATACTACATACATTCAGTATGTCAGCTTTTGTGTTTGTGAAGACCAAAAACTGGTTTTTTTTTTTAGTCATATGGCATTTCCATGATATACCACAATGTAAATATTTAGAATATTATATGTTATTGATGCTTTTTATTTAGTTCTAGAAATCTATGAAAAAAAAATTTAACTAGAGAATGGATCAGAGACTTTATATCATATCTCCATTACTGTTATGTCAGTATATTATATATATTAATTAGATGAATATCCTTTAAATGTACTGCATAGGTATCCAATCAAGGGTAAGGTGAGAGGGACTCTGGAAAAGTCATAGATTTGGACAATAATTGCTAGAAAAATCTGTAAGTTTCTTGCTTGCCATTTAAAAACTCAATACCTAAAAAAATTAACACTTCAAAACACACTTTTTTAAAACAATGTAAAAAGTAACAATTTTGTTTTAAGAAATTCTTTAATAGTAGAAACTTCATGATTTTGAGTAATATATTTTATATTTTTGATGCTTTTAATATAAAATATAAAAGTTGTCTGAAATCATGTTTAATAAGTTGAAACTTCTGAGAAAGATAATGGATGTAGGAAGTTGGCATGCAACTGGGCTATTTTCATTGTTAAAGAATAATGTTTTCTAATATTTTGTTTTATTTTTAATACTGGTTTTCTATTTTTCATAAAACTACAGAGCATTATATTTGATTACTCAAAGAATCATTATGTATTTTAACATAGATTACATTAGGTAATGTCTGAAATGAAGGATGGCATAAATTACCTTAAAAAAAAAAAATTGATTCCAGAAGAAACTAAGGAAATTGCCCAGAAAGAACCTGTGCTTTATGTTTCTCTTAAAATACTCACTTTCACTGCCTTACCCCTTATTAATGGATTTCTTCAACAATGTTAGGAGCAGGAAGAAATAGTAATATTTTAAAGCAAAGAAAATTGATAAGATAGTAAGCAAAATAAAAATGGGAATTTTGGGCTAAAATTAAAGTATGTATTCTGGACTTTTTTTTTTCATCCTATGTTCTATATAAAGCTCCTATGCTTTTATTCAGCTGGTTGACTAAAGCAGGCATTGCTAAATGGTACCCTTGGGATTTGGATGAGTTAATAGAGAGTTCTGAAGTAACAGACAAACATGGTACAAAATAGCTTATTCTGAAATTCGATATTTAATAACCTGTCTGTCTTGTATAAAACATTTTAGGAAAACTCTTCCAGACAATTTGTTTCACATAAGATTAAAGGGGAAAAAGTGCCCTACTACTTACTCTCCTTTTTTTCTGGTGAGTTTCATACCTGTAAATTCTTCATTTATTTCTTTATAACAAAACTAGCTATAGCTATAAATCTGCATTTAAATCTGAATTTGAGGGAGGGTATATAGCACAAAGAGGAAAGACTATTGTTATTTCAGAGCCACCTGCAAAAAATAAAACTAAAAATAAAGAGAGAGAGAGAAAGAAGGAGGAAGGAAGGGAAGGAAGAAAGAAAGGAAAACAAGAAAAAACCTTTTATTATTATTAATTATAGTAGTACTTATAATTTATAAATGGTTAGGAATGTACTTTTAAAATGGGTTGCTTGGGGACACAGAATTCTTGTTTTTTCTTCTTTGCTTGTTATACCAAACCTCTTCTACAGAAGAATACCTGTAGATTAAAAGATGTATAAGTTGAAATTGGTAGAAGTATGTATGTATGTATCTATTTATATAATGTATGTGTGTATACATCTATCTATCTATCTACCTGCCTACCTAGATATAATTTTAGAAAAAAAAATCAAATAATGCTCTAAATTAGAATAGGACCTCAATACCAAAGGAAGTATTAGAACAGATAAGCCAAATATTCTAAACATTAAAATTTACCAACAAATATAGTACTATACTCCTTTGGCCATCAAAGCAGAAAAGCAAACCTAACCAATCACTTAAATGGCATTTCTCACAGTTTGCACAAGGCTTTTCTTGACTTTAAAGTATATTTTTTCCTACTAGGCTTCATAGCTAGGAAACTACAGTAGAGTGAGGAAGAGGAAGGAAGTGAGGAGGTTCTCAACAATATTTATAGGATAAATTAAATAACAGGTTCATGATACTTTTCATATTTGGGTCTCTCAATGTAGGTAGAGTTCCTAATGCCACAACTGGTTGAATACGTAAAACAATTCCTGAGGAAGCCCCCAAATGTGTGATTCCTCCCTATAGTTTTCTCATCAGACCCAAAATGGCTCCAAATTAAAACTTATACCTCCTACTAACAAAAGTCTTTCCAGTCCTACATTATTTGACCTTGTGCTCCTACAAATGGTTTTAAAAAGAAAATCTTAGATTCCATAGATGATAAATATGTATGTACATATATATGAATGTCATACATAATTTCATAGACTATAAATATATGTATTTGTATACATATATTCATACATGTTCATATATATTCTATGAACTATATATACATATATACTATGAAATATGGAGTTTTCCTTTTATAACCTTTTGTATATATACATATGAATATTGTAATCATATATACATATGTATACATGTGTGTATATAGGAATACAGAAAGAAAGATGAGGGTTGTATACATATATTAAGATCTATAAAACTGTGATCTTTCTGTCAGCTTATAGTATACCAGCTATGATAAAATGCACTTTTTATTTAAATAAATGTACCTCTGCCCTCAAGTGTTAGATAGTTTAAACAACCTGGTGAAAATGTTATATTGATGTGTTGATTTTGAGTTTTCATATAAAGATAATTAATTGTTCCTTGGAGGTTTGGGTTTGAGAATTTCTGTGAACAAATCAGTCTCCTATACCTTGCTTGTACTCCTGCAGAGGAAGGAGGACCCTAGGTCAGGACAAATTCTAGCATTACAAACAAGATGTACTTCCTTGGGTATGATTGCTTTCTTCAAGAAAATGATTAGAAAGATTAACATGCAAATAGCAGACTAAACCAGCTCTTATTAGGAAAAAAAATGCTCCTCATACACTTTAAAAATCATTGGGACCAAACTCTATTTCTATAAATGTCAGTTAGTTTTATGATAATCAGAATACATTGTTTGGAGAAAAATATTAATTTAGGTAGGTCTGAAGAGTTGTCACCCAGTTAATTAATCCCATCTGCTATTTTTACTGTCAGAGCTACAGCAATCTGTTTGCCAGAAATTCAAAACCAGAAAAAAGGCCCCATGAGTCCCACTAACAATATTTGTCTATGTCTTTCACCTAATATACATGAATTCAAATTTGAAAAGGTAATAAAACAAAGAAATTATCAGGATAATCTGCTTTATTTCATTTGCATTCATGGAAATTTAGGAAGTTACCTTTAAATATCATGGCATTCAGAAAAAAACAAACTGTGAAATTGCAGGAAAAATGAAGGGAGAGACAGAGAGAGAGAAGGTGTAGGAATATGATTGAACAATTTTACCTTTGTTCCTAAAATAGAATGAGTGGTTTCACTTGCAATTAAAATGTGTACTTTATTACTTATAATCTTCTCCTTGATTTCTTGTGTCAAAAAATGTTCACTTCTCTTCATTGTCTTATGTTAACTTTGGAGTAGAACTTGAAAGTTGATTTTTTCATACTTATTCTTCTATGTAGTCTTTATTCTTTAGAAAATACTCTATTACAGGAGGACCAAGATTAGACTTGTTATTGAGAAATAATTCATATGTGACAATGTAATGTGAGTAATTATGTGCATTATAAATTTTTCAAATAGACATATGGTATCTTGTTTTCCCCAGTGAGTTTATCACTCAGGTGCTCAGGGAAGTGCATTAACTTTTCAAGACACCCATTTCCCTAAGCTTTTAGATTATGCCAGAGCATAGAATGTAAATAAGCTGAGATATTTATCAGTAAAGAGAACTGCGTAAGCACACATGGACCTATGTGGCCACAGAACCTGCATATCAGATTTATCATTAGAAATGTCAGTTTCCCTTTCAGAGTTCACCTGGTGAAAGGCTACTATGATAGGTGACCAACCACAAAAATTAACATGCTATTTTTAATCTTTATTTTATTTCATCTCATAGTCTGACCCTGTTAATTACTCCTTTCTTTCCCTTTATAATCCTACATTTATGGTCTGGTCTTCTCTCTTACAAACATCTCCCACACTTATATCTTTTTGCTTTATGTCTTTTCCCAGAATGATCTTATCCATATCTATGGGCTGAACTGATTCTAGTGTGTCTCCATTTTAAATTGTATTTTCATCTCTTAGATTCCTCTACCTAGATGTATTTTAAACTTACCCCATGTCACCCCAAACAGATTACATTTTATTTCCTCTCTTGATCCTCTCATCTATATATTATTCTTAAACTAATCATTTATTAGTTTAATAATAAATTTACTTATTTACTGTGTCTAGTCAATTCAAAAATTCAAGTGTGCCTCTCTTTCTTCTTTACCCAATATTCATTGTAAAGTCATGATGCCTGCCCTGAAATGTAGGATCTTTGAGGATAGAAACCAATAATGCCCAGGTGGTTTATCAAATATTAACTCAGCTCTGAATTTATATTAGGTACACAATAAATTTTTGTTGATGTGCATATAATTCCATAAAAATATTAAACATAATTCATATTATTTGGTTAATTGAAATTTCATTGTTAGAATTTGCTCAACATGGTTGGGTCATAGCAAGATTTTATATATATATTATTTATAAACCTTATTTTGTTGGCCCTTGTTATCAGCACAGGATTTTAACTTCTACCATTTGCTCATTCCACAAATAGGGAAAAACTGTAATCCCAAGGAACATCTGGGGTTTATATATCTATTTAAGAAAAAGATCATTAAATCCCTATAAAACTCTTAATTCATCTGATTATAGCCTATCAAAACACTCACTGATCTATCAATTTGTTGATAATGTGGATCTTCTGATTGGGTCATAAATGCAATTGTGTGATTTTTAGAAAGATTTATTTATTCAACACACATCTTACTACATGTGAGGAACTTCTCTAGGGCACTTGGGTACATATATAATACAAAACAGTGACCCTTGCCCTCAGGAAACTTAAATTTTCTATATATGTATCTATATTTATATGTATCTATATTTATCTGTATCAAAGTGAATGATAAATTACAAAATAGAGGAACAAACCTAAGTAGATGGTGAATCTCTGAAGGGAAATGTTGAAGGTTTCAAGAAAAAGGGAGAGAGAACAAATGAACATTTTTTGACCTTCCTCTAGAAATTGTGACTGAGGAAGATAGATTGCAACCCTTTTCTCCTTTCACAACTGGGGTTTGCATTTTTTTTTCCTTTTGTTCCCAATCAACTCCCAGCCTAAGTAGTGTGATAGAAAATCTAATGCACTGAAGAAATAAGCTCTGAAATAGCCAATGAAAGAAGCCATTCCTAAAGAATGAAGAGTTAATGAAGAATTTTTAACAGCCTATCGACTCAGCTTCACTCTGTTACCATTTAAATGGCCTCAAATGGGATGTGAAGCTTAACATATCACGGAGTATCATGTAGTTTCTGGTGGCTGCAAACATTTTCTCATTAATCCTGGTCGCCGGATACATCAGCAATACCAAGACATTTTAGAGTCTACAGCCCCGCTTCAAATTACTTTCTTCTGTTTTAAAGATGGGATTTAAGAGAATTAAACAAAAAGTAAGATTATGATAATTTTCCTTATTGTTACTATTACTAAAAACACAGTTTTTAAAGAAAGGAATTAATATCCTGGTCATATTGGTGGTTATGACTAGACCCAGTGTTCTGTTTTCAAACAAAAAATTAAAATAAAAACTCATGTGACTTACATGCTTCTATCATGTTCTATTAACTAGTCATGTGATGTCTTAAATGTTCACATGTCCTTGTTTCCATGTTTTTATAAGTTATCCAATATATCTAAGTTTCAAACATGCTATTTTCTTTATATTATATTGGCATTCTGAAATGTTTTTTTAATTATGAATTTATATTGCATATATATGCATGTCTAACTCATGGAGGCTCTACCATATTTTGACTGCCTTGCAAGTTGCCAACTTGGACAAAGTTTTTTTGATTGTTTGGTTGATTTTTTTCCCTATTAATTGGCTGTTCTTTCCACTATGTGATTAGGGTGAACAAGCATCCCAAGTTGCCCAGGATAATTCTAGTTTATGCCTGGTATCTCCACAGTCTATTAATAATTCTCTCTTTTACTCAAGGAAGCATCCCTATTTATATGATCAATTAAATGGTCACCATATTCATGACTGATCTGAAACCTGGCTATCATTAGGACCTTGCACTTTAATGTGACTTCCAAGAATTTATTCATCTACTCCTTTACTCTTCTGGAACATCCTCAGCTCCTTTGAGAATTATTGCTGTCATCTTTTCTCTGTTCATCACTGTCATGGACATTTCTCCTCATTTGTTGAAGGCTTTCATAATTGGTCTTACTCTCTTCCTGACTGAGCTATCACCTTTTTTGTACTGTATGCTTTTGAACAGCCAAAGACTGTGAAGTCTCAGTTCTTTTCCATTTCATCTCTAATCATATTCACCTCCATCCAATTTTATATCCATAATGATTCCCTGAGTCTTGTCTGCTTCACCATTGAAATCTGCTGTTCAAACATTCCTTTTTTAGACCGAGTCTCCTAATTTCACATCGTCTTAGCTTCCTTATTACTTACTTTCCCTAAATCTATCATTTAACCCCACCAGTGCCTCAAAGATTTGCCCCTTAACTATCATGCATTTGATCCTGTTAATCTCTTTGAGCCTTAGTTTCTTTCCTATTGAGAATGGTTTCCCTTTTATATATTCTTGATTTTTCTTTTTACCCTATTTCCCCAAAAGCACACAAATTTTAGTAGAACATGGTTTTTTGGTTTTGTTTACAACTTTTTCTCTAGTATCTACAAAGATGCCTAACACACAGTAGACCTTCAACAGATCTTTGTTGAATAAATGTTTGAATCAGTTAGATTCAACTTAAATGTCATTTCAGAGGTACCTATTTTGATGATCCAAACTTAAAAAGTTCCATCTCCACTTTCACATGCCAGAAATATTCTTGTTTTATCTTTTTCATAGCAAGTAGTAGCTCCAGAAATTTACTTTTTTTTTTTTTTTTTAAACTTAAAGGCAGGAACTGACTGTCTTGTTTACAGTTCTATCCCTAGTGTTTAAAGTAGTGCATAGTATGGGGCGCCTGGGTGGCTTAGTCGGTTAAGCATCCAACTTTTGCTTAGGTCATGATCTCGCGGTTCGTGGGTTCGAGCCCCGCGTCGGGCTCTGTGCTGATTGCCAGCTCAGAGCCTAGAGCCTGTTTTGGTCTGTGACTCCCTCTCTCTCTGACCCTCCCCTGCTCACGCTGTCTCTCTCTCTCTCTCCTAGAAATAAATAAAACATTAAAAAAATTAAAAATAATAAATAAAGTAGTGTATAGTATATTATAGGCCTTCAGAAAATTATGTTAATTTTTCTGTAAAAAATTAACTAATTTTTCTGTAAAATATGGGTAGTAACAGCATCTAGTTCACAGAGCTGTTGTAAAGATTGATGATATCATATGTAAGGAGCTTTGTACATAGCCTAGCTATTTTCATTATGCTACACATAATAGCAGCAAGAGTAGACTGACTTCTAAAAAGCAAATTAATCATGTTGTGTACTTACCACTCTTCTATTTTATTTATTTTTAATTTATATTTAATTTTTAATTTTTTTTAAATTTTTGGTTTTTTGTTTTTGTTTTGTTTTTTGTTTTTCGGGTTTTTTGTTTGTTTTTTTGAGAGACAGAGAAGAGTGTGACCGGGGGACAGGCAGACAGAGAGGGAGACACAGAATCCAAATTACCACTCTTTTAAATGGCCAACCACTGTTTTGAAGATGATGGCCAATTTCCTGTTAACATGGCAGAGAAGGACACGTATCTGACCTTTGCTTAGCTCTCTTGCCTAATCTTGTGCTACATTCAAACAACCTCGAAAGCCATGTTTTCAGTATGAAAACTTTTCAGTTGAAGAGTAAACTATTCAAGAGGACGATTATTTGTGCTCATGTGGAAATCTTCAACACTATTGAATTGGCTAACACATGACAGGTACAGAATTTTGACAGACTTCATCAACACATCTACCTCCCTCTGCAACATCCACACCCATTCAATTTCCTCTCCCTCTTTTTACCATCAATAAAACATAGGTATCATATCTAATCCCCTTTCTCCACAAATACAATAGAGTCTCTCCTTTCATGTCTTTTCAAGGACATCACTAGCTTTCTAATACCTTCTTACATTTTTACTNCGCGAGATCATGACCTAAGCAAAAGTCGGACGCTTAACCGACTAAGCCACCCAGGCACCCCATACATTATGACTCTTAATACTCCAATGAATTATCTGCCTATGATATGCTTTTATTCCTTTTCATTTTTTTAAATAAAACCTCTCTTAACTCTACTTTCTTCTACTAGCTTAAATATTTTTCTTTGCTCTAGCGTGCACAAAAACTTCTAGAAAGATGTTTATATTTAAGGTACTACTGCCTTGGCTTTCATTTTTTTAAAGCATACTTTATTTGGTTTTTATCCTGCCACACCTTCAAAAATGCCATAGTAAGGTCATCAATAACTTTTATGTTGCCAAGCAGTAGATGCTTTTTAATGTTATTTGGAAGTAGTTTTAAATCTACAGAAGTTTCCAAAATACAAGTAGTGTAAAGCACACCACATAGCCTTTACTTATATTACTTATTGCTTAATTTGTATCCCATTCTGTCCCTTTCTCTCTGTCTCTATCCACCTAATATCTCCCCACCAATCGAAACCACATACCTCTAATTTGACCCTGAAATGTTAGAGAATGAACATCATTGATGGTCCTTTAATCCTAAATACTTTCCTGTGTATTTCCATAAAAAAATGCATCATCTTCATGCATTTATGTAATAGCATAACTTTATAAAACCTACCATCCATAATTCAAATTTGTCAGTAAATCAAATAATATGTTTATATACCCTCTCCTCCCTTCCTCCCCGACATGTATAGGATCTAGTCTAGAGTTATTTATTCCATGTCTTCCTCATATACCTTTAGTCTATCTATTTTGAAACATTTCCATTGGCCTTTTATTTTATGACATAAATATTTCTTAAAAATGAAATGTGTCCCTCCACACACTATTTTTGTTAATAGGACAATCCTTCTTTTGCCTAAAATAGGTAATATTTTATGCATCTTGCAGTATCACTTCTGAAGATACACAATGTCCATCTTTCCTCATTGGTGATTTCAAACTGCTCACACATTCAAGGTGTCATCTAATTTTTCCATCTTATGATTACTGTTATTTTTTCTTCCTACAATTGATAAACAGTCTGTGTGGAAAATAGTCAAAATTTTGTTTTTTTTTTTTTTTAATTTCCTCTTAGACTTAGCATCCATAATAATCTTGCCTGATTTATGCTTTACCATAATTGTTACAGATTGATATTGATGTTTTACCAACTGCAACCTCCTTCCACTTGTTCGTCAGCATTTTACTGTAAATAAGATCTTTTCCTACTCTCTTATTTATCTATTTATTGTTTTTATGGACTAAGGATTTCTTGAGCTTTTTTGCTTTATAGATTATTATTATTGTACTCTGTTGTTTTAATGCTAATATTGTCTAGATGCAACAAGTAGGGAGCCTTTCAGTTTGGGTGCTGTGTTCTTGTGATATGCTGTCATCACTTTTTGAGTACTTCTTTATTTTCTGACTTAATAAGATGTTCCAGGTTCACTATGTACCTACTCTGTACTGCTTTTGGAATCAGCCATTTCTCCTAGGAGGTCTGGTTTCTTTCAGTGGGGAATGGTAATAGATACCAAGATTTGGGCACAAGATGTACTCATTCCTATTGAGGTGACTTTGCCTCTTAGCCCTTTCAGCAATCAGAGCTAGGAAATACATGCATGTATATACACATATACATATATATGCATGTGCATATGCATGTTTATACTTAACGTGCATGCAACATTTATATACACATATGAACATTAATTTACATGTATTTCAGAAATTGTGTGGGTTTTCTTTCTTCCTTTTCCCATTCAATATGTGATTTTCCATTCTTCCTGTAGTGATAATCCTGGCTCCCAACAACCTCAACACATTTATTCATTTACTCAGTCCTACAACACATCTAAAATAGTAGATGTAATTTATAATTCTAAAATAGTTTTAGATTGTTATGTGCATGCCACCTCAATAAACAGAAGTTACTAAAAAATGCTGACTGTATGAATAAATTATGCAAGTTTCTAATTCTTAAAGTTTAGACAAATGTCTTATTTACATCTCAGTTCATTATTAATTAATAGTGAATGTTCATAGTCACCTTAATAGTGAATGTTCATAGTCACCTGTCAGATTTAGAGTTTATGGTTTTTAACTATTTCTATTGAAAAGTTCATATTTAATAAACTGACATTACCACTGAAGAACATAGACCAATTAAAGGAGATGTCAGTCTTGATCATTTGAGAATATTTTCCAAATTAAAAATAATAAAATTGGATTACATGTTAATTATTATTATTATTTATGCATATGTATGTATATGTATTGCACATCCCCACTATTTGAGAAAAATAAGATATCAATGATTGATTCTAAATATGGATATCTTTTAGTTTTCCTATTTATGCTTAGAACATTTACGTCACAATATATTTGCTATACCAGTCACCTTCTTCTTCCTCATCCTCCTCCGTCTTCCCCTTCTCCCCTCCTCTCCTTTTTCTTCTCCTTCTTGTTCTTCTTTCCCTTCTCCTTCCCTCTTCCTCCTCTTTCTCCTCCTCCTCCTCCTCCTCCTTCTTCTTCTCTTCTTCCTCCTTCTTCCTTCTTCCTTCTCCATTAAGGAAAGCATATAAGAGGCACAACACTAACATTTCATTTATCATTTAGTGTTAATAATTAAAATAGAACCAAAATGATACACTTATAAGCAGAAAAGGACCTAGAGAATACATAGTAAAACACCTAAATTTAACAAAACATTAACTGAGGCAAAAAAATTATGTTATTTACCAGTGATCACACAGCTAATGACAAAATGAAGACAAGAATTCATGTCCCCCAGTTGTAGATCAAAAGTCCTTTCTACTATCCTGTATTGTAATATCATTTTAAAACACCATCAACGTTTTTGGTGGATTACAAAATAGTATTTTCATTTTCTCATCCATGTCTTATAAGAATTATATTTAGAATAAAGAAAGATATTTGAACCTAAACATAACTGTTAGGATGTTATACTCTTCAGTTTCATTATCCAAAATCTAGAAATTTATCAATAGGTTATTATAGAAAAGGGTGCCTATATCAACTGACATTTTCTTTTCCAGCTAATATAAAAAATTCAACAAATAGTTACTAACCCACAAGGACATTTATATCTCACAAACCAAAACATTAATAGAAAGTTTCCAGAATTGGTTAGCCATATAGCTCAATAACTATCAATTTTATCCCACATTTCCATTTGGCATACTCATCTTATAAACTTGTGCTCTTACACTGTCACTGTGTATAATCCAATGATTATTGACACATTTCAAGGCATAATATGTGGATGTCAGTAACTACATAATGTGTAAATTCACTGTTCATCATACCTAGATCATTATATGTGAACTGAGTTTCTTATACAGAGTATTATATATGGTCTGTATACTTTTTTTTCTTAAGTTCATTTATGTATTTTGAGAGAGTGTGTGACTAGCGTAGAGGCAGAGAGAAGGAGGGGGAATTGAGAGAATCCCAAGCAGGCTCTGTGCTAACAGAGCCCCATGCAGGGCTCAAATCCACAAACATTGAGATCATGACCTGAGCTGAAATCAAGAGTTGGATGTTTAACTAACTTAGCCACCCAGGCATCCCTTACACTTTTTAAATTTAGGCTGACGATACCTGTCTATTTTTTTAAAAAATTTTTATAATGTTATTTATTTTGAGAGAGAGAGCGAGAGAGAGAGAGCATGAGCAGAGGTGAGACAGAGAGAGAGAGGGAGACACAGAATACAAAGCAGGCCCCCAGCTCTGAGCTGTCAGCCAAAGTCCAGTGCAGGGCTTGAACACATGAACTGCAAGATCATGAGCTGGGACATTTAATCAACTGAGCCACCCAGGCACTCTTCTTGTGCTGCTTTAAAAAAAATCTCTCTTTATCACTACTTTTTTTGCCATCTTCATTACTATGAGTCTTGGTATGCACCTCCTTGTGTTGATTTTGTAGGGGAAATCTCTGTGCCTCGTGGATCTGGATTTATGTTTTCTTCCCAAGATTCAAGAAGTTTTCAGCAATTATTTCTTCAAATAAATTTTCTGTACCCTTTTCTTCTTCTTCTGCAATCCCTATAATACAAATATTATTATACTCCATGGTATTGCTGAGTTCACTAAATCTGTTCTCATTTTGCATTACATTTTTTACCCTCTCACCTGTTCAGCTTAATTACTTTCCATTACTCTGTCCTCCAGGTCAGTGATTCATCTTTTGTTTTGTCGAGGCTACTATTTGTTTCATCTGGTCTATATTTAATTTCATTTATTGTATCCTTTATATCTGATTGGTTCTTTTTTTAATCTCATTGTTAAGAGACTACTCTTTTCTCAAGTCCGGTGAATATCTTCCTAATCATTACTTCAAATTCTCTATCAGACATATTACTTATCTTCCATTCATTTAGCTCTCTCATTGTGATTTTATCCTAGTCTTTCATTTGGGACATATTCCTCTGTCTCCTCATTTTGTCTAACTCTCTGTATATGTTTCCATGTGTTAGAAAAGGCAGGTATGTCTCTTGCACTTGAAAGTAATGGCCTTATGAAAAAGAGGTTTGTTCTGTAGTGCCCTGCTGTGCAGTGTTCCCTGTTCACCAGAATCTGGAGCCTCAGGAGTGTCTCCTGTCTGTAACATGTGTGCCTTTCTGTTATTGCTGAGCTGCTGTTTTCTTCAATCCAGTCATCTTCAATGGTTCTCTCTGCCTGTTGTTGATAGTGTTTATTCCCTGTGGTGTTAGTGGGTCAGTCCAGGGACACCTTGATCCTTAGTTGAATCATACCAAGTGGTTGCCAGAGATGCAGTAGCACCAAATTGCAGAGCACTTTCCATGTGTTGTTCCCTGAGAAGCTTTCCTTGGTGGGCAGGGCCTGTAGTCATACCAGATGTCTGTCTTCAGCCCACTGCTGATGCTTACATTTGACTGGTGTGTTTGGTTACCTTTCCCTCTCTCCAGGGCAGGAGTGATGCTGGCCACTGTAGGGCCACTGCCAGATTTGTGGTAACAACCTGTATGGGCTCTGGTCAAGAGAGTATCAAAGGGTGCAGAGTCACCAAAAAATGGATGGAGGACAGCGTGGCCAGGTAGCAGTGCTAGCAAGCTTTGGGCAGCAAAGTCCTCTCTGTGAGAAGACCTAGAGTGCCAGGACTGAGGCAGGCTGCCCAGAGGGATGGATTGGTGGAAGCACAGTGTACTGGGGTAGTGAGGCAGTGGGGCAGTGGTGCTAGCAAGTTAGATAGGGAGTCCTGCAGGTTGCCCGATGTTTGTTCTAAGGGGCAAAGGAGGGAAATGACCCCTCACTAAGAGTTCCTTAGTGTTTTTTGTTCTTACAGGACATACTCCAAAATTAGTAAATAACTCTCTCTTCCATATGCCTCAGGCATATTTCTAACTGCTGCATCTATGCCATATTTTCATGGGCTGTTTGTTGTGCTGTCTTTTCAAGGGAAAGGACTCAGTTTCCTCTTGCCTTCTCAGCTGTCCCAGAGCAGAGGCCACTGATTTTTCTTAAAAAAAAAAAAAAAAGAGGTTTTAAGTCCCACTGGTTGTAAGAACTCACAAAATTCAGTCCCTCTGGTTTTCAAAGCCAAATGTTATGGGATTCATCTTCTCCACGCAGGCTTCCCAGTGTGAGGTTTATTTATCTCCTCTCTCTGTGCTGCAGCATCCTCCCCTCCTGCGGACAGTCCTGGGTGGCTGTTTAGTTCCCTACTGCATGTTTGCCTTTCCTACCCTCTTCGATGTGGCCTCTTTTCTACACTGAGTTATGGAGTTTTGCTCTGCCAGTCTTTGGGTCATTTTCTGGGTTATTTACACTAATGTGAGTGTTTTCTAGTTGTATGCATGGGACAAGATGAAGCTAGTGTCCTGCTACTTGGCTATCTTCCCAGAAACTCCTCCTGTTTGTTTTTAGTTTTTAACTGCTTTATTTTGATGCCTCTGGTTACACACTTATTTTTTCTTTATTTATTTTTTAGGTTTATCCTGTTTGGTATATGCTGAGCTTTATGAATCTTTAAAGCTGTTGTTGTTATTTACCAAATATTTGTATTCCAATTACACAAAAATTGGACCTTTATTATTTATTATTCTATAAATTACTGAGATCTTTATTTTTTTCTGTGTGTTTTCTTTTTGTCCTTCAGATTGCATAATTTTTATCATTTTATCTTCAAGTTCACCTAATCTTTCCTTTGTCATCCCTATTCTGCTATCAACCACATTCAGCCTATTTTTGTTATTGATTTTTTAAATTCTAAAATACCCATTTATTTTTGTATTATTATTTTTTTCTTTATTTATTGAGAAGTTTTGTTTTTCTATTTGGTTTAACAGAAGCTTCATTTAGTTATTAGGCATTTTTATTATAGGTGGGTTAAGTTTTAATATTTGTTAGGCATCTATTGATATTTTTATGCAAGTTTAGACTGTTCTAGTTCTTTATATTGAGTAATAATGAAGTATATCCTGAACATTATGAATATTATGTTCTAACACTCCAGTCTTGTTTAAATGTTATGGAGAATATTTATATTCTTGCTATATCTAGAGGTCAGTTTAGTTATGTTCATGTCACAATTCCATACTGCTTTCTTTGGACTATGATTTCAATATCATTTCATTTTTGTAAAGTCTTTGCAGTGACATTCAGATGACAGTGACAGTCTGTTCTGTGTATGCATCAGCCAGTGGTCAACTGAGGGTATGGGAATTAGTCTGTTAGTTTGACAGTCAAAGGCTTTCCTTTGCTGAATAACACAAATCCTTGCATGTGTTTTTTGGATGTAAATTGAGGATTCCATAAACAACTTTACATGGTTGCTTTTCTAAGTTTCCCCGTCTCTGCAACCTTTCCATGACTTGCCAGCTCCCAGGGCCTTGTGTTTTCTGTGTTCTGTTTAGAAATCTAGGGCTAGTTATCCCATTCTGCAATGCATTTCTACAACTGTGCCCATATCCATGGACATGCAACGGGAAGACAGAGAGAAAAATAATGTAACAATAATCAGTCCCACTCTCTTGTAATGATAGTTCTACCAACTGGTAAGGAAGATTCCTTACTTTCAGATGTTTAACTCCTATAAACTGCTATTGATGCTGGATACATGTGCCACAATGGGGTTGCTTAAAATCTGGGGCAAAAATAGGGGATTTTCACATTTCCTATGAGATTTATATGTTCATTTTCTTACTTCTTTAGCCAGATATAGAAGTATTTTTCATTAGCTTCCTTTTTTAGTTCTCCATTACTTGGTTCTGGTCAATTGAGTTTAGGCAAGGGAATAATGGAGAAGAAAAATGCTAACTTCATCACTAGTGGTATTTTGAATTCTGGACTCTTACTCCTAATTTGCCTGCTATGTTTTACTTTTTCAGAGTCCCCTAACATATTTGCTTCATGCATTTGTCCAAGTTTTATGCTTGTATTTATTGGGAGAAGCAGGATGGAGTATACTCCAGTTTACTCAGAAGCAGAATTTTATTCTGGTAATTAATTAATTTTATACTAATTAATTTGTGGTAATTAATTAATTAATTTAAATCTTATTTCAGTCAGAGAGCCATCATTTTCCTCCTATAAAGTAACTATTTTCATTTTTATCTTATACACATCACTATTGTGTTTCCGTATTCAAAGGATGCTTTATTTCTCTAATTCTAAGCTATTTTGGATACTTTATTGATTTCTACAGGTAACAACTACTGTATTTAGCAAAACTTAACTTTTTCTAATTATCATTTAATACACTGTTGCAGTTGTTAATTTACCTATTTCAATAGTTTGCAAACCTCTTAAGGTTACATAGTTTCTATCTGTATTTTTGAACGTAAAGTGACTTGCATATGTTAGTTTAGAAAATATGCATTGAATCAATGGATAAACAGATGATAGTGAGTGGGTGAGGTGATACTGCAATAAAAGAATACACATACACACTGTTTTTCAAAAGGAAATGTATTTTGCCCTTTCCCACTCAAGAATAGATGTATCATATAGATGGAGGTACTTTTATTTATATCCTCAGTCCCACAAGAATCATAAGTCTTAATAATTTTTGAGGGAAAAAATGCATTATAAAGATACTTTTGTATCTTTAAGAGAAATTTCTAAGTAAAAAATACTGGAAACATTTGTAATTAGTTTCTCTAGGTCTTTTTTTTTTACCTGAAAAATTACTCTTCAGTATACAAAATGAAACCCTATTGTAGTACAGTTCTTTATCTGTTCAGGTAACTCACAGGTGGAATAAGTTAGGTACCTGGAAGACTGAAGTTTCATTTGGCCACTAGGAAGCAATTCAGGGCATTAGAGCAGAGTGAGTTTGTAGAAGAGTTTCCATTAATTCCTTACTACTTCTAGATAGCATCAGAGCATGCAACATTTTTTTACTGAAATTTTGAGTTTTGGAGAAAGGATAAAACATAATATTATAGGCATTCATCTTTAAAATCCCTCCTACTCATAGTATATCTCTAAGGAACAACAAGAGTTCTACAGTTCTATATGAGAAATGGTTGAGAGTGAAGTTAAGGAATTTAGAGAACTATTTATTGCTTTGAAATACCCAATTATAAATCAACCAAAAGGTCTCTAGAAACTTTATTGAATTATTAGGTCACCCAAAATATGATTTGTGTCTGTAAGTTTCAGAATCAGGGAGAGCAGGTCCCTGTTTACTATGTAAATGCCTCTGGAAAAGTTAATTAAAGAATCAAAGTTTAAATTCTCCCATTTATAAAATAGAAATAATAGTTTGAATTTTGGAAGGCTGATGTGGTGATTAAATGACAAGATGGTAGTAAAATGCTGTATTCATTTTCTGTGGCAGGTGTGACAAACCACAAATTTAGTGGCTTAAGCAACATTTATTATCTTACATTTCTATGAGAGCAGGAGTGCGAAGTGCGTATTACTGGGCAAAAATCAAAGTTTTGCCAGAATACCTTCCTTTCTGGAGTCCATCTAGGAGAATTAATTTCCATGCGTTCTCCAGCTTCTAGAGACCACCTACTTCCCTTGACCAAGAGCTTCTTCATTCATCTTCAAAGCCTACGCTAGCATCTTTCTAGTTAAGTTTTTTGTTTGTTTTGGATCCCCTCTTCTACCCTCAAGAACCCTTATGATTACATTGGAACCATCTGGATAATCTCAGATGATCTAGTTATTTTAAGGTCACTTGATTAGCAACCTTAATTTCAACTCCAGTCTTAATTCTCCTTTGCCATGTAAACTAACACACTGACATATTTGGGGGATTAGGCTATATGTCTTTGGAGAACCATTATTTTGTCAGATGCTAATTGTTATTGACAGAGTCTTCAAATTCTGGTTTTAATCATTTGTGGAGATAACAATAATATCAGCTCTTTAATAGACTATTTATGATGATTAAATGAGGTAGCATAAAGCACCAGGATCAACATTTCATAAATAGTACCTATTACTTAGTACTTAGAGTCTAGTTTTGTTTTTGTGTGTGTGTGTTTTTACCAATAAAATTTTTATATTTGTATTAATATATTTCACAGCATTGTGAAACCTGGAGATAATATATGTAGATTTTCTAACATTTTTGGTTGTATAAAATTGTCTAGTCAGTTAATATCTTTAGTTTTTTTATTGTCATCTATGAATTGGGGTCTATAATTGGATATACCTTACAGAATTCTTGACAAGATTAAATTGAAAATATATGTTAGCATTTAACACAGTACCTGACACCTAGTACGGGCTCAGTAGCAAATTAGTCAACATTACAACTTATAATAGTAATACAAATTATTACTATTTCTATGTAGTCTATGATATATGATACTTTCTAAAATAATTCCCTCTTGAAAGATTCCTCAATTTTCTTGGAATAATCAGTGCTCTATGAGAAAACTGGGAAAGTGTTCATCATAGACAGATGGATTCAATCTCTTTAAGCCAAAGAAGATTACTCCCTACCTGCAAAATCCCTCCCTTTTCCAGAGACCTGTTGAGGTTTAGTGATAAGCAAAGATAAATGGGCATTCATAGGCTGACCATAAGCCAAGAGGAGAGGACTTATGCTTGCCAAATCCACATGTACTAGATGCACAGCCAGAGCGTGCAAGCCATAGGAGTTCTAACAATCTGCATAAGGTCCTAAGAAGAAGCTGGGTATTTGGAGACTTCTGAGACCATTCTTATCCATTAGCCCCCTTTTCTGGACTGCAATTATTACTTAATATTACTTAATATATTAATTTGGGTTTGGGGCATTTTCCTAGCAGTGAGCATAACTTTGTCCATATGTCCATAAATTATTTATTAAAACATAAGTCCAAGCTTTTTAGGATGGGCTAAGGTCTGACTCTTCTATCTTAGTTGTTTTTGTTTTTTTTTTTATGTTGACTAACAATTTGTGTTCAATGGCTAGAAAAATTTCTTTTTTTTGTTGAATACATATTACCTTCTTCGGCCTCTGTTTTTATACCTTCTGTTCCTTCTTCAAAAAATGCTCTTGGCCTTTATATCTACCTAAAGAAATTCTATTGACCCTAAAAATCTGTATCAGATACTATCCCCCCTCTCTAAATCTCTTCTCCAAAATGTCAAAACTATCCATTTTCTAAGATCAACCTCCAGATCTTATACTGATCCTTTTATGTCACTTATAACATTATGTTTGTTTGTTTGTTTATTTTTGCTTTATTGTCTGTCTTACCAACTTCCCAAGTGATCTACCCAACTACCCAGAAGAGTGTCTTTTCTATCTCTATGTCTCAGATAGCAGCACAGTGACTCAAAGATTGTTGAAGGCTCAGCAAATTTTTGACAAAGGAAATGATGGACTTAAGGATAATTCATTTCCAGTAAACAAACACTGACTCAAACCGTCTTAACTGAAAATTAAAATTTATGAAAGAGATATGGGAGTATTTCATAAACCAAGAATTAGAAAATAGAGCCAGTCTTTACTTTAGGTGCTGTTAGTGACATAGGTGAATCAATATCTCACCAATGGAAATTTTATTTGTCAATCTGGAAACATTTTCATTTTTTTATCTCCTTAGATTGGTCTCTCTGTATCTCCAATACAAGAGGGCTGAGGATAGATACCCCAACATGATCCTCTAATTAAATGCCCCTTTCATTCAATTACGTTATAAAAAGCAACTAGACTTCTTGATTTCTTTTTATTACGTTTATTTATTTATTTTGAGAGAGACAGAGAGCACAAGCAGGGGAGGGCCAGAGAGGGAGGAAAGAGAGTGAATCCCAAACACTTACAGTACAGAGACTGATGCTAGGTTCAAACTCATGCACCATGTTATCATGACCTTAGCCTAAACTAAGAGCAAGAAGCTTAACCTACTGAGCAACCCAATACCCCTAGGCTTCTTTAATTCTAACAACAGTTTTGCCAGAGATAGAATTTGATTGACATTCATAAAGTAATTAACAATGGTTGGGAATTTGGAGACTTGAGATAGATTACTTCTGAGATGACATTGGACTGATACTAGTTGTAGACAAAGAGAGGAGGGTATATTGGATGGGGCAACACCTGTCTACTATATCTAGATAGGAAAAGTAAGTGAATTCATAACATCTTAAGCAAATTATTTTGCTTAAGAGAAAAGCCTAAGGTTACGTGAATAGCAGTTAACCACCTGGGTGAAAAGTATCTCTAGATGTTAAAGTCATTGGGAAAAGATATTACTTCTAAATTCTACCAGGTTGAGCCTACTTTTATCTACCAACCAGAAGCTTCAGGGACTTTGCTGGTGTCTTTTACACACAGAGCCACTCTTAGGGGCTGCTGTGTATTTATTAAACACCACCAGCACTCATTATGGATGTGTTAAAAATTCAGATCCTTAGAGAGCACAGTAGATCGAAGTATTGACTCCTGTTTCACTTTCCCCATCTGTCCAAACATCAATAACAACAGTGTATGGGGATCTGGAAGCACTGGGCTAATGTACCTTCCTTCGATCTTAATTCTAGAGTTCGCCTTAATTAAGATTGATTTTTGCCCCTATGTTGTACATCTCTTAACTAACAGAAAAGTCACAAGGGCACAGTTTTTAAGCATTAAGAATATGAGAATTGAGGAGGAGAGAGTGGAATCAGATCTTGTACTTATGGAGTCTGGAAACTGCATGGCTTATGTGCTTAAAATAAATCCTCAAGCAGATTCCTAAGGCATTGATGGAGTCACATAAGGGCACTGGAAAAATGAATTGCTCTTCTGACTCACTTTCCTTCATATGTGCTGCCTGGGTGCATTATTGTTTATGGGAGGAAGGAAAGATACTTTAGATTAAATAAATGAAGGCCACAGCAGGCCAGTATTGTCTACTTTTATTCTTTAATGTTTTCAGAAACATCACTATCATCAACAAAATTCTATTGAGTGCTCACAATACTGCAGGCTCCTTCAAAATACTTGTGCTCAACAAAGGGAAAGTACAGCCTCTGCCCTCAAGCAAATTACAATCTAGAGTAGAAAGTAGACATGGCATTAAGGAAAAAGGGAAAGTGAAATCATAAAATACATGAATAAAACCACTACACAAACGGATTTTGATTAGTTGTGACTTTACATTTTCATAGAGCTACTGAAAAAGAGACTTCCTTGGGGAAGTAACTTTAAGAAAGTTTCTCGGGTTTTATTTGTTTAGTTTTTTTTTTTTTTAATAATCTAAAATGTAGACCAATGGGTAGGGAGAAAGAAAGAGACTATTTCAAGGACTGTAAATACTTCATGCTAGAATTTTAGCTTTATATTTATTAAAGCATAGCATGAGAATAAAAGATCATGGAAGTGTGTGTGTGTGTGTGTGTGTGTGTGTGTGTGTGTACTATATACAGAATACTTGCTTCTTTATTTCTAAGGAGAATATATTCCCAATATTCACTTCTCCAATAATCTTACCATGCCATACAAACTAATACAACAATTTTAAAATGATTATTTTATAAATATTTAAATATACATTATAGTAATTGCATTTACTCTCTGCTTTTTTCTTCCATCTTTTGCTTCATATCAGCTCTGGAAAACATATTGTACATTTGTGTGACTTAAATTTTGGATAGGTGTGTGGAACATCTGGAGAACTCTGATAGGGATCATTTGGAGGTCGAGATGAGAAAATCCTCATGCTGGTTATAATAGAAAAGAAAATTATTGCAAGGATTCACTGTCACAGACTTCATTTGCAAATGAATCCAGGCAAATACTTAGCCAGGATCTCTCCAAGGTCATCCAGTCTCTTGTCTCTATTCTCTCTAAACAGTTTTCTGTTCTTCTTTGTGTAGAACAGGCTGCACAGTTCTCAAGGGAAGAAAGAAAAAAGTGAATGAAAGAAGACAAAGAGAAAGGCAAATGTGATGTGTATCAAAATAAATATGTGTGTTGTGTGTGTCTACATTTATAAAAATTAATATGATATAAATTCACGATGGTACATTTTAAACTATTATAGCTGTGGGAGGAAAGCACATATATGGATTCTTGCTTGGTAGAAGGCACTGAGATTTTGGAGAGAAGGAACATATTAATATCACTTCTTTAATGAACAGTAGACGAAAGCTTATTTCTCAGTCACTTTACATGTTAATTTGGGTTAGTGGAGCGACCCTGCTAAAGAACACAGGTGTATAATGTTTCTTCAGTTGGTAGATACACCATCTAGAACACACAAACCCCCATGATGACTCCCTTAGCACTGACAAGAGAGGATGAAATGTTGAGGATCACACATCACCTTTTAAATTATTTAGCCAGGCAATAAAACACATCACTTCTTCTCTAATCTCATTGAGTGGAAGCAGTCATATGAATTCTTATCTCCCTCCCTATGTGTGGGTTTCACTGAGACATAAAATCACCTGCTACAGGATCTTAGACTAAGATATAATCAAATAAGATCTAAGATCAAATAAGACTAAGGCTTATTTGAAAATATCATAATATAGAGTAACTCATAGTGAAAATCCAAGTTGTATAGTCTAGGCCAAGTTTTATCAAAGTATGGTACCTGGACTCAGGGTGCCTGGGTGGCTTATTCACTTTAGCATTTGATTCCTGATTTAAACTTAGGTCATGATCTCAGGGCCATGAGATTGAGCTTTGCATCCGGCTCTGCCCTGAGTGTGGAGTTTGATTGGGATCCTCTCTCTCCCTCTCTCTCTGCCTTTCCCCACTGCACATGTACTCTCTCTCTTTCTATCTCTCTAAATAAATAAACATTCAAAAAAGTGTGATACCTAGACCAGTAGCATCAGCATCATCTAGCTGCTTGTTAGAAACTCAGAATCTTAGCCCTGCTTCATTCTGGGGGTGAGGCTTAGCAATCTGTTTCAGCAAGTTCTCCAATTTTTTGAATGCATGCTAGAATTTGAGAAACATTGTTCTAGTCTGTGAGTACTATAGAGGTATACAAATATAAATATATAAATACAAATATAAATAAAATTAAAAAATATCTCCTTTTAAGTGTATTTGTGATAGTTGGTTAGCTAGATCTAATAACAACAATAATAATAGCTTATTATGCTCTATATACTATGCTTACTGTCTGACATGGTACAATTCTCAAAATAATTATATGACATAGATCCTTTTGTTATTTTCACTTTACATAATAACCTACCTAAGCATCAACAGGATAAATCAGAGGATTTATGACAAAATAAGCTAATATAAGTAGTTTCAGAGTAGGGGTTTTAAGGGCAATTTATTTTCCTCAATAAGACTTAATTCACCCTACATTTGCCATTTTTCTTGTAATTTGTCTACATACAGGGATTGAGCACCGTTGTTTGTAGAGATACAAGTCGACCCATTGGCCCTATTTTCCAAGCTTTATTTCATTTTCCTTTCCTCATCCCCTACAGTTTGCATATTTTATAGACTTTATTACTACATCCTTCTGCTGCTGTTTTCAGGGGCAACCTCCCTGGTTGTACTTTGTCAAAACTGTCCCAATTCTTTAATTCTTGGATTACTATAAGCATGCAGTGAGTAGGCCTAATAGTGCAAGCTCTAGAAAACTTATTCATCAGGACTTCCAAGGGTGCTTCTAGGAAGGCAGAATCTACCTTAATATTCAGTAATTAAAATTAGTCCTCTTTGCTCTAATATTTCCTTCTTAATGTCAAAATGCTCCCTAACTAGTTTGCTACAACTACACATTAATATTGTTGGTTTCCTGTATTTACCTTCCTAAAACTAAAAAAGCTGAATGTGTTAATTTCCTTTTGCTGCTATAACAAATAACCACAAACCTAGTAGGTTAAAACAATGTAAATTTAGTATTTTATAGTTCTGGAAGTCGGAAACATGACATGGGTATCCCTGGGCTAAAAATCAAGGTGTTGGCGGGCCTTCACTCCTTTCTGGAGACTCCAGAGGAAATCTGTTTCTTGTTCTTTCCAGCTTCTAGAAGCTGCCTGTATTCCTTGGCTCATCACTGTCTTCTGTCTTTAAAGCCAGTAATAGATGATTTTTCAAATCTCATTATTTGGATACTAATTTTTATGCTTCTTTCTTCTCTATGATTGCATTGGATGTACTTCATAATCTAGAGTAATCTCCTAATTTTAAAGTCAGCTAGTTAGCCATCTTGAATTATCTGCAACCTTAATATTCCCTTGCCATGTAATGTAGTGAAGTCACAGATTCTGGAGGTTAAGATGTGGACATTTTTGAACAAGGTGGGAGGTGGTATTCTGCCTACCACACTGACCAACTCAGAATGTTACATTTCAGTCTTTTACTCACCACAAGGTATATTTTACAAAAGAGCAGAAACATTTGTTGTGATTATAGAATTACAGGTCACATAAACTTGCTTATTAATCTCTTAATTGATTTACATCTGTAATGAATATGGCTATATGTTCCCAAACATCCAAAAATATCATTTAGTTTTTCTGTATCAATATGTGTATCTCACACCCTGTGAGATTTCCATGAGACCCCACTCTTCATTCCACATTTCTCTATCATCAGTATCTTTGGCTAAGTATACAGGACTCATTTACATTTTTCTTTATGCTTAACAGCAACTATTATGAGATTTCTTAATTGTGTGTGTGTGTGTGTGTGTGTGTGTGTGTGTGTGTATGTGTGTGAGAGTGAGAGAGAGAGAGAGAGAGAGAGAGAGATGTGAGCATCTTGTTAGTTTATTGTGTGTTTCTCCTTCTTTTCTTACTAATGCTATCCATTTCCCAAGGATGAAGTACAATCTGTGTCTCTTTAGTTTCTATTAGCAGTGCTTTGTTTATTTTTGCCTAAAAGTTTTCTCAAACTCATGTCACACACAAACTTATGCTTTCAAAAATGTAATTCTTGAGAATTCTTCATAATTAATTGAATAATACATAATCCTTGGTCAGCTCCCTTTGTTCTCATTATTTTTCCATCCTTCCTAAGTGAAGCCTTTGATAGAATCCATTCTATATCCAAAAAAAAGGAAAGTACTTACAGATTTTTTTAGGACTTGGTATGATGTGCTTAACACTGTGCTCAGCACTTTACATACCTTTACATTATAACCAGAAATCTCTGAATTAAATGGTATTCCTACACTGTAATTTTTAGTCATGCAAATTGAGTCACAGAGAGTTTGAGTAACTTATTTATGATGAAACAGCAAGTAAGAGGCAGAGTGAGGATTGACCTCAGCTTTCTATCAGAAACCCCAAAGGTATGAGCTTTAGTATGAGCTGTAGGTCCTGGGCTTCTAGGGTATTCACTTCAGTTGCTCAATCAGCTGCCTTGGGAACTACATCAAATCAAACCCATTAGGCTACCAACTGCCTTTTCAATTCAATTCAATTCAAGAAGTATTTCCTGAATGTATGTTATATGCCAGGTGTCATTCACCTGTGATTTTGCAGTGTTTATGCCAACTCAGCCTTGGAGCATTATACACTCTCTTTAGAAGATACTGTCTCTCAAATATAGAAATTGTTAATGTCAAGGACATTCTTAAAATTGCTATCAATGCAAAAGCTTTCTGAATACAGCATATAGATGTTAAAAAGAAAAAAAAAAGAACTTGATTTGAATAAAAGAAAATTAGCAGCAGTTGTTTTGTCAGTTCTTCAGAGAAAGCAGTTGTACTTAATGTGGAGCAAAATGTCCCAGGGATGTTTGCATGGAGAGGAAATTAATGCGATGGAAGTGACTTGGCTCTTTGGTAATGAAAAGCCAAAATGTAAGAAAGGGGTAGAGGGGAGAAGAAGGCTGAGTATTGAAAATTATACTGAAAGAGTACTAAGTTTTTGTTTGTCCCTCCCACACATGTGCACACTTCTGTTTTGGAGATCTCATTTCTCTGAGACAGTGTTGCCTCTGATTTCAGGGGATCATAGCAAATTAACTCAACCCTTTGTTCTCATTACTCTTTAGAAAACCGCAAAAGGCACATGGTACATGCAAACTAGTGACGGCTTCTCTGAAGCACAGAGCATAGTAAACCTGTTACGGATTTTGGAGGCAGGTAGGGATGCTCATCTGGACTCTGGCCCAGGATTTGTCTTTCTAGTTAGGCTTTAAGAGATTTGGGGGGTGGGGGTAGTCAGATTCCAAAGGCTGACTACATTTGTCTGTGTGCACTTTGGAAAATTGCAAGAATTAGTTTTCACTCGAGAGTTCTATTAATTCCATCCTCTGACTTGTCTCTCTTCATACCACACAGCATCATCCAGAGGGGGAAAAAAAGTCTCTAGAGGTCCTTGAAGTAATGAGAAAGCTGATTTTTCCCTGTCTAATAATTATACTTTGATTCCTCCTTAACAGTCTTTAGTTTACTGCCAGTTGTCACAAAACTTTTTGCAGCTTTAACCTGTCTGTAATACATCCTAACCGTTTCCTGCAAATCCATCCTCAGTGGGCCACATCTCCTTTGCAATTCCCATCTATGTGAATCTGTCCGCTAGGTGGAGATGTAACAATTTAGCTCACAGATCACAGTGTGAGACAGATTAAATTCACTGACCACTGCTCAGTACTCTGGGGAAGCATATTGCTATGGCCCAGAATTGCAAATCAAGTGCAGAGTCAGAAAACAGAACAACAAATCCCATAACAGGAGCACAATTGGAGATAACAAATTCCATGGGACAAATGCACGTTGATTCCACAAGCGAGCCCTGTGTTAGGCCTCCTGAATTGCTTGACTAATTCCTGTTTGGTTTGTAGTAGTGGGGGGAAAGAAAAGAAAGAAAGAAAAGAAAAAGAAAAAAAATGCTCTGCACTAAGTCAGGAATCTGGGTTCTGAACCCAACTCTGCCACTCACCAGCTGCAGACTTTATCTTTCTGAAACTCCATATTATATCTATAAAATGAAGGGTTTAGGGTACAGGATTCTGAGGGTCTCTTCCAACTATAACTTTGGATTTTACTATAAAAATTGTAATCAAATTGTAAAATTGTTTTATAAAAATGGGGAAAGGTGTAAGTTTAAAGGTCTGCTCTTCGGGGCGCCTGGGTGGCTTAGTCGGTTAAGCGTCCGACTTTTCGCTTAGGTCATGATCTCGCGGTTCGTGGGTTCGAGCCCCGCGTCGGGCTCTGTGCTGACTGCCAGCTCAGAGCCTGGAGCCTGTTTCAGTCTGTGACTCCCTCTCTCTCTGACCCTCCCCTGCTCACGCTGTCTCTCTCTCTCTCCTAGAAATAAATAAAACATTAAAAAAAAATTTTAAATGTCTGCTCTTCAAGCCTTCTAAGTTAAAGTCTGTCTCTATCTATATCTATATATAGTTGTAAAATACATATTTGAATAATTTTTCCCACTTTGATTTAATTTAAAACATAGGATCAAGTAGATTTCCAACTCTAAATGTGAGATGTTGATTTTGTACATTTAAAGGCAAAAGGGTGGCTTTCTTGGAAGGAATTTACTCATAACTACTCTCCTGCAAACAAGCTTACCTAGCAAATTTAATTTGATTGGTTAAGTGTCTACACATACACACACACACACACACACACACACACACACACATATAACTTGTATAGCATCTTTTTCTATTGTGGTGAATTAATACTGCTAGATTGCAAGTCTAATGCAAAGGTTGCTTTTCACTGAGAAATGTGAATATTTTCTATTTACAGTTTATTTGGGATTCTTTTTTTTTAATTTATATTTTATTTATTTCTGAGAGACAGAGAGAGAGTGCATGAGCAAGCAGGGGAGGGTCAGAGAGAGAGGGAGACACAGAATCTGAAACAGGCTCCAGGCTCTGAGCTGGCTGTCAGCACAGAGCCCGATGCGGGGCTCGAGCCCACGAACTGTGAGATCATGACCTGAGCCGAAGTCGGATGCTTATCCGACTGAGCCACCCACGTGCCCCTATTTGGGATTCTTATTTCATGCTTATGGCTCAGTTTTACATCCTAAATCAAAATTCTTCTATTTTTAGAACATTGGGTTTTCTTTTGGGAAATATTTCTCTAAAATCAGAATGAATACATCTTTTGTCAGAAGATATTAGAAATTGATGTCTGCCTTCCTGTCCTGATCTGTTTGATTCAAAGTCTTTTGTTTTGATCTGTTCTTTGTAAAACATTAATTGGATACACAGAAGCACAGAAAACCACACACACACACACACACACACACACACACACACACACACACAGTGGAAAGGCATTAGAGATCATTCAGTTAAACCCTTTTTATTATACCAATGAGGAACTGAAGACCCAGAGGTTAAGTGGCTTACCCGAAGTTATTCAGCAAATGAATGGAAATATTGTTTTAGAAGGAAACTCAGCTTGAACAAAGGAAGAACTAAATCCATTCTTTTTTTATTTACCTATATAATCCCAATATTTTGCCCCAAAGATAATATTATGTCTGCAGTATGGGATCGCCTATGCTGTGGCTGGCTTGTAGAAATAATGCAAAGGGAATTGTGAGGCATACCTGATATTATCACCACTGGACTATAACACAAAGAATGGAGTAGAGGAGAGGCTTTAAAATGTTTTCCTTGGTAATCAGTCCAATGGAGTGACCCACCAAAAGGGCTCTCTATCTAGTAAATTGATGCGGACTCTGGTTTGGAACAATTTTTAGCCACACTTTTTAAGTCTTTCTTTCAAATAGGCCTCAACCTTTCTCATCTCCGCCCCCCACCCCCCATACACAGAAGTCTATCATTAATTTATGTAGCTCAGTTGTAGCAAGAATATCCCTAAGTCAATTTAGTGATGATTTCCCACCCTTGAGTCTCAACACTGTGTCCTGACTTTAGGAAGAATCCTGTTAAGTCAGGTTAGCTAGAATCTCCTGCCCTTGATGTCTCCTGTTAGTATTTTTCCATCCACCATTCCCCTTCCTCTGTTCATTGGCTCTAAATCTTCAGCTGTCCTTCATATATTTAGAGTTGAGCTCAATCTCTCTCCCCTATTACAATGCTGTCATTGCAATAATCTAGAATAAATTTTTCTGTACCGTTATAACATGGGTCAGGATACTTTTTTCTTTAATAAAATACAATAAAATACTACATAATCACTTTACATAGGATCCATCAATCATGTAGCATACTTAAGATTCTAAGAAGTTCTACAATATAGAAAACCATTTACCACTACTTAACCCATTATTGCTAAATCACTTGGATTTTTTTTCCTTAAGGATTATATACCAACATTCATGTGATTTATTTCCAATATAATTGATTTTGTAATCAGAACCTATGTCTCCTGTCATTATCAGAAGACTCTTGTTTTCCAAGTCTGCATACCTCTGAATGAATCAATGGACAATATAGATAGGACGATGGGGTTAGGGAGCTCTGGTCAGGACTTCCTTCTATCCTTGTGAGGAAATGCTCTGAGCTGTTTCCACGTTCATACTTGAGAATGCTTCAAAAGAGAAAAAAGGTTGTAACCAGCGCCCCATGTATGTAAACTAAAGACAGAAATTGTACTATTGCACTTAATATATTTATATCTGTAAATTCTTTAGTCCCCTCTAATATACCTGTATTTATTTTCACATGAAATTGTGTTTCCTTCAAAACTTAGATTTCCTTTCCTTCAAAAACTTGAAGAAAATATATAATTCATAGAAATATGTCATGTTTATCTGGTAACATGTCATATCTTCTGGAGTATAGACCTTCATCAATCTGGGGAAATGCAAAGCAGGCAGAGACAAGAGAACAGATTTAATTGGAAATCTGTGATGCGGTTTCCCATTCTAGTTCCTTATCGTTGTGTGATCTTGTTCTCATCGCCTGCCTTATCTGAGGCCTCACAGCACCAGCCAAATGGGGTCCATCAGAGCTGCTCTACCTACCACGCAGTATCTCTTTGATCTCAAAGGTAATAAGTAGCTCATGGAGAAGCTGTGTAGAGTGCTTCACAAACATAAGGCTCTATTATTATTATATGGGATAGATGACAAAACTGGCATCTTATTCTTTACCAAATTTGTTCTTGGGAAGAAACTCTGCCTTGTAATAATTGGTCAGAATAATTACCAGTAGTGTAGTGGAGTTAGAAAAAATGCTTCCTTTATATTTAATCAAATAAAACAGGGAAGAGGAAGGGTATATATCTTAGACATAATCCACTAAATTAAAAGAGCGACTATGAGTTATATAAAAACACTACATACCCATCTGGTGATATTAGCATCTCATTTTGTGAATGAAAAATTCACATCATATTGTAAGCTATGCTAGGATAGGAATGTCCTCCAGATGTATTCTCAAAACAACCTTAGAGATTGCATTAAAAAATCATAGGGTTAAATGGCTTTTTTTTCCCTGACAAAGTTAGTAATGCTCTCACTGGAGTTCTTTCTAGCTTTCTGAGGAACATTAACACTCCCTATTGCCTCAGAGGAAAAGAAAGCCTGTTAGCTAACATTCTGTATGGTTATGGATGGGAATGAGTGTCCATAACCATGGATACATCAAAGAATGTCATAGATATACCAGAGGACAACAGTATGTGAAGAAAAAGTGACATGAGAGTCAGGATATTGGAGCATTTTAACTCAGTCAGTCCATTTTTACTGAACACTTTCTGTCTTCTTGGCTGGCCACTAGATTAACAATGGGCAGCAAAGAATATGGAGGCCCTGGCCTCCATCAGACAGTAGGGGTTGCGAAGCCATGGTTAACTGAGATGAACTTAATACAAGACTGGGAGGGTATAGTTGCTTGTGGTGGGTCAGGCTGTGGATGGAGAATGCTTTGAATAAAATTCCTTAGGATTTACCCCAAAGTATGACACAACACAGCTGCAATCTGGGTAGAAAGCCAAAAGTCCTTATTGGTTTAAAACTTACTAAATTTTATTTTATTTTTTAATTTTTAAAAATGTTTACTTATTTTAGAGAGAGAGAGCTGGAGAGAGGCAGAGAAAGAGAGAGAAACAGAATCCAAAGCAGGCTCCAGGCTCTGAGCTCTTAGCATAAAACATGATGTGGGGCTCAAACTCATGAACTGTGAGAAGATGACCTGAGCTGAAGTCAGATGCTTAACCAACTCAGCCACCCAGGGACCCCTTAATTTTCTAAATTTTAAAGTTATTTCAAATTGTTGTTTTAATGTTTGTTTTTTGAGAGTAGAGAGAGACAGAGACAGAGATAGAGCTAGAGAGGGAGGAGCAGAGAGAGAGGGAGGCACAGAATCCAAAGCAGGATCCAGGCTCTGATCCCTCAGCAGAGAGCCCGGTGCGGAGCTCGAACTTATGAACCGCGACCTCATGACCCAAGCTGAAGTTGGACACCTAACCAACTAAGCCACCCAGGTACCCCTAAAGTTATTTCAGAGAATACTGGAAAGTGGGACTGGAAAAACATTAAAGGAAGAAACAGTCGAGACACTACTTTGCTCCCGATAAGTTTGTAGTCTTTTGAAAGTCCTTAGACTTTAGTATTTTTTTTTAATCAAAGATTGAACTAGAAATTTTCTAATCTCTGATCCACATCACATATTCCATAATTTTATGATTCTAGGTACCATTATAGTTATTACTGATAGTTTACTCAAATTAAATATTCACATCTATTTTTCCACTAGAATTCATTATGAAAAGGATTGAGTACAAAAATGTATTGATTGGCATGATGGATTAAAATAACTGGAGATTTATCTTTGGTAAAGAATAAAGTTTTTTTTTAAATATAATAATCCTATGTCCTAAATAGGACACCCCCCTGCTATTCCACACATTTCATATAATGCACTGAGGTTAGCACTGTTTAATAGCCTGCAAGTTACAATTAATGAGCAGTGCTGAACAATTACATATAATGCCATGAGGTCTGCTTTGATATTGTATTTCTCTGTACAGGAACAACATTTCACTTTTTTCCCCCTTTTTCACACAAGTAACTCAGTTGCTTGAGGAAAAAGAATCCAAAACACAATATCATCTTAGACTCAAATAATGAATGGCTTGTATACTGCTTACTATAATTATTAATATTTCAAACTAAACTTGTCATAAACCCTTAACTAAAGCTGAGGCAGAGGGGTGTGGGGTTTGATCTATTACAGTAGAACAGTAATATCTGTTGAAGAAAAACAGCTAGTGGAGGAGAGGTTTGAAGCTCCTGGGAGATGCATAGTATTATTGACAACTAGGAAAGACAAACTCTTAGTACTGTGCATGGTTTTGCAATGTATAATGATTACCAGACACTCTACCAGCAAAGGAATCTTTAATCCATAGATCTCCAAACATCTTAAACACATTGATTTATTAAATGTGGCCTCTGCAACAGTAATGTCTTCAAAATTAAATCATTTAACCTCCCAGTTCAATATTGTTACTGTTATCTGCTGCTATATCTGCATGACACTGAAACAAGAAGCCAAGTCAGTCAATTTATTACAAAAAAAGTCAAACTTGTTAATTGCATTGTGTCAAATTAGTTAATTGGCATTGTGTCCATTAAACAATGCACTTCCTTGCTGAGTTATTATTTTTTCAGCTGATTGATTCGGCCTGATGTAGAGTCTGCATGTGAGGGTCTTATAATCTTTCTGTTTGTTTGTTTGTTTGTTTGTTGTAAATTTTTACACTATTGTAAGACACTATCTGTGACTTATAATAATTAACAAAAATGATCTTTTATATATCTTAGGATGATGATGATTAGTGCTGAAAGAGTTAAATTTTATAATGCATTGGTCAAAATTCTAATCCTAAAACCTCAAAAGTCTAAATGATAGAGATAATCCTCCTTCAACTTGCATTTCATTTTGTAATTTTACTGAGCTTTACATTTGAATGATCCAGGTAAACTGTCTTCACTGAATTTTCAGAAAGCACTATCATATCCCAATAGATCCAAGAAGATTTTCTTATCAGGTTGTATAGTAGAAACGTAGTAGAAATCATTACATAAAAATTAAGGAAATAGCACACTTCTGACACATTTTAATGTTTATTTATTTATTTTGGGGGTGGGGCAGAGAGAGAGGGAGGGAGAGAGACAGTCCCAAGCAGGCTCTTCTCAGTGTAGAGCCCAGTGTGGGGCTCAATCTCGTGACAGCAAGATTGTAACCTAAGCTGATATCAAGATTTGGATCTTTCACAGACTGAGTCCCCCAGGTACCCCCTGATCTTTTAAGTCACCATTCTTCTAAGTATATAACTTCAGTGAATGTATAATATCTTAATGAAAACAAAAAATTATCTCTGACATTCAGTTTTGACTAGGGAGAAGGATATCCTCTACAAATAATTTATTTCTAATCAAGTAAAAGCAAAAACAGCATATCCTGGGCTTATGATGAGGCTCAATATAACTAATGTTTAGTGAAGGACTTTGATATTGCTACCACCAATGATTCTTATAACTGGAGGCAGGCATATGTCCATGCATCATGAGCTGACAATCTTCAAATATTGATCTTACTAAAACTTGTTAAATAGAACTAAAAGACATTCAGGATGTGTGCAATTGTACATCTTACTTCTTAGATCAGGAAAGTCCATAGAGGTTATTATTTGGGTCTCTGATGTTTGTACTCTGATGTTTATTATTAAAAATCCTCTTACATCTATCAATGATCTGAAGGATTTTACTGTAATAGAAGTATGACAAAAATTATAGATAAATGATCGTATAATAATAGTGATGTTAATTATAGCGTGATGTTGATGATGGTAATAATTTACATTTATGGATAATCTGTATGCAGTTCAGCACAGTGGTTAAAAATGTAAGTTCTCGAGTCAGACTATTTTAGTTAAAATTACAGGTTCATTACTATGACTTAGCTAAGCATCAACTGTTTTACCTAGAAAAAGGGATTAGACAAAGTGTATACTTCATTTGATCACTGAGAAGGTTAAAGAATGCAATGCATTCTTTAATGTAAAGTTTTGGCAAAGTATCTTGTATGTAATGTTCAATAAAATATTAACAGTTATTTTATGCCCGGTCTATCAATGACCGAACAAAATGGTTATTATTATTCTCATTTTACAATTCAAGAAACTGAGTCTCAGAGACTTTAATTTGACCTGGGGGAAATAGCTAGTAAGTAATAATGTTATTGTTATCCAAAACAATAGGAAATGACAATTATAGAGACTCCTATAACTGCATTTTTAATGTCTTTAATGTAATTACCAATGCTTTGGTGAAAAGAGACTCTTGGGGTCCTTCTGGAAAAAATAGTAAGGGGTGAGTAAAAGGAATGCATAGACTCACCCAACATTCCTATTCTACACCTTTGGCTTTTTGTTTCTACATTCTAATATAGGCCAATACAGAGTCCATGGTTCAGTCAACCAACTAGAGGAACTGTGAAAACCATGGCCAGCTGTTCATTTTAACACTTCAAATTCAGAATCTCTGGTTTTTGTGCTATCATTAATGGATTTAGGCAAACAGGCAAACAATGTTATGTTCTTTCTTCCCTAACATAGCATTCTTGGAATCCACTGATAGATGATAGATGGTAGATAGATAGATAGATAGATAGATAGATAGATAGATAGATAGNAAACAATGTTATGTTCTTTCTTCCCTAACATAGCATTCTTGGAATCCACTGATAGATGATAGATGGTAGATAGATAGATAGATAGATAGATAGATAGATAGATAGATAGATAGATAGATGATAGATAGATAGATAGATAGATGATAGATAGATAATCACATGTTTCAAAATACTGAAATCCATCTCATGTATACACTAGCTTTTTTGTGTAGGTCTTTGTAATTCTTTCCTGAAATTATTCTGAAATCGGATTCTAGTCAAGGGTCTGGAAGCGAAGTTGGGAACTAGTATTGGAAACTAAAAGAATTAGCATCCCCTTGAAAGAGCACTGCCTCAAATTAGCTCATTGTAGCCATTCAAGCAAAGTACATTGTGTCTTCAGATGGGGGATTCAGGACAGCTGCATCTACCGGTAAGGGAAGTTCTGTGACATTTAGACAGATAGGGTACTCATATTCATCTACATCTATCCAAATATCCCCATTTCAACCCTTAGGTTACACCATTTTCCAAACACTATCTTAGCTTTCAAATGAGACCTGGATGCATCCATAAAATCAGTTGGTTTTACAATCTGAAGAATTAATCGTTAGCTCTATTTTTTTTTTTTTCAGATAGATCCATTCTACAGCTATAAAAGGATAGACTTTTTAAAAGGGCAATTATAGACAGTCTATGCTTTCTGACCATATCTTTAACTGAAAATTCAAGGTGATGATCTTGGCATTTTCTTCCTGAATGCTCTCCAGGACAATCAGAATCAGCCACACTATTTTACAGTAAATTCTTGAGTGCCTAACACCCTATGTAATATTGTATTCCAGAAACTACTTGATTTGTTTATTTAAGACTAATACAGGTAATAATTTTAATAGCTGTTTGATACTGTATGCTTTGGAATATCACTATCTTATTTTCTGTTCTCCATTATAAGGGATTCCTTCAACACTAACCATTAAAGATTATCCTACATCACCATCTTTGAAGCTCTCTTTTCTGGAATTACTTCTGGTAACAAATGCTGTATTTGAGATTGATCATAACACCATAAACCCCTCTAATTATTTCTGGAAGGATGGATGGATATAATACAAGAAATTGGATCTTTATAGAACCACTGATAAAAATGGAGAATCTAAGGTCAGGGAAATTGCTCATATGTCATATTTGTTACTAAATTTCATTTTAATTTTCATTCAGAGAGTAAAGAGATTGTAGAAGCCAAAGCAATAATCACTAATCCTTGGGGCCTAGAATCAGTGATTTGCTAAGAGGTTCCTGCAAGTTTTTACAAGATTTGAATCTACTCACCTGCTTATTGTTGCTGGAGTAGCAATAATATCACTAGTACCTGTCTTTCAACTTTCAGTCTTATTTGTATGAATTTCATTGGTAGAAGATAAGCTAGCTACCTGAGCCAATTTATTCCCAAATGGGTTATAAGTGGGTTATGCTATATTACATGTAGTCTTTAACTCTTAATATACTGCCTGGCAATTGGTTTAACATATGCTTACTACTCACTAGCTGTTGCCATTATAAACCTTTATCAGTAGAATCACACATAATTAACTATCACTATATGTGTTATAAGTACATATACCTACTGTAGTATAAAGATTCTCAAAGTATACCACAAATAGATTGATTAATTAAAGCCCTTTGCTCTTGTAACAGTGCCCTCAGGCTGTGAATTCTGATTTCTCATTCCAATGTAATGCTATATCCCTTTTTAATTTCTGAAGACATAGGAAGGAGAGTCCTTCAAAACTGGTATTCCAAAGATACAATCATGAAATAATGATCACTTTACACAGATAATCAATTTAATTTCTCACAACAATATTATGAGGCAGATATTTCAAGTGCCTCCCTTTTACAGGTAGATAAATTGTGGACCACTTGAACTGAGTAGCAGGTAAAAACTCATAGTTATTAAACAGTACAGCTGTGGAGCCTGAAGTCTCACCTGCTACATGATGTTCTTCTCAGAGTATAGATAGGATTACATCCCCAGACTTGTAGCATCAAATCTTGTTTTCTCCTAGAACGTAGAATAAATCTCATTCTCTCTCTCTCTCTCTCTCTCTTTCCCTCTCTCTCTCTCTCTTTTCCCTCTCTTCCCTCTCCCCTCCCTCTCTCTCTCTCTCATTTCTAGCTCTTTCTCTTTCTCTGCCTCTAACTCTCTACTAAAGATCCTTTCCTATTCTCATTCTTAACTTTGTAAACCCTTCCCACCTTCCTTTTTGGCATTCAATTTATTTTCCTCCTCTCAGCCATTTTTCATTTTTTATGATATTCTGTGTTCATTCCTGTCCTGGCCAAACAGTATGATCACAAAACTATTATGTATTTATTTCCATTTTCTCAAACATAAATGTATACAACATAAAGTAATAATAATTAACACAAATAATAAAGACATTTATCACTTAGGAAAAAATACTCTTTCTTAGGTCTTCTTTTTTTAATTTTTTATTTATTTTTGAGAGAGAGAGAGACAGCGTGAGCAGGGGAAGGCCAGAGAAAGAGGGAGACACCGAATCCGAAGACAAGCTCCAGGCTCTGAGCCCTCAGCACAGAGCCCGTCGCACGGGGTGCGGGGCTCGAATCCACGAACCGTTAAGATCATGACCTGAGCCAAAGTCGGACACTTAAGTGACTGAGCCACTTACGTTACCCTCTTAGGTCTTTGAACATTATAAAGAAGTAGCTGGAAGTTGCAAGTTAGTCATCTATATTCATCAGACAGGATCTGAACTTGAAAGTAATAAAATAAAATTTTTAAACTTTATTTCCTAACTCAGTCATGCCCATCAATTTAGACTGACTTTTCCCTAATTAGTACAAATTAACTGAATCATACTTAACTCTCCCTTATAGGTATGCAATGTACACACACACACACACACACACACACATTAACGAACAAATTTTATGCAGATATAATTGCAATAGTTTCCCATGTCTTAATCTTTCTCCGGCAATATTGCTTTTTCCATCCATTTAAGTATAACAGAATTACAACATCAGCTTCCTTTAACTGTGCAATGTTGATTACATTCAATGCATTAACTGAAGAAAGTCACCAACACTAAAGAAACTGATGCCCAATCACTTATTGAAGTTACTATTCAAAAGCTATTTTTTCTCTGTAAATACATGTAGAAATTATTCCCAGAGGATGTAACTCAAATTAGTCAGCTCCAAAGGGTTAACACAAGCACCATTAAACCACTCCTTTACCTGGCAAATTATATCACTCTTCAGCATATGTCACTTGCACAACTTTTCAACTCTTTCCTTCCTAAGGTAATAGGCCCAGAAGCTGGATGCTGCTGCGCTTTGGCACCTGTCATTTTGACATTTCATGCTTTCTTTAGAAAAGAGAAGTTGGTAGAATGTGAGAAAAGTGGAACTTTGACAGGTTGTCAGAATATCTTGCAGCACAAACCAACCTGCCAGCCAGCCTGTTTTCTGGTATATTTCAAAGTCTCCTTGCAAACGAACTGCAGTTACTGACTGAAGAACTTCTTAAATAGGAAGACTCCTTACTTTTTACAAGATTGAAATTAAATAATTTTTCCCTGAATTGGTTTAAATTTTAAGTGGCTTACTTACAGTTGCATATCAAATAAAATATAGCTTGGATAAGCCAAAGTTGATAAAAAGTATCTGAACTGTTTCTTTTATTTGACATTAATGTTCTTTGATTGAAGATGGGCATCTGTAACTCCAAAGAAATTAATTAAATGACCTTGAGTTTGCACCTAGTGAATATTTAGTGTCTTGTTCAAAACTAAAAGGTTTTAGCATGCAGGCACCAGCAAGGGAACAAGGAAAAAATAGGTCAGTAACTATGACTTTAAGAATACTACCAACAAATGGAGTAAGAATGTAGGTTAGCTGTGATATGCTATGGGAAATGGCCATGCAGACAAATGACCTGTATAAAATATGTTAGTGAAGGCAAAATCTCCTACTAACTTCACATCAATTGTGAATGTTTGCAGATGCACAGTTTAGCCCCCCCAAAAATACTACAATAGTCAAATTATTGAGAATAAAAGTATTTCATTTTTTTTATCTGAGCTTGATACCAAAAGTAAACAAAAAGAAAAATAAAAAAGAAAATATTCTATAAGTCTTCTAATTCCTATTATAAAATCTTCAAATAAGTCTTACTCTTTTAAAATCACTTTTTCAGGTTCTCCTCCACATCACAAGTTAGTAACTATAAATCAGTATGTAGTTCATTCTAGTATGCTTTATATGCCTTTCTCTGTATACCTTTTAAACTACTTCTAAAAAAGAAAAAAAAAAGGATTTGTTTTTTGTTTAATTGAGATTTTACAGCATCTAGGGTATAATGCCATTAGTTAATGTTCATCTAACTTCTGTAATAAATCTTTTATCTGTGACTTTTTAAAATAAGACACATTGTTAAAATCAATACATTGTATTTAACACAGTTTCTATCTATATGACCAAGTGCACCCCCCTAAATTTTATATCCCTTTTTTCTTTCTGACACAAGATTTAACAGATATAATAACCTGTCCCAAATATACTGACTTCGAAGGGAATTTTTCTGAAACACAACTGTCTAAATTACTCTATTCTACATTGTGAGACTTCCTTAGCACATTATTTAGCAAAAGGCAGAATTACCGTGCAAAGGCTAGCCCAAGACTTCCTTGATTAAAATTAAAATGGTTAGCTCCAATAGATATTTTCTCTCTCTGGAGAATTTGCAAGGTAGAAATGGAGAGTTAGAATATAATCATTGAGAATTTCTTGATTTTGAGTTGGAGCTGGCCAGCCAAACTAAATATCCATGTTTTGAAATATCAGTAATAGGGACACCTGGGTGGCTCAGTCAGTTAAGCAGCTGATTTTGGCTCAGGTCATGATCTCACGGTTCATGGGTTTGAGCCCCACATCAGGCTCTGTGCTGACAGCTAGCTCAGAGCCTGGAGGCTGCTTCGGATTCTGTGTCTAGCTTTCTCTCTGACCCTCCCCTCCTGCTCATGCTGCCTCTCTCTCTCTCTCTCTCTCTCAGAAATAAATAAAACAAAAGAAATGAAATATCAGTAATAACATTGGAGGTAGACTAATCAATGGGTAGCTAATTATTTAGCAGATAGAGGATGTGTGCAGATAAAAGCAGAGATGCCATGACCAAAAACGTCTGCTCTCCAGAGTCCTGACAAATTTTAAGACAAGTCTATTCTTATCATAAGCATATTTCTCCTGAACTTAAGTGGAGCAGTTCCTTAATACCAATAAAACTCTGCTTATAAAAGTCCATTCCAAGCAAATTTGAACCTGTCCATAAAATCATTATCCTTTCCATTTAAAGATTATATTTTTAAACATTTTGCTGTTCATTCACATAATGGCAAAATCTGATGCATTTGCCTAAATTCTTTCAATCCTGTTCATATATGTTAACCTGTCACCTGGAGAGTCTTTTTGTTGTTTTATTTTCTTTTATCTTTCTCTTTTAATTTTTAAATTAACCGTCTATTTAGCAGCCTCTATTTCTATTGGTGGTTAAGCACTGTATATTCTTTCTCAGGATGATTCACTCCATCTCTTACATCTCTATTTTTTATTCTGTTGCTTGTTTGTCATTTTCCAATTTCCTTAATGAGGAGTATATATGACACAAAGAGCCAGACTGTGATTCAGGTTATCCTGATTGTAATCCTTCTTATAGATAGGGGACCTGGAGAAAAATCACTTTACTTTTTGCATGCCAGTTTTCTCATCTAGAAAAGCCTAATAATATTACTAGCTAATCATTTGTTATGAAGTTTAAATGAAATTTCACACATGAAATTTCGTAGCACAGTACCTAGAAATTGGCTGATTTCTAATAACATGTGTGGAATTTAGACCTAGAAGACTTTGTTCAATCTTCCTGTGTCCTCAGGAAACATTCTGCTTTCTTGAGCCCTCCAATTAATGAGCATAAGCCATTAATATGTACTATAGAGCAACAGAAATTAATTGTTATATTCATAAAACATCATACTTTAAAACTTTCCATTGCAGTTGCTGTCCCTTAGAAAACGTTTATTTAATTGGTAATAGCATATAACTTACATTAAGTACATCTTACGTGCTAGAAACTTCATTCTCAAATATGCTCCGAACACCTATGGTTATCTCATTATTCCTATTTTGCCAATAAGAGAACTAAGGCAACAACAGTTGAAATAGTTGGCCCAAGTATGAGTAAATGGAAGCATCAACATCCAAATAAATTCTGGTGGGTTTGATTTAAACCCCTGAAATTTGAACCACTCAGGACCCTGCCAGTTTGCTTTCCCACATTTATCCTTCCGTCATAGTCCACACTATGTCTTACTTTCCAAAGCTTTTTGTTTGTATTTCTAACAACTATAATCCTATATTTTATATTGTTTGATATTTTATATATTTTAGTCATGCCTCCCTAAATAGACTACATAGAACTTCAGGGAAGAGGTGATGTTTTAAATGTCTATATAATTTTACTTTAACAGTAAACCAATAGCAAGAAGTATGACATATATCTGATAGTTTTTTTCTGTAGTATATTGTTCCTAGATGACTAATGTCGTATGTGGTAGGAACATATGAGGAGTCCAATCATGGAGAGTATTAAAAGACTCTTAAAAAGTCTGTTTTAGTAGAGTTTTAGATGTCTCTACTCTCTGTATGCTGTCTTGTTAGAAACATAGGCATGGAAAGTAAATGCCTTTTCTTCACTTTCTTTTCTTATTACTCTCATATCCTCTATCTGTTGCCCAAAGACTTCCTGGTTTTTTTTTCTCAACCAGCTGCATATTTTAGGTATGCTCAAGTCCTTTATAACCCTTCTCCTCCAGTTTCTATGTATATCTTTAGTTTCTTTTCAGGCCACAAGTTACTTATACATGTGCATCAGTGAGGAACTCCTGCAGCTGAATAAGGAATAGATCAAACTGAAATGACTATAAACAAAATTATGGAAATAAAGAAAATAATTGAAAATAATGTCTGAAAACAGGCAAAATACAGGCAATTATGATGTCTAGAGGTTCAATCTGGTGCATGAAAACTGGCACTATGTTTTAGTGATTATCTCTACTTCAGCTGAAAAAGGGTAATAGACCATTGAGATTGACTTATCTGGTCCCACTAGTAAAGAATAACAATGTAGCCCATAGAGACTGAGACCTGGTATGAGTTATATAGGAAAGCACTGTCTCCAGCTACTGTAGAAGAGATTTAGAGAAGGAGCCTGTTTTTGGACAAGGATTTAGAGAAGAGGCAGGCTAATCAGGGAGAAGAACAGAATTACATAAGTCAAGACATGTGGACAATAACAGTTATGGAATAATAAAATAATCTAAGACCCATAGAATCCCAAATATAGCAATTGTAGAGTCTAATATAAGCTAGGACTCATTGTTCATTAGGGCATCCAGGATGGAGAGGATAAGATGTGAGAAAGAGGGATGTGTGAGGAGGAAATTGTGCACGATACATGAGTACATGAGTACAGATATTCATGTATCTGTAGGAAATCTCCTCTTGGTGTAGCTTAGATCTGGAGTACATGGTAATTGTAAGTTTCTTCAAATGGTGGGTTTGTAAGACTTTTGATATATGTAATTTTTTGCCTCTGAGAGGGCTGAATAACTCTTCCTTCAGATGGAGTTACTGGTGACTTAGCTCTCAGAATATTAGATAGAATATATCAAGAGAAATTATCATGGTAACCCACATAAAGACATCCAACATTAATTCTCAGAGCATCCTGCAGCCTCTAAAATAGCTTCCTGTCAAAGTGGAAGGAAAGTTGACTTCCTTTGCAAAATATATGTTTTTTCATGTTTAAAATTTTCTTAGGGCAAATTGATAAAAATTGTGCATGATTTTTATTAAATATTTAAAGCTAGAAGATGCATATTTAGACCAATACATTTCTGCATTCTTCTACAGAATTCTATATCCTACTATTCTATGCCCATGATTGAATAAGAAAGGGAAACAGCTGAATAATATATGTGCCCTAAAGGCTACATAGATAGATAGATAGATAGATAGATAGATAGATAGATGATAGATAGATGATAGATGGATGGATAGATATCAAATTCATCTTAACTCAATGATTCTATTATCATAGCATGAAAATTTTTGAGTTCTGATTTGATATCTTCATCCTACAAACTACCACACTCTTTTTTTCATCCCAAATACAAGCCTATTACACTCCTTTATCTGTTACTTTATTTCCAAATTATCTATAACTTCGGGACGTTCCTTTTCTCCTTTCTTTCAATTCGGGGACAAATGGTAAATTTTAGTTTTAAGAGCCGCTTAAACCAAATCATACCAAAAAGTTAACTTTCATTTACTTTACATTTCATTTTCACTTGTGTCTGTTTGAGTCAGTACAAAAGAAACATTTTTACTCGATGCTTGCAATATTGTGATTTATAAGAAATATTCATTTGGACATTCAAATAACCAAAATATATTTCCATGTATATTTAGTCTCCTTCTACAATTCCTGGTTCACAGCTCCCAAAACCCTTACGATTTCAGGGTGTTAAGATCGATAAATGTGTCATTTGTTATGTAATGAGGGGATTTTTGGAAACTGTCTAAGGATGGAAGCTGGTAGTCAATGGAGCCAACCATGTGATAATGGGTTGGAACTTTCAGTCTCATTCCCTGACCTCACAGGAGGAGAGAGGGGCTGGAAGTAGAATCACTTTCCAATGGCAAATGATTTTGATCAGTCATGTCTATGATGTTAAGCCTCCATAAGCCAACAGGGCAGGGTTTGGAGATTGTCTGGCTTGGTGAATATGTGGAGATTTGGAGAAAATAGCCACTCTAACAAAGAGCACAGAAGAAGCCCCACACTCTTTCTACATACTTTGATCTATGTATCTTTTTGTCTGGCTGTTCCCAAATCACATAATTTTTAATAAATCAGTATTCTAGTGGCTAAAGTGTTTCTCACAGTTCTATAAGCAGATTAATCAAATCTGAGGACAGGCTTATGGGAACCTCTGCTTTATAGCCAAAACTATAGGTGACAATCTGCCCTTGTGACCTGCATCTGAAGTTGGGGGGTAGGGAGCTGAGGTACAATCTTATGGGACTAAATGCTTAACTTGTCGAATCTGGTGCTATCTCTGGGTAGGTGGTGTCAGAATTGAGTTGAATAGTGTCAGAATTGAGTCAAATTTTCAGATACCAGTAAGATGTTTAAGAATTGCTTGTTGGCATGGGAGAACCATCCATAAAAACACACATTGGAAATTTGCGCCCCAGGACACCTGAAAAGAATGCTTGATATGGTGGTTTGCATTTACATGTGACTCATGAAATTTCATGAAAATTACAGTTTAAAAAAATTACATGTTTCCTAAACTCTCTCTGGGTCCTTAAGGAAACATGATCTTTCTTATGATAAACTTTTGTCTTTGTTCTATCATTATACAGAGATTACTTGTTAGTGTTTCTCTATTTTCCTGAGGTGAGGAGCAGGGTGATCTTGTGCTATTTTTGAACATGCAGTCCAAAAGAGGTTCTATGTTGTTTTTTTTTTTAATAAACAAAATTTAGTACAGCTGCTTCTATGATAGCTAAAGAGAGACCTAACAAATAAAATTTTATCTCAAAAAACCAGTCCTAATATCAAATATAACCTTCTCAGACCTACCAGGTGCTTTTACTCTGTATTACAATTATTATATTTTCTTCCTATTCAATTTTGAACTTTTCCACAGCTAGCTATACATACAAATTCTCTCTTTTTTAAATCTTTTGACACACAATTTGGCACAATGGTAGGCACCTAATAAATCTAAGAGTATGGATTAATTGTGTGTTGGCATGGAAGATTGATCCACTTCCTGTATGACTCTTCATTGCTCACCTAAGGTGATACTGAGTTATTCCTGGATGTTGGCCCCACTTTTTTCAAATCTTGTTCCATGAACTGCTGATTTTACATCTTCATTACACTATATCTCACTCCTTTCTCCTTTTATCAGGTCAATTCTACTTAGATTCCAAGGGGCAGAAATAGCCTATTCTATCAGGATTAATATTTCTCTAAGTCTTTTTGCCTCACACATGCACTTCTTGTTTTGGAACTCAAGAAAAAACAAAACAAAACAAAAATGACTTCTTACTTCTTTGGTTTAACTGTCTGGTAATAGAATCCACTTGACTAGTTTCTTGAAGAGGAGCAGCTCACTGAATAACAAGGAATTGAGGGGCAGGGGGACTGAGGATATATACCATTATACATCAGTATATACTATGTATGTATATATACACACCATTATATTACTATTGAATGGATAAAAAAGTTGTATAACTTTAAATATAAGAAATATAATATATTGTTGAAAGTTTTATATACACAAAAAGTCTTTAAAAATCCATTAGTTATTAGAGCCAAGTAAGTGACCAAGACTTTAGTGTTAAATTGCCAACTGTGACAACTGAGATAATCTGCCAACCAGATTCATTGTAGAGTATGGTAATCTGCAAAAGAAGAGAAGAAAAAAAAGGTACGGCAGTCTAATGACTGTGTCTGGGTTCCATGCCCTTCAGTCACTCATGATATTCCTTTCCACATCTTTCAGTACCGTTAGATGGGTTATTTTCAGGGGAGGGAGCCCTCAGTTATAGAACTTCCCTGACTATAGACCTCTCCTGGGAAAGATCAAGCTACCTTTCACCTACAAGCATCTGTAATGGAGACATCATTAAAAAGTACAGAAAAGCTACAGTCAACTTTGGAGACACTTAACAGTAAGTCAAACCAGTTTTTGGTTAATAAAGCTCATTTCATTCTGAAAGATTCCAAAGACTCAGCCAAGCTACATTGATTTAATAACAGTAAAATATTGGTAACTTAAATCATTCACCCTACCGCATTATGGAGGAAATTTAGGCCAAGGACACAGGGGTGGCCCCTACTGTTCTATAGTGCTATGTAGTCTTTAATGTTCACACAGAATTTGCTTTTTAAGGCATTATCTGAAAGACGCACACATTCTAAATTGTGCAACACTCAATTTATCTACCTTGGAAGGATGAATGGTCGAGTGAGTCCTGCTGAGATCTAAGCCTCTCTGTCCAGGGATTCAAAATGTTTGAACCAGCTGCTGAGCCTACTAAGTCAACTCTCCACCAACAGGATAGCTTCTCTGCAAAGGAGTTTAACTTCGTCAGTCATTTCCCCTTCCACCCATATAATTTTCCAGAAACTAAACAGTAGTCAGTAGAAAAAAGAAAACAGGTGACCTCCTCAGAGTTTTTATGCATCAGAGTGCTATTAAAATTTGTGTGCTATTTGTGGAAACATGAGCGAGATTTTGAAAAGCAGCTCAAGAATAATGTCATGCCATTAATTCAATTTATACATGAGGGACTGACACTCAGGGTGTTCATCTCTCAATGTCCAAATACAAGTCTTACGCTTCTCCTTCAAAAATGTACACAGTATGTCTACTACATCTCAACTGCCACTACAATAATGTAAGCCACAGGTGTCTTCAATGAATTAAATCTCCTAAACAGATTGCATGACTCTTCTTTATAAAACATCATGGTGTTTTCTGTACATTTAGAATAAAATCCAAAGTCTTTTATATGGCCTCCCAAGCCCTGTATATCTTGGCCACAGATCTTTTTGACACAATCTCCATACATTATATTTGAGGCACCATTACTCTCTTCTATTCCTGAGATACACCAAGCTCACTCCCAGTGCAGAGTCTACGCACTAGTTGTTCCCTCTGCCCGGAAAAATCAGACCCCAATGTCAAATGACAGAGTTTTTCTTTTCAATTGCCAGCTCAATTCTTACCTTCTCAAAGGAACTTCACTTAGCATTCCTAACTAATGCTGTCACTTCTCCCTTGTTATATTTATCACACAAACTTGTCTGCTTTCCTAGTGCTATTTATACTATCTGGATTTATTTTGTTTACATGTTTAATATCAATCTCACTCACTAAAAAGACATCTTCATGTAAAGAAGTGCTCTACCTCTCTTGTTCACTGCTATATCCCCAGCACACAGGACAATTCCTGGAATCTTCTAAGATTAACAAATATATTGGAAAGAAGGGGGGAAAAGATGGAAGGAAGGATTAAGAGTCAGCCTTTGCTGTATAGTAAGATCTGCATAAAAATTATAATGCATTAAGTAATTTTTCATGATAAATTGCTTAGTGAATAGAAAAGGGGTAAAGACAAACTGTATAGTAACTGCATTAGACATGTGCATGCATGCATATGTTTCTGTTTTGTAAAACATGTAGGAAATATACTGAAAGAAAATATATGTTGACATTTGACCTCAGTTTGCACTAATTATTTTCCACTCCTATATTGTCTTAATTTTCATGACGGTAAATGTATATTACTTCTAATATAAAAAGTGATTTTAAGTCTCTATGCCTTCTGCTTTACCGAGGGTTCTGCAAGCATAGAAACTCAACTCAACTGGATCAAGCAAATCAAAGCATATATTGTATTGTGCAACTATTTTGCCCAAAGGTCAAGGGTGCCACAGGGCTTTCACCTATTTGGCATTTCATTTTGTATTTCAACCGAATTTCCTCCAAGAGATGGAGAATATGACTGATAAAAGCCTTCAGATTCACATTTTCTACTTGAAATTAAAACTGAGATTAAATTTAAAACAGAGACAAAAGGAATATCTTTTCTACTAGCTTCCGCAAGAACACAAATCCATGAGAATGGCTCTCATGTGGCAGGCCTGGGTATCCATCTCTGAACAATTGTACTTTAGCAAGGACCACGTGCCCATCCCTAGTTGAAAGGTAAGGGTTATAGTAGGTTATGAGAATGTAGACACTGGTCCTCAAACCTTTTACACCAGTAATTCAAAATGCCCATGCAACTTTTTTTGATTTTAAGAGAGAGAGAGAACAAGACAAGGAGGGAGAGAGAGTCCAAGGTAGGCTTTGTGCTGACACTGTGAGCATGGAGTCTGATGTAGGGGCTTAAACTCACAGACTGTGAGATCATGACTGCCAGAGTCCAGCTCCTGCCAGGTCCAGGGGTCCCTGAAGGATGGATGGTGTCGGTGAGGGAGGGAGAGAGAGAGCCGTGAGAATCTTTCTGATCACCAAGCAGGCATCTCTGTCCTGTCGGTTTTGGTGTCTTTATTTATAGGTCAAACACTAACATGACATCAGAAAATGGAATTTTTACAATGGATAGTACTCTGTAATAAGATGTTTTTGGAAATGTACAGAAACAGGTTTTACAGAACTATTGCTACAGAACTGCCCCAATTATAGTGAGATTGCGTAACTAAGAAAATAACAGGGTGTTCACATTTTAATAACACTAAGATTAAGTCATAGGTTCGTAGATACTCTTATCCATCCTCATCACAGCTGCCAGGCTAAGGGAAGGTGTTTGTGGAATGTAGGCTTTAGGGAAGGGACTGCTATACATCACCAGTTAGCAAAGGTATATGTAGAAACTTATGTTCTGCCTTTATCTGTTCCTTCTCTCTAAGTTAGGCTCTTTGTCTCTGGGCAAGACTTGATTTTCCAGTTTTATTCTCTATGGCACCAGAGAGCCAACCATACCTTTAAAGAGTTTAGCTCATTTCCAATACGTAGAATAGCCTCTTCGAGTGCATTTACCTTTGTGTCTACTTTTATGATTTCTTGAATAGCTAGGGCATGGGAGACATTTTTGGTTAGCTGATTTATATGGTGAACTGTATGAAGCTCTTGGACTAAAGAACAGTAGAAACAGAATTATAAATGTAAAAGTCAATCTTTTATGAGTAAGGGTCATTAGCCTGTTCATAGCTCCAGGGAAAGTATGGAGGGAAACAGGACCTGCTGGAGACACGATGTCTGTTCCCAGAATGAAAAGAAGTTCCCACAATAAGTTCCTTCATTAGGTACAATCATCATACCAGGGCCAGAATAAGGGGACAAGTCACTCCTGATACCGATCAACAAAGTACCTTGGGGGTCGGTGCTCAAGAAGAAATAATTGAGTTGGGGTGGATATCGGTCGTCATCTGATTGGCAAGAGACCGTGCAACTTGCTTTAACCTCACCAGAGCTTTCTCCACTAGTGAGCTCAGAATGGCTCCCAACACATGACCTGATCTGAAATCAATAGTCTGTTGCTTGACCATCTGAGCTATCCAGGTGCCCCACGCCTGCAACTTTTAAGTTACCTTTTATGAAGAGATTTCCTGGGGTTGTTTTTGTTTTTAGGTATGGACCTGAACCCGGGTCATAAAGCAATCATGAATAGACTAAGAGGGGAGATAAAAATTGAAATTAGAAAAATCAGTTCTAACTATTTGAATAGAGATTTTTTAAATATAATTTGGAGAGGCCTCCGGAAATCCCTAAAGGTCCAGAAGGATTCCCTAGATGAGATTTTATAGGCTCCATAAGCAGCATCCTCCTTTCACTCTTCTAGATCCAGCTTACACATAGGCATACAATTCAGAGAAATGAAGATCAACAGATTAGTTGGTAAGACTGGAAGTCTAATGAACTGGAAGATGTGGCTGATATGTGAAGTCATATGGGCTTGATAATTCTTCCCAAACTTAGATATGCCCACTCACCCCTTCTTAGATTTCAGTGAACAACGTACCTTCCATGCTGCCCATACCAGAACCTGCCCCACCAAGATTCCTCACAGGGGAGAGAGCAAACAAGACTGTGTGTTCTCTGCATCAGACCTAAAAAGAAAACTGGAAATGGACTGAGACTTGCATGACTGATCCCTACTGCCAGCTACCAATCGGAAAAGTCCCTTCAAGTCTGAGGTGTGTATGGCAGAAAGGAAATCAGAAATTGTACCTTAATGACAGTGTCTGCAAATAGAAATAGATCCTAGATTTAAAGGCATTTGCCTTTTTTAATGCCTTAGATTGTAATTTCCAGATTAGATTCCCCTATTATCACTCTATCTCTGATATTTTTCCTGTTATACAATTTTGATGCATATCTTCCGTTACACATGGTGGTCCTTTCAGATTATCCACTGAATTTTGAATCAAAAACTAAAATTGAATCTGTTTGAAATGTTCAAAGCCATCTCTATTGGCATCCTTGCTGCTCCACATAATAAATTGCATACAGGAGCTATAGCCTTATTAAGCTGATGAAAATATTGCTTTCTTCTGTATGTAGTGGTCACATAAAAAGCTGATATATTCAACAGATATAATATTAAGTAATTCAGTGCCTTATCAAATTAACAAAGATACTTTCAACCTTAAGACCTGTATTGGAAAATGTTTATTGAGAAATACCTATGCATATAAATATTTTCAAAACATGGTGGCAAAGTATTCTATACTGCTAGTCAAATTAATGTCACTAGCTTGACTCCACTGTCTGCCTTACTTGCATAGAAGGGGTAATAAACATTAATGGACAAACAATAAAATGATCAAATGCTTTCTTACTTTTTTTATTTACCTGTCTAACTCCAGGATAGAAATATGCTCAGAATACCCTGCCTCGACCTCTGGTTCCCAAATACTGGTTCACAGTCTTGCTGTACCAAGACAGTTAGAGTTTTCAAATATACAGACACTTAAATCCAAAATCAGATATTTGGAATCAGAAAGGAAGACTGGTCTAACTTTAGCAAATGTTTCAGATGATTTGGATGGGCAGACACATTGCGCCCTAGATAAGGCATTGTTCTGAGCTGCTATTGGTTTTATTTGTTTGTTCTTTCTTACCTCTTTTTCTTCCTTTGATTGAATTACATCCTGTCATAGCCATAGGATGCCTGTTCAAGAAAGACTTTTTGAGATGCTTTAGTGTAATCTCATTACTTAGAGGGAAACTGATGTTCAGGAAAATAGATTCAGTTGGTGTGTTTTCCAGTTTACCACATGCCCTCTCTGTCTCCCTTTTTCTTGAGCCTGTCTTTGGAAATATTTTGGTGAACTCAGTTTCAAGATATAAATGACTGAAAGGGATACTGGGTGGCTCAGTAGGCTAAGCATCTGACTTTGGCTCAGGTCATGATCTTGCAGTTTGGGATTTCAAGCCCCGCATTAGGATCTATGCTAACAGGTCAGAGCCTGGAACCTTCTTCGGGTTCTGTGTCTCCCTCTGTCTCTCAGGTTCGTGAGATCGAGCCCTGTGTTGGGCTCTCTGTAGTCCACATAGAGCCTGCTTCAGATTCTGTGTCTCCCTCTCACTCTGCCCCTATCCTGCTTGCATGTGTGCACTCTCTCTCTCAAAAGTAAATAAACATTAAAAAAGAAAAATATATAAAATGACTGGCAAAATATAAATTTATTTAAACAGTATATTTGTTATTTTGGCAAAATCAATGACAGTAAGCTAAAGAGAAGACCATAAGTTTGTGTAGTTTAAAGATGAAGAGGAAAAGAATAAGGTAGGAAGGAGAGAAGAATATCATGAAATAACTCTTAAAACTCAAATTCCATGTAGGTTTCAATCTTCTTTTCATCAGACTGACTCTAATTGCAGGATTTCAAGAGTTGACCAAAACGGTATCAGATAGAATCTTGAAAAAAGAATATGTCCATTCATATTCTTTTTTAATTAAAAAAATAATATTTTTATTTTATTTTTGAGAGAAAGAGAAAGAGGCAGAATGCTAGCAAGGGGGGGACAGAGAGGGAGACACAGAATCCAAAGCAGGCTCCAGACTCTGAGCTGTTGACACAGAGCCAAATGCACAGCTCGAATCCATGAACCGTGAGATCATGACCTGAGCTGAAGTCGGACGCTTAACAGACTAAGCCATCCACGTGCACCTTAAATTTTTTTAATGTTTATTTTTGAGAGAGTTAAAGAGAGGCAGAGAAGGAGACAGGGAATCCTAAGCAGGCTGCACGCTGTCAGCACAGAGCCTGAAGTGAGGCTCAGTATCATAATTGTGAGGTCATGACCTGAGCCGAAGTCAAGAATCAGACACTCAACCGAGTCACCAAAATGCCTCTTAATCTTCATGCCATTGTGTAATCCCATTTTTTCTTACAAAACTAAATCAACTGCAACTTTTCAATGTTCTACCACATAATTTTTAATAGCTGTGTCATATACCATTATGTAAAATATACCATAATAAATGCATTTGATCCTTTATTAATGCATATTTATTTTTCTTTTTTTTTAATTTTTAATGTTTTATTTATTTCTAGGAGAGAGAGAGAGAGAGACAGCGTGAGCAGGGGAGGGTCAGAGAGAGAGGGAGACACAGACTCTGAAACAGGCTCCAGGCTCTGAGCTGGCAGTCAGCACAGAGCCCGACGCGGGGCTCGAACCCACAAACCACGAGATCATGACCTAAGCGAAAGTTGGATGCTTAACCGACTAAGCCACCCAGGCGCCGCAATGGGTATTTATTTTTCAACAGTTTGCTAGTACAAACAATGTTTGGATAGCTATTCTAAAAAATAGATATTCTAGCAAATCCATTTTTAGAACCATGAAGATTTTCTTAGAATATATTTCTAAAAGTGGGAATTACTTGAGACATCAACATAGAAAGGATTAGATAATGATCATTCAAAAGTTCTAAGTGATTGTTTCTTAGAGAACAATGAATTTCTGAAAATTCGGTTATTTGGAAGAGAAGATAAAGTGTGTGTGTTGACAACTGCATTTGGAATGAAAATAAACATGTCAATGTTTACAAATCACTAACATTTTAAAAGTAAAAAATTAATGGCAGTAGATTATACATTAAACATCACAAATTCTACCTACCCATATATCATCTTTCTAATGTTCTAATTATTTATGTCTCAAAACCAATGCTTTTGAAATGGAGTCTGCAGAGAAGTGGCAATTTTCAGAAAATAAACTCTCATTTTAGAAAAGGAACCTGTATAAATGCAGACAGTCTTTCTTCATGGGAGAGTAAATACTATAGAAAATGGCTCTTTTAAATGTCTCCTTTAAAAATATTTGTAATGAAATCTTCTGTTTAAATTTAAGAGCAACCACAATAAAAACAAAAACAACAAAACACAAAATCAAACGATAGGAATGATAAGTACAAAGGTCAGGAAGAAAAATAAAAGACTTAAGTGAGATATGAAATATCCATCATCTCAACGGAATTTGGAAAGTAGACTGGTTTTACTGGGAGAGAAGTTGTGATTCCGTATAATGATCCAAGTAATTTGGTGCAAATGCTTTCTCCAAAGACTATGCCTGTTGAAAATGAGGGGAAAAAATAAAGATAATTGGTTAAGCACTTGGGGAGATGTGTAATTTCCCCAGAGGTCTAATAATACAGCTGAGACATTCTGCCACAATCAAAGCCTCAGTGTTGTATCTTTGGACTTTCAAAAACATGGACTTTGAAATTAGACACTGAGATATAAGGAGTGTGGTGGAGTTAAAAGGAAATTGGATTGGGAATAAGGAGATTTGGTTTCAGACTTGACTCTGCTGCTCTATTAGCTGTGTGACCTTGGAAAAGTCAATTAATTTTTCACTGTGCAGAGTTTTACTTCAACGGAAATAGTTAATGAACATTTATTTTGTAATTTAAAAATGCAACTTAGTGTTCAGAATACAGTTTGGCACACTGTTGGTGCTCGATTTTCCTGAATCAAAGTGATTTTGGTAACTGTTGGCATTTCATAATATGTAAGGAAGTTTGTTTTATCTTTTATGTATTCTTGGGTTCCTGCCATTTCCCTTTTAATACTATATTTGCTTAATAATTTATCAGTTTTGCTGAGTGGAATGCAGAACTGACCATGTAAAAATAAAACGTACCTTTAGAGTGAGCCTGTCAGGTCTAGGAGCCTCACATATGGATCTTTATTCAGACCAAAACCCAGACACGTACAAGATTTGGGTTGGTGTAGAATATCAAGGAAGGAACTGGGAATGGGAGAATCTATACAGAGTTTGTTTGAATGCTAATAAATCATGAAATCACTGCTTCCTGGCTCTTGGGATTTGCTGCATAAGAAGCCTGCAGTTCTACAAAGAATGAGGTTCCCTACAGAACTCCTTATTCTGGCTCTAACTGATACACTCTAGGAGGAAAGAGACTGAGTAGGTGTTGGGGAAAAGAAACAGATTTCAGGAACAGAGGCGATTTCTCGTTCCAGAATCTTACATATGTATAATTGTTATTTTAATATTAATCAAGCCTTGGTGGCAGAATTGTGATAGCTGTGTGAACAGGACTCCTATCCACACAGCTGGTTGTTGAGTTAATTTACTTCTTTTAAGGGTCCCCTCGCAGTCATTTGATATTGTTTTCTGTGTGCAGCTTCCCTACTGCGTCTTGAGCTAAGTCAATCTACCTCTCTGAATTTAATATACTCTGACATGAGCATGTTCAGAACAGGAGATGCTGCACTCAGACACAGGAAGCAAGATCCGCATGAGATAGCGCCTTCACTGCTTTCCCCCTGCCTGGAAGCTGTGGGAAAACCTCCCCAGAAAGAACTGATGAAGAGCCAAAGCACACAGGCCACCTGGGCTGAATGTAAGGAGAAGCTGTATTCTTCAGAAACCATTCCTCCTGAGCAAACATCTCTCGCTCTGCCTCCTCCCCACAAATTCTCACTGTAGAGTAAAACTAATTTAACAAGATATCCCCATTTCCTCTGAACAGTGGTAAAAATATTCCTACAGGACTTTATTAAGACAGACCCCAAAGTACTCATCAGGCCAGTGAAAGGAAAAAATCCTGCTGCGGCTTTCTACCCACAACACTACCGCAATTAAAGAAGCAGCCGATATCAAAGCAGACAGGTAACTTTATAAGCACACCAGGCATCTGCCCATGCCCAAGGCCACATTTTTAGAGGAAAGAGCCATTATTTTTCCAACGGTACAGGAAAGGAGCTGCAGGACATACAGGTTAAATTGAAAAGGCCTTATAAGTACCTTAGGAGGTTAACAGTATCACCTGAAGCCAGGTTCCTATCAGTTATGGATTCAGTATTTTGTTGGAATTTGATGAGGTCCAAGGGGATGTTTGCGAAGGGAAAGTGTGATTGGTCCTCTAACTTGGCAGCTGTTTGGCATCCCATGCAGAGCTCATAAGAAGTTCTTTATTTTCCATGCGGATCTGGCATTCCTAAGGCACTGTGCTCAATGCCAGTAGGATCCCGGATGTTAATCACAGCATTTTCATTTCAGTAATGGGTTGAGTGGAAAGCTGGCTGTGGAGAGATGATGTAGGGGCTCTCTTATTATTAGGAAACACAAAATATGAATCTGGTTTTCACTTTTCCCTTCAAAAGTGAAATGTTGGCAAAAGTTTTAGATCCAAACAGAAGCCAAGTCTAGCAAATTAGTGTACTGCACTAATTATGGTCTGAAAAGGAAATTACTTCCACGCTTGCCCTTAGGATCTCTCACGACCCCCACTCCCATTCATCAGTCTCCCTTACAATATTCCTGATGGGAAATCTTAACCCTCATGTGTGTATTTCATCTGGTAACCCTGAAGAGGATTTAGGGTTTTAAACTCTTGTCCTTCAACTAGGTTAGTTTCTTACAAAGGAAAACAAAAGCAGAGGGAAAGATCACTTACAGTTCTCTCTGATCCTGGGAAGAGTTATGACAAAAATTTTCTCGGTTGCTCAAGGTTCAATTTCACACTTTATACAAGGCTATCTTAGTGCTTTGGGGTTCAACAGATCAATTTAGACTGTGTATTTTTCTGTCTTTGTTTGCATTGTTCTTTTATCCAGCTACAAGACTGCTTTTCTTTTAACAAAATGTCAAATGGTGGTGAATTTGCTCAATTAGCTTTGCAAATGTGTGTTTGACTTCCTATGGCATTTTTCTCCTCCTTTCTTTGTTGTATATTTCTTACATTTCAAAGGGGAACTTCAAATAAATTCTTCTTTTGAAAGAATTAGCATTTTAATTCTTAGGTGATAGTCTGCAGTTGTGTTTCTGATTGTGCTTTTAATTAAAGGACAAATACAGATGCATCTTCCCCCCACTCCCCCATTTGATTCAATTATTTGGGAGGTGAGGAAAATTCTTAAATTCCGGTGGCATTGAAGTAATATTTTGACATAAGTTAACTTTATTACGTAAAGTAGCTCAATCATCACTTTGTGCGTGGCCTACAATCTACAAAACAACTCTTTTCCCATTTTGTTTGCATAAGCCTTTATAATTTTAGTTATAGGATCTGAAAAAGCGAAAAAAGAAAAAAATAGTTTAAGTATCACATGGACTGGAAAGTATATTTGTTCTCTAATAAGGTAAAATCAACAAAGCAAGTTTGTAAGTCCTTAGTAGTGATTTTGGGTTCTTATTTAAAAGAAGGGGGAAAGAGGCTGGAAGGGAGATAAAATAGTAAAATGTTTTATAATACACACCCCCTCTTCACTCTCTTTTCTCATTGAGTTCTTTGATATTTGAGTAAGTTTTGCCAGTCACAAACAATAGTTTATTATCCTCATGAATACTTTAGCTTCCCTCTTAGTTCTTATATCTAATGCAGGTAAAAAACATTCATCTTTGTCCTTTTTTCTATTTCCCCAAGTAGGAGAGAGGTGGGTACATCATACGAAATACAATTGAAGGTCTTCAAAGGGCCACTTGACTGCTGAAGCTAAGCGCCTCTTATCTGTATCAGGATTTAGTTTCTTTGAAGTTAATTCAGAGATTATATTTCATGCCTTTAAAAAAAAATCTTTAAGTAAGGATGTGTATTATACCTTTTCCTAAAATCCTCTGGAACATTAGGTTGAAATGAAGCAGAGTGTTCCACGCGTTTCCATTCCAGTCATGGGGTAGGGGAAGAATTGCAGCTTTTTAGGTTCCTTTTTCTATTAGTTATCAACAGGATAGTGGAACCATCAAAAAAAACAATGCTTTTGTCTCCTTCCTTTCTTTTTTCTCCCGGTTAGCCTTCAGTTTTGCTCTCCTCAGCTGGAAAAAATATATATATACATATACTTTTCATCACTGCACTGCATGCAAAGTTATAAAATACACCTGATGGGCTTTGCTTTCAGTGTGTAGCTAATTGACTACAATCTCCAGGTGTTATAAATAAAGTGTCTGTGAAGCACTTATGATAAAGGTGTTTTCCCCAGCTTCAGAAGGAAGGTGCTGGTCACAAATGAGGAAAGAGACTCGCTGCTGAAAGTAAATTTACTCAAGGTTAGTGGCATGTTTGGCGACTTTGGTTTAGAAGAACATTGATTTTCTTGTATAAAGCATGGTGCTCCCCAAAGTAGGGGGATTGGTGTGCAGAGCAAAAATATTTGATGAGCTAATGCATTGAGCATGCTGGTGTGAGCATGTTTTGTTTGACCTCAGCCGGGGAGGGGGGAAAGGCTGTATATGCCCAAAAGATATTGAAAGAGTAGAGCTTTGTGTGTTCCTCTCAAGAGAGCCAATAACCTGTGAAGTAATGTGTGCAGAACTGTTGTTATTTGAGTAATAGCCTTGCTGTGTAAGAGTAGACAAGATTGAAATCCAGAGGAGTCAGTTCAAGTTTTGAGGTAACTTCTTCAATTTAATGGTAGAATCATATATTATGTGAAATTGTCCATTTTTAAAAGTAATTAAAAAACATTTAAGTTGTCATCATAGGGAAAGTAAATACTTTGAATTCTTTATACTCAATTCAAACTTGTTTCTGTTTTCAACTAAATACAAGATTAGGGGAATGATGAGGCCATAATTTTTCATTGCGTGGGGCCTCTTCAATCTCCTTGTGCAAGATGTTATTAATCTGTGAGGTAGATATAATTGTAATAGTTTGTCTCTCAAAACAGTTTCAACTTAAGTTCATTGTGTTAAATAAAATAATAGCCTAAGAATGAATAGATATCCACTTTTCTCTTGAGAGATTAAAGATTATTAACTGTCAAAAGTCACACCCAATAGTATATTAAATTTATCAGCCCGAGCCTTCAATACTGATTTCTTAGTTTATCTATAAGAATTGTAAGATGTAATATTGTTTGTTTTTTCTTAAACTACTTAATGACTACCTGGGACACCTGGGTAGCTCAGTTGGTTAAGCATCTGACCCTTGAGTTCAGCTCAGGTCATGACCCCAGGGTTGTGGGATTGAAGCCCACATGGGCCTCTGCACCAGGTGTGGAGCCTGTTTGGGGTTTCCCTTCGTCTCTCTCTGCTCTTCCCCCACTTCAATGCAAGCACTCTCTCAAAGTAAATTAATAACTTTAAAAAATACCACTAAGTGACTCCTATAATAAAACTATCAGAATAACCTCCTGAAATAGAAAATAGTCTTTTATTTTTTTTTAATTTTAGTTTACATCTTTTTAAATACTTAAAGTAAAGGATTATTGACTTACAAATCTCACTTTTTTCTTTTCTTTCTTTTTTTTAAATTAACTGCTATATGTAAACTGAAAATTTCTGCCAGCATAAAGGGCAATATCGACCATTTGAACAAATACTGGTATTGTCAAGTCTTAATATGCGGTATGTTTACTTCAGTACCTATTAGGTCTCATTTAGAAAAATCACTCACTCAATATGTTAATAATGAAAAGGTAAGCAAACAAATACTTGGGAATTTACTCAAATATATTTGTTGAGGTCTTAGCATATTCTAGGTTCTATTGTAGGTACTGAGAATGTATCAGATAGAAAAACAGATAAAGATTACTGTTTTTCCTGAGTATACGTTATAGAGATGTGGATATAATGATGAACTAGGAACATGCAATGGGAAAAAAAATAATAGATTGGTGATGCCAGGGCATGGGGAGAAGTTGGAGGTAAAGTGAGAGTCTAAAGAGAGGATGGGCCTCATTGGAAAAATGAGATCCAGGCCAAGAACAGGAGGGGTGTTCTTGGAGTGAAGATGGAAGCCTTGCGCACTGTTGGCGGGAATGAAAATTGGTATAATCGTTGTGAAAACAGTACGGAGACTCCTCAAATAAATAGAGCTCCCATATACTCTGCCAATTCTATTTCTGGGTATTTATCTGTAGATAAAGAAAACAAAAATACTAGAAAAGTTACAATAGCCAAGAAGTGGAAACAACCTAAGTAACCATTGATGAACGGTGAATGAATAAAGAAATTGTGATCTATATATCTCTAAGCTATCTATACAATACAGCCATAAGAAGTACCTTATGATCTGTTCTACATGTGGAATCTTTGACAACATCAAAAGCCTTATAGTTAAGAAGAACAGATTGGTAGTTTTCAGAGGCAGGGGAATATAAAAATGGGTGAACTATCTGTGTGTGTGTGTGTGTGTGTATGTGTGTGTGTGTGTGTAAATACATTGGATACTTTGTAATAATTAAAAGAAACCTACTTTGGGAGGGGGGCACAGAACCCTAAGCAGCTTATGTTGTTGAGGCCCAGAAGCCAGGGGATGAGATGGGGGGAAGACTGTTCAATGGCAGAAGGGTTTGCAATTAGCCTCTTTTGTCCCTTAGAGTTATTGGACAGTCATTCTTTGACTCCGAAACAATTGAGGTTTACCATGTTCCAAATGCAGTTAATTTAGTTGTGACCTCCCAGGACAGTGTTGACAGGAATGAGAAAGAGGCAGTTTCTCAGCCCATTTCATGGGCTTTGGAGCTGGGAGGGAGATTGGAAGTCACCTAGTCTAACTCTTTAAAATGACACAAAGGAGACCTGAAAGGGTTAAGTGATTTGCCCAATAAGCCAGTGACAGAATATGATTTAGGTCTGACTGTCTCCACCTCTGCTTGCTACTTTCCCTTCCCACGCCAGTCTTTGTCATTATAAGCTCCTGTTGTCACACAGATCATAAATACTTGAGCATTAGGGCAACTGCACAGAAGTTTTGAAGAAAACATAAGGGAAGTATAGTTGTCCTGTGATCTATGAGAGCAGGTATGCTGGACCCCTGGTTTTAATAAACACAATTGAAAGTACTAGAATTTAGAATATGTTGTTTTCCCACTATTAGACTTCCTAATCTGGTTTAGATAGCTAAGAATGCTAAAACTTGATTTTTTTTTTAAATAGTGTGTCTAAATATAAAAACAATTTGGGAGTATATAATGACAGGAAAATACCAAAAAAAGGAAAGAAAAAGTCACAACCTCATAAAGAAAGGATAACTCCTATTCATGTCATAGAATATTCTGATTTTCTCTGTGTCTTTGTCCTACTATAGCTTTGTAAATTGAACAATGGAGGGATGGATAGATGCGCTAAAACCTATTTTATAGGGGTGCTATGTGGGTTAGGTATAATGTATGCAAAATACCTGCCCCAAGTTCACTTGGAACATGGTAAGTGCAGGGGTTAAATTTCTTGTCATTATACCAGCTTAGTCACAATGACAAACAGGAGAGGAGACAAGTATAACTAGCAACGTAGCCTGGATGATTCTTTGCTCATCTAGGACAAACAGAGCCTATTTGTCAATCTAAAGAGGATGGTAAATGAAGGCAGGATTGCTTGGCTGCAGAGCTTTTTCATGGCCACCAAAAACAAACAAGCAAGTAATACATAGGAATGAAGCAGCAAGCCAAGCAAAGTAAAGGAGAGAAGAGCAGTCTGAGAGAGAACTAGCTGGAATAAAGCCCCTAAAGTGTGCGTGCTTGACATGTCAAAGGAAAAACAAAAGAGGCCGGTGTGTCCAAGCAGCAGATACAAGTAAGGGCACCGTACGTGAGGATGTACATGGGATTGGAGATTAATCACATACCTGTGGAGATTCATCTGAGAGAATTAAGTGTTGCTGGCAAGATCAGACTGAAGAGTGAAATGATTTAAGTTTAAAAAGTGACACATGGCAAATAGGTGAGGGGAGAAATAGTTGGGGGAAGGAGGCTGTGGAGTGTCTACATCCGAAAATACGGTAATTCAGAACAAAGCAGACTTCACAGTGGAGCTGGGTTGGATGTAAGATGTAAGAGAAAGGCAAGAGGATGACTTGATGGGAAAGGCTGACCTTTGTATCTGCTGAGATAATGATACCTATGAACATAATAGGTTTTGGTGTAATATCAGAAGTTTACCTTTGGAATGGATACAGAGAGGTCCGAGCTGGAGCTGTGAATCTTGGAGCTGCATATTGATGTTTTTAAAATGGAGAAATGGATGAGCTCACGAAAGAAGTGAATGTAGTTAGACCATTCCAGACAGTCCTGTAGTGAAGAGATGGGACATTAAGAGAAAGAGCACACATTGCTGTAAGTTGGTTTGTGAAACATCCAGCAAGGTCACCAGTGGAAAGTGAGGCCAGAGGAGGAGATAATAGTGGTTTAAGGAAGAAAGCTAGAAAACAGTCCTGACTAAGGGAGTGTGGATGGGCTGAGAAGTTTTCCCCTAATTGCCTTGCAGCAATAAGGACTGGTTTTGAAATTCCTTGATGCAAAGTTAAAGTGACGCCAACTAGTGACAATGTGAGCTTTTCTTTAGGCACTTGAAGCTAGCTTCATGGGTGCAGATTTAGAGTAGGTAGAATGTTGAAGTTTATCAGGATATCATCTTGTCAAACTTGGTATCAAGGTTGGAGAAGGGCAAGGAACAGAGGGGTGTTTGCAAAAGAGAGATGAGGCATGACTGTGGCTTCTTAACAGGGGAGATGGCAAGTGAGGAGATCTAGTGGCTGGGGGCTCATGAAAAGTTCACAGAATGAAGGGAATGGGGACCCCTCCCCACGGGAAGGGAGAATCAAAGAATTTTGACTACAGCGAAGATCAAATTTACATAGAACATATTGAGCCAACATTTTGTGGCTGCTTACATTGTGTGCTGAGTGGTTTCTAGCATATTTTCACTTGATCCTCACAAATTTTTGTGCAGAAGCACTTCGTGCTATTCCTCATATAAGACTGTGAAGCAATATAGATTCAAACTTATCCAAAATAGCTATGATATTCAAAAGCTTCAGTTCAATTTCAGTTCTTCATCTTTAAGTTTGTGTTACCCTCAAACTGATTTACATAATCACGTCTAACGGAGTGTCTCTTTACATAAAAACTTTGTGTGCCCTATGATTTCTCCTGATTTTTTAAATATTAAACTTGAAAAATTACTGGGGCACCTGGGTGCCTCACTGGGTTAAGCATTGGACTTCGTCTCAGATCATGATCACAGGGTTCATGAGTTGCAGCCCCGCATCTGGCTCTGTGCTGACAGCTCAGAGCCTGGAGCCTGCTTCCAATTCTGTGCCTCTGTCTGTCTCTGCCCCTCTCTGGCTCACATTCTGTCTCTGTCTCTCTCCCTCTTTTTGTCTCTCTCTCCAATATAAATAAACATTAAACAATTTTTAAAAATAAACTTGAGGAATTAATATTTGTTTTATCTACACAAAGTTTGGTTTTGAGGTTTTTGTTTTTGTTGTCATTGATTTCGTATCTGAGGACTTTGTTGTTGTTGTTATTGTTGTTGATTTCATACCTGAGGCATTTTTCACACCTTCACACCAGAAAATAAAGTTAATTAGGAAATTAATGTTGATATGTTTAAGAAGTACTATTTATGCTGAGGCTGATTGTGAATCTTCTATAACATCATAACATGAACACAGTAATGTCATTCCACTGGAAATTTATAAAATGCATTCAGACAAACTATTTGGAAACAATTATTTTAAGGCATTTGGAGACCATTCAAAACTGGTAGAACTTTAGATGATAGTTGTGATTTTTTTTTTTTTTTTTGTTAATCTCATTGGATGTGAAAATACATTTTGGTTTCATTTTTAAATTGGAAAAAAAATACATAAAGTAATAGAGGTGAAATAATATGCTTGAGATTTGCTTTCATGGACTACAACAAGAAGCAAACAAAAGGTAAGGTGCGTGTGCATGTGTGTGTGTGTTGGAGGTTGGGGTGGGAGTGGTGAGTATGGATATATGAAGTAGAAGAGCAGAAAATTAGTAATGGTTAGTAATAGTTGAAGTTAGGTGATATGTTCATAGGTATTATAGTTATTTTTAGAAATGTTTGATATTTTCATAGTAATAAGGTATAAATTGGTCATCCTGGGGGAGGTCCTAATTTTAAAGATGGCTTGCCATAAGAGCTGATGCTACAGGCTGAATGTGGTCAGAATATTGTTGAAGTAGAGCTCAATGCTTAGACACCCCCAATTGACCATGAAAAGATACTCATTTGCTATAAATATAACAATTTTGATGGACACAACTTCCTGAATACAGTTTGTTTTTCTGGTTTTGCTTTTTTGAAATATGTGAAGAACATCTCTGAGGGTCCTCAGTCTGTGATTTTTTTTTTCCTATCACTTTAGTGCTAAGACATTAAAATATATAAACTTTTTGGGAAGTGGGCGATAGGTATCTCAAGATGGATGTGATCAGTTGGACTGTGATCG
>NW_027528977.1:19389558-19410271 GCF_008692635.1 Crocuta crocuta | reverse complement strand
ATCGTTTTTTTTTTTTTTTTTTTTTTTTTAAGTAACAGTTACCATTTTTGGCACTTCTTTAATTTGACGGTGGATTAATATTGTTTGACCTGATGATAATAGCTATCTATCTAATTTGGTCCTCGGACTAAAAGGCCTTCTCATCTGCTGTTGGTTGGGGTCAATATTTGACCTAAATAGTCAGATTCAGGTTGTTAAGTTAAACATGATTTTCAATTAAAATATATATTTATATATCATTCGACTTCAAAAAAATGAGAGGAAAACAGACACATAAATAAACTTAGGTCAGTGCTCCATTTGTGCAAAGTATGAATTGCACAGGCTTAATGACCAGTCATCAGACTTAAAAGGCTGAGAAAGAAGCTTATTGATTTGGAAATTAAACATCTGCCGATAACTTCAGTGTACTTTATGTAACACAATGATGAAAATATGTTTTGGTCATTTAACTTGAAATTGTCCATCAAGTTCATAGTGTCCCCTGTGTAAATTTTAGCCTACTCAAAAATAAAAATCATGCACAAAAAATAAAATGAGTTAGGTAAGACATAGGATACCATTATATGGCTTTACAAACATATTTATTCCTTATGAGCATGATTTTGAAGATGAGGGAATATAGCCCATGTAGTACTGCATTTCATAAAGAGATAGAACATGCAATCTATATCAATAAATTGCTAGATCTTTAGTGCCTTTTATAAATCATCACAATATTAAATGTTTAATTATTCAATAGTGATGCATTAAAGTTGAGGACCTTTCATCTTTGTAGCTAAGGATACTGTGATTAGGGACAAGGTATACTTCCTATAACCAGGAAAGGTACAATCTAAAGTTTAAAGGTGCCCATACAAGGAAATGGCTGATATAAACAGAATTTTGAACCCAGAATTTGATTATTGCTCTTTCATTGTAGGTGATAAAAAGTGCTTACAGAGTTCATGTGAATCCAAGGAAATTCGGATTCACATGGCCTCAAAGGAACTGATATTCTATAGAAATTGAGAAAATAATTGTTGGGTGCTTTGAGTTATTTTTTTTTCTTTCCCATCTCTCTACTATTTCTGTAATTGGAAGTTATCTATGTATAATTACATCTTTAGTGAAAAGTAATTATAATTCTTATCATTGACTTTTTAAAATTAGCTTTCTACTCTAATAAATAGTATTTTTAACATCTCATCTAGCCACTCTGGGTATAGCCAAAAGGAAATAAAAGCAAGATTTCAAACTTTAAAACTGGTTAAGTGGGAAAAAATAAAATTGATAAAAATTAAAAAAAAAATAGAAAGAACTACAAAGGTCATTATCTGCATTTGGAAAAGCAAGAATTCTGAATCTACTTTTTAAAGAGCAGAACACCAGAAGGCAACAACCCATTGTTTTAGAATTAACCTCCTACATTCATTGTTTCCCATCCATTTTCCCTCCCTTTTTTTTTTTCCTCACCCATTTCCTCAGCCTCTTCCCTCTCACCATACTAAAAACTTGGTTAATTTATCTCAGTCTTAAAACTTAATATCTGTTCATCAAATTGACTTTAATGTTTATGACCATGTGACTCAGGACAATTTCAGTAATTTCTTAGTATCTTCACTACATTTAAACAATAACTTTGTATCACCATCTAATAATGAGCTAATAGGCATTTTGTTGTTAGAAAACATGTGCTTTAGAAATCTATTGTTCAAATTATTTCTAGTGAAGAATAATTGCTTGAAACTGTTAAAGATTCTTGAAGTAAAGGCATATAACCATAATTGCATAGATTTATGCATCAGGTAGTTGAATTGCATGGGAATTATGGAAGTAGCATGTGCTGCTGATTGACATCCTTCATAAGAGACCCCTTTAACCATGGAGTATAGCAATATTTAATGGTGGTTAGATATTTAATGAGCTCTAAAAGGGAAACTGAGCACCTCAGCCTCATGTCCTGTGTCCTAGTCATGACTCACGTGTACCGACCCTCCTCTGTGATGAAATTGTATATGTGGCCTTTATCTCATAATCCAGGATAGAAGTTAATGAATTATATGAATTGAGGATTGACCTACTCATGGCCAAGATTTGGAGTTGTCCTGAAAAGGCATAGTATTTAATTTTCTCTCATAAGAAACTGTAAAGTTTTCTAGATTGTTTGTCCTGCTAAAATTAGTATATAATGATGGTTAAAAGTTGAGGCATATCTGGGTATGAATTAGATTTGCTCCCTAATCATTATATGACCTTGGGCAAAATACTGAGTTTCTTGCAATTTTTTGTTCACTCATCTTGAAAATCACTGTAATGATTATATGATAATGATTAGAGCCATTTCATTGAATTGCTGTAAAATGTAAGTGAGACCGAGTCTGTGTAGCAGGATTTCTGGCTCTTGGAAATGCTGCAAAAATAGGTGTCTTTTTTAAATTTGTTTCTTTTGAGAGAGAGAGGGAGCCACACAAACAGGGGAGATGCAGAGAGACCGGTAAAGAGAAAGAATCCTAAGCAGGTTCTACACTGTCAGTGTGGAGCCTGGCATGGAGTTCAAATTCATAAACTGCAAGATCGTGACCTCAGCTGAAACCAAGAGTCAGATACTCAACTGACTGAGCCAACCAGGCACCCCAAAATAATTTTTACGAATATAATTTATTGTCAAGCTGGTTTACTTAAAACACCCAGTGCTTATCCCAACAAGTGCCCTCCTCAGTGCCCATCACCCATTTTCCCCTCTTCCCCAACCCTCATCCACCCTTAACTTGTTCTCTGTATTTAATAGTCTCTTGTGGTTTGCCTCCCTCCCTCTCTGTTTTTAACTATCTTCTCCCTTCCCTCCCCCCCGGTCTTCAGTTAAATTTCTTAAGATCCACATATGATTGAAAACCTATGTCTGTCCTTCTCTGACTTACTTCACTCAGCATAATACCCTCCAGTTCCATCCACATTGCTGCAAATAGCAGGAGTTCATTCTTTCTCATTGCCAACTAGTATTCCGTTGTATATATACATACCGTATCTTCTTTATCCATTTATCAGTTGATGGACATAAGTTCCTAGAATCACCGTTAATTCCCCTATCTCTATAGAATCATGGCAGTCATCATGCTGAATAATTTCTAGAAAATTTTGGCCTTGAGTATTCAAGAGATAGCACCCTTGTTTCAGTGAGCAGTTATTGGAAGCTGCTGGAACCCTCTAGATTTTCCAGTTTCCTGCACCCCATGTTGTCTTCAAATGTGTTCATAGTCTCTGCTCTTCTTTCCCCAAACCTAGCTAAGACCTAGTTGACTCTAATTTGTACTGACTTAGAAACTTAAGATTGAACATAGAAGGGCAAAATTAACTGGGTATTAGACATCTTTGCTTGCCAGATTTCCCCTCAGACAAAAAGAGAGAGTAGCATCTTCTATCTTCATCCAAGTCCTGTTACTGCCTCAAAGAAACTATCTGCAGAGATTTAAGGATTTCTTAACTGATCACTCTGGAATATTTGGTACAAGCATACATCATAGCCTTGGCTCTTTAAAACCATAGATACTATTTGTGTAAATAAATTGTTTGTTGTGTGATATTCCTAAATTAAGAATACGAGTTTTATAGGATAGAGGCTATAAAACCTTTATCTCTTTGATCATGATGTTGAATGTGTAAAGATTTTTACCTCACCCTGCATCCCACTATTCCTAGTATTATCAGTAGTAAAAGTAGTATTTTTTTTATAAATCAACATTTTATATCGAGTAGTTTGTCATCTATTGGTAAAAGAAAGAAAGCTCTGGAAAAAAAAAAGCTTTCTATGAATATACCAGTGGCAGGTAGCACTTGTCCCAGAGGTTAGCTAACAGCCCCATCCCCTTCTTATCTCCACCATTCCCCGAATCAAATCCAAACTGAGGAAAATAACTTTGCAATCTGGGAGAACGAATGGTTTTGGAGTAACACATTAGTATCAGCTATAGACATTTCAGAAAGAGCAGAAGGCAGCTCTCCAGTAATGCTGGCTTGCCTTACACATAGTGGCCCCCTACTCAAAATTAGAAACTCTTCTAACATAGTAGCCTGAATTTCTCTCTTCCGTTCTGTTTTGGAAAACTAGACTCCTCTTTTGGAAGAGATAATATTTATGGGATATTTGCCACCATAACTGAGTGTGAAGTAAGGAGAAAAATAGATCCTCCGCCTCAACAGATGATGACTTGCTCTTGTTTGGAAAGGTAGATTATTTGGGTTGCTTTGGGGGAGACAAAATGTATACAATGGAGCAAACAAGGGCAGCAGTTTCTTCTCTGTCACAAACTATAGGACCAGCTTCTGGGAAAATGGCAGAGTAGGTTAGATTTGTTATAGGGGGACCACTGTCTCACCACCTCCCCAATATTTGACTGTTAGTAGCCTCTTTTACCACATAACCTTCCTCCAACTCTATCTCTTTCTTAATCTCCTCACCAATCGACTGCCTAACTTAATATTTAGTGCAGGAGGCTTAATGGAGCAGTTTCCAGGAAGTAAATGATCTCATTTCTATGGTCTTGGAGAATTTTGCATTGGTACCAGTGTCCAAGTTGAAGACAATCTATTCTTTTGTAGTGTTCCCTCATTTTTTTAGTATGATGTAGGTAAACCTCATTCCTATTACTGGGTCGGATGCAGTAGTGTACCCCTCAATGGACAGGGACCCGAGGTGAGACTTTTCCTAGGATACAGGCAGAAATGCTGTCATCAGGCCCTCTGATTTTTCTGCATGTTCTCATTCCATGACTCTTTTTGTTCCTGCATCAATCTGAGATATATTGGCCAGAAATAGGCCCACTTGAATTTTAGTACCTTGTGAGTGTGTTATTTCAAACAGAAATTTGCATGACAAAAATTACCACAAGGGGTTTCTTAAAACAAAACTCTAAAGCTTTCCAAACAGAGATGCTGATTCTTTTAAAACAGCAAAGCACACACTAGACATACCCGATGTAATTAAAACAAGTAAAATCTATAGTATCAGGATCTAAGCCAGTCCCCTTGACAAGTCACTAACTTTCATTTAAAGCCTTCTCATTTTAATGTCATTCTTTTAAGAAAGAAAGAAAAGATGTATTAGTGAGAAATGTAAAAAAAAAAAAACCCCACAATCAAGGGCAAAAGCAGTGAAATGATTGAAGATGCATTCTTCAATCTGTAGGGTTTACTGGGATTACTTAGGCTAGACAAAAATCCATGAAGGTCATAATGACATTTTTATCATTTTAGACTGATGTGTGCCATTTTTTATATTGTCTTTGTAATACACATTAAAATTTTAAGGAGTAAGCTGTTACATTAAAAAGCAATGATTTAAAAATTTATCAGCTCCACCCTTCTGTAGTTTAACAAGGATTTTTACCTCCATCATTTAAAAATCAACCAAGAACTTATTTTTTTAAAATTGCTGGTGTAGTGTCTTCTACAGGTGACAGGTAACTAGCTTGTACCAATGTATTTTTAGCTTGTAAGAATCTATAATTAGCAATAAATGAAGAAAAACCTGGTATGTGACATCTGTACATCGTAACAAGTAAGCATCCCTCATCTTTCAAAAGCTGTTAAAGATGTTTGCTTAGTAAATGATTTGATTAAACCATACAGACAATGATAGTAAATTGACTGACCTTTATTGGATGCTAATGGTGTGTCAGGTGCTTACTCTATGCCTGCACTAGAAGCGGTGCTTCACAGATCTAATTTAAACTTCATAGCAAGCTCTCTAGTCAGGACCTATTTACACTCAATAGATAGTATTGGAAGGAAGAGTGGACAGAAGGCAGGTACGTAGGCTTGTCATGGGGAATCTCAATGAAAGTGTTAGCCTCCTTCCACAAACTGAGAAAGAAGCTTGCAGAGGTCAAGAAACCTGCCCAAAGCGGCAAAACTGGCAAATGGCAGAGATGGGATTTGTCTGCGAATCTTCTGAGGCTTAATCTGTTTTATATTTACCAGAAATCCCTGCATCCCACATTACATGTACTTTAGCACATTAGAAAATAGGCAGCTTTGTGCATGATTCAGCCGTGAAGTACCTCTACAGTGTGTTAAACCTCAGGCATTAAAACAGTAATATTGACCCATGTGTTAAGAGGACATGTATTTTAGGTGACATTGAGATTATGAAATACATTAAAATAGGCATCACAGGTAGGGATGGTAAGGAGGCTATTTATAACTCATCACTAATTGTAAACACATTGATTGCTTGTTATTAAAGTCAGGGGAAACACACAGAGTGTAGCAACCCAAGAGGGAGGAAAACCTTTTCCTTTCCACTTTTTGTTTTTCCCTTTCAGTCTCCATCTTCATCAAAAAATCATAGCAGAGGCACACAGAGGAAGAATGTTTGCCTCCTCCCTTCCTTTTTTTCCCCTTTAGGGAAAAATGTTTAACTAATCTTTTTTCCCCAAAAAAACCTCAGGAATATAAATAAGTTCTTTTAAGAAGTGAAAGAAATTGTCCTTAGCTGGTGTGCATTATTGAAGGGAGAGAGAGAGTAGAGGGTCAGAAAAAGCAGAGCTAGGTAGTGAGCGAGAAGAGCACAGGGGGGATAACCAGAATAGGGTGGAAGGTCCAGAGGAATAAAAGGACTTGAGGGAACGGGCATAGGGAAGGGAGGAGAGGAGCCACAGTGGGTACCTGGGTGGGTGTGGAGAGGAGAGGTCCAACTTGACCCTTCAACCCTGATTTTCGTGGCCATTGCAAGTTCCTCATAGTCCTCCATAGCCCCAGGGCACTATGACCAGGGCTAGATCTCTAGGGGCCCTGTGTAAGTGGGGCTTTGTCTTGTCAATTGTTGCAAGCTCTATGAAAATAGCTCACCTAACCTTCAGTCTCATTTCCAGACACTCTATTCCCTTTGCCAGAAGACTAAGTACAAGTTAATCATGAACTTCTTAGAGTTCCTAGAATAATTGTGTCTGCCTGCCCACATTCTATCTCTGTTTTGAATACTCCCATTATTCTCCCCTCCCATCTCTTTACCTTCCTCCATCTGTTCACTCTTCAGTACTAACTGGAGTCCCCCATCACCTATATAATATTGTTGTAGTTATCAGTGTTAACTATCATGGGTTTGTATTTTTCCTCCCCAATCAAGCTGAGTAGTGCATTGGGCAGGACTCTAATCTTTCTAGTCTCCAAACAGCATAACTGTAACACTCTTGGTGAGTTTGCTAGAATTGCCTGGTGAATGTTGAATGCAGGGATACTTTTCTCATTCTATTCCTATCTTCTTAGTAGGAAATACTTCCAAGATCTGAATCTGCCATCCCTCGAGCAAAAGACCATGGAGATCATTTAGAGATACGTGTTCAACTATATTTGTTCATTTTAATTAATAGCCCTGGGATGCCAGCAAGAGGGCTGGTAAATCTGGAAGGGAGGGAGAAGTCAAGGGAGGGCTCAGTCATCTATTTTTAGTAAAATTGGCATTGCAAGGATGGAATTAAAGTCTGGGTGCCTAGAGGCCAGATGTGCTAAAGATTAGTTACAGTCTCTCTTGGTTTTTGTTAAAAGTTCCAGATGAGACCTGGAATACAGACTGGATCAAACTATTTATTTCATCCTAGAGCTGCAACTTGAAGGATGAACTTCAATATGAAAAACAGAAAATAAACCAAAATGCCAGTAACAGCCACTTCTTAGTTATGTGCTATTTAATTTTTCCTTTATATGTTTCTGTATTTCCAAATTTTTTCTAACTGATTTTTGGGGTTTGTTTTTACTTGTTTTATAACTTTAAAAATAGTCTTTTATTTCTTTTTTGAGGACTCCATCTGATACATATATTTGTATATATAAATACATTTATATATACATAAATACACACAAAAATATTTATATACTGTGAAATTTATTTTTGTAAACTCGGAAATTTGTATTTATATATCATGAAGTAGATTCCTTAAAGAGAGATTACGCATTCATATATGCCCTGAACTAGTTGGGGTTGGCACTTAATAGAATCTGTGATTCTCTTTCCTCTGCCCCTCCCCTACTCATGTGCACCTGCCTTCTCTTTGTGTCTCTTTCTCTCAAAATAAATTTAAAAAAAAAAAACTTAAAAAATTAAAAAACAATTGTTAATGGAATAAATGGTTGGTATATGATGTACTGATGACCTCTAGGTCATTTAATGCCTTTTTAATACTTGGGCTATGGAAAAAATCTTAATATTCTAAGAATGTCTGTTTTTGTGCATATGTATTGGGAAATAAGCTTTATCTTAAAGTATAAAAATCACATTTTCATGAGTTTTTTAAAATGAGATAAAGTTTACAAAACATAAAATGAACCATTTTAAAGTGAACAATTGAATGGTATTTAATACATTGACAGTGTTTTGCAATCACCATCATGTGCTTTCTATTTCTTCATGTCTATTTCTAAAACATTTTCAACACCCTACAAGGAAACCCTGTACCTATTAAGTAGTTGTCCCCCTTTTTTCCTTACTTTCTGCCTCTGATAATTAAAAATTTACTTTCTGTCTCTATGAATGTACCTAAGCTAGATATTAAGGGGATTGTATAGTATGTGGCCTTTTGTGTCTGGCTTCTTTCACTTAGCATCACATTTTTTAGATTTCTCCACATTGTAGCGCGAATCAGTACTTCACTCTTGGTGTGACTGAATAACATCATAATCCATGTATATTACACAATTTATCCATTCACCCACTAATGGGACTTTGGGGTATTTCGACCTTTTGACTGTTGTGAACAGTGCAGCTATGAGTGTGTGTGTGTGTGTGTGTGTGTGTGTGTGTGTGTGTACACATGCATGAGTTTGTGTTTGAGTACCCGTTTTCAATTGTTTGTAATATATATCCAGAAGTGGATATGCAAGATTCTTTGGTGATCCTATATTTAATATTTCTTTAAGTTTACTTATTGATTCTTTTTGACAGAGAAAGTACAAGTGAGGAAGGGGCAGCAAGAGGGAGGGAGGGAGGGAGAGAGAGAGAGTGTTCCCATCAGGGTCCACACTATAAGTGCAGAGCCCCAGACAGGGCTCAGTCTCATGAACCATGAGATCCTGACCTGAGCTAAAATCAAGAGTCAGATACTTCATTGATGGAACCACCCAGGTACCTCCACTATGTTTAACTATTTGAGGAATTGCCAAACTGTTTCCCACATTGGCTGAGCCATTTTACTGCCCCATCAGTAATATGAGGATTCTAATACTTCTATATCCTAGCTAACACTTACTTTCCTTATTCTTATTACTTTTAATAGCCATCCTAGAGGGGATGAAGTAACACCGAACTGTGGTTTTCATTTGCACTTTTCGAATGACTAAGGATGATCCAAATCATTTTGTATGTTTTTTGCCTCTTTCCCTGAGATTCTTCAGAGAGGAAAAGAAGTATTAAAACTCTAAGAACAGATCCATTTTCTCGTTAATGACATTTAGACATATTTTAGGAAATGGTGTAACTTTAGACCTATCGCTTAAGCTAGAATCTTGGAATCATCCTGGACATTTTATTCTCCTATATTTCTGTGATCTAAACCATCAGCAAGTTCTGGTACATGTAATGCCAAAGTATATTGAATAACTACACTTTTCCGCATCTCTGCTATTGACAGCCTAATCTAGTCCAACATGATTTATTTCTCACCTAGGCTATTGCTTTAATATTCATTATTTGTCTCATTTAATCCAGATTCTACACAGCAGCCAGAATTTAAAAAATAAATTTAATAATAATAAATTATAATAATAAATAGTGGTGGCCTACTGTTTAAGACCCACAACTTACTGCCATTGCATGTAGAAGAAAGCTCCATGCCATAGCTTAGGAGAACCCATTTGTTACTACCTTTTGTCCCAAGCATGTATAGAATTAGTCTTTCCCATGAACATTGCTTTCCACTTATAGACCATTCCTTAGAACATTTCAAATGCTATCACATTGGCCTAGAAAATAACTCCCAAATGCCACATGGATAGCTCCTTCTGATCTCTCCTAAATACTGCCTTCTCAGATATTGCTGACTATGCTATCGAAGGTGTGGTACTCTCAGTTGAAGCAAGGAATTCATCACCTTAAGAGTGTTGTCCACCTTCAAATTATACTTATTTTTGTATTTATTTACATTCTGCCTTCATGCATAAGATCATAAGTTGATAAATGATGGAGACTATTCCTTTCTGTTGACCATGGTATATTCTATGCCTAACACCGAGTTGATGCTTATAATATGTTTAATGAAAGTATAACTATGTGCTCTTCATAAACACAGGGAGTTGTGTTATGAATAGTCATCATGTAGAAATGCCCATATTTTCTTGATAGCAAATTATTGAAAAAATATTTATAATAATTGAGGAATAGTACTATTTTCTGAGTGTTATATTTCTATAGAGGAATGCAAGGCTCTTATTTCCTGTCAGTAACAAAATAATCTTCTTTGAAACCCATGGATTCTGCTGAGTGGCAGTGATGTGCCAAGTAGACAGGGGAGGATAAGGAGGAGAATAGAACTGGTTGAAAAAAAAAAAGTGAAAGTTCATTCTCTCTTATAATGGTCTTTGCACAGCTCATGTCTGGCCATTCAAGAATCCGTACTTTATTTCCGTCTCTCTATCTGGTAAGCAGGCTCTAGACCTGTTGACATGAAAATCATCCATAGAACTGTGGAAGAAATGTGATTAAATTGTGTTAGAATAGCTCAGCTGCTTTCTAACAGAAAAGAAATAGTCTGGAGGGCACCATGGAATGCCTGTAATGTTAATGGTACTACTATTACAGATGTAAGTGGAAAACCATGTTTATGCAATCAAACCGAACTCAGGATTATTTTGTTGGGGTGGATATTTGAACTAGTTGAAATAGACATTTTTTTTTTCCTGTTAGATGAATGAACGCATTGCCTGAACTACAGTCAATTGATGATCATTTTATATTATATGACTATTAGGATATCAGGGGTCTTATTTCACTGTTTCTTATAATTTTCCCATGAAAAGAATGTATTTTTTTGTTACTTAGAGTAAGCTTACTAAATTATCAAGTAACTTACTCAATCCATATCAACAAATAATAACATAAATCTTTTTACCAAGTACTTTCAAGTTTATTGTCTCAGTTGATGGTCCCAGAAATAGCTCTATGATCTAGAATGGGAAGATGTAAATTAGAAACATAACATTTTTAGTTTTAAATTGGTACTGTAGCAAAGGTATCATAGATGCAGTACATGAAAAAACTGAAGGGATCAAAGGACTGAAGTTCATGTAGATGAATGTAAATAGAGATGATTACAACCTAGGTAGAATTCTTGTGGAAGAGACTTTACAAAAAATGTGTATAGATGTATACATACAGTTACACATAATAGAGACCTCTGAGAAACCATCATCTTTTTTAAAACCTGAAATTATATGTATTTAGAAATAAACAGATGTAAGATATTCTAGAATTTAGGTTAAGTAGTAGCACCTAGATGACTATGGGTGATAAAGTAAATTTTATATCTTTAATAACAGCAAGTAAATATTTCTGTGCTGTTATGTATCATTATAATTTGATTGTGACTTTCTTGATGTTGACAGTTTTAATTGCCTTTAGAAACAATTGAGCTTTCTCTATATGCTTCTACCATGTGCTTTATCATAACCTGACCCAGTGATGTGGTTTGACCTTTAATGAGTCACCATAAATGGCATGCATTTAGAAACCGGAATAATTTGTTAAGATTTTAAAAAATTTGATCCAGGTTCCTTAGTTTCAGAAGCGACTTCAGATTGAAGAATCAGAAGAGAATACTTAAGGAACACACGTACATTTTATGACTTTTTCAGTCCCCTAAACCAGTAATGGGATAAATATTTTTATTTACCTTCTGTTTATGATTATTGTTTTTTTTTCTGCCTTTGCAGTCTAACTTCAATTTTATTAACACTGTTATATTCTTTCAAATATTTTGTTAACTTTTATTAGTTTAATTCTTTTATTTTTTAAAATATTTTATTTATTTTTGAGAGAGAGAGAGAAAGAGACTGCATGAGCAGGGGAGGGTCAGAGAGAGAGAGAGACACAGAATCGGAAAACAGGATCTAGGCTCTGAGCTCGCTGTCAGCACAGAGCCTGACGCGGGGCTCGAACCCACGAACCGTGAGATCATGACCTGAGCCGAAGTCGGAGGCTTAACCAACTGAGCCACCCAGGCGCCCCATAGTTTAATTCTTTTTAAGTTGATTTGTTTATTTGGAGAGAAAGTTCAGGCTGGCGAGGGGCTGAGAGGGATTGAGAGAGAGAGAGAGAGAGAGAGAGAGAGAGAGAGAATCCCAAGTAGGCTCCACACTGTCAGAGCAGAGCCCAGGGCTGGGCTTGATCTTATAAGCTGTTAGATCATGACCTGAGCTGAAATCAAGAGTTAGACACTTAACTGACTGAGCCACCCAGGCCCTCTTGCTAACTTTTCTTTTAAAAATGGTTTCAGCTTTAGAAAACTGCAAAATACTATAAAAAATATGTCCTGTTTACCATTTACACAAATTCCCACAGTTTTAACATTTTATGTAACCATTATACAATTAACCATTGTACAATTAAATTATCAAAACCAAGAAATGAACCAGTCTTGACACCATTATTTTTACTGATATCAAACGTTAGTGTAATTTCACCAGTTGTCCCGTTAATCTTTTCTGGTCTAAGATCAAATTTAGGATCCCATATTAAACTTAGTTCTCTTATATACCTACTCTTCTCCAACTTAGGGTAGTTCCTTAGTATTTGTTTTCCATGAGATTTACAATTTTGACCAATATTAGCCACTTATTTTGTAGCTTGTCTCTCAATTTGGGATTGACTAATGGTTCTTCATGATTAAAATAGGGTAATGTCCTTCTTAGAAAGACTATAAGAGAAGTGATTTTATATATCCTGATGTTTTATTGGTTAAATCTTTCCTCCAACAATAAGAACCTGAATTATTTGGACTACAGATTATATTTCTCAACTCCCATGAAGTAATTTCAGAATTACTAAAATAATTTGGTTGTTGCAAACCCATGTCCCTGGGTACAACAAATTTACTAACTGAAACACAATATTTGTATATAACTGTTCTTGTCTTTGGACTTTACCACATCAACATATAATTTTCTACAGTAACATAGGTAGTCCCCTCTCACCTTCTCCAAGTCCCCAAGTGTAGCTATATTTTCCATTTGCAATACAGTTAGGATCATTCATTACTCATTCTATTCATGTAGGGGTCTCCCTTACATCCTGGTTGATAGTAATTTTGTACTGTTGGAGTATGAGAGCTATTAACGTGGTTCTAAACATAAGAACTACATTTAAAAAAAGTATTTTCAAGAAAGGTCACTCTCCCTAATTTTTTTTCTGCTCATTTCCTATTCCTTAAAATTTCCCTCATTCCTACCCACCCTCTGTAGTTTCTGGTTCAAACGTCAAGATGTTTTCAGTTTCTGTTTGTTTGTTTTTGCTTTGCCCAATTTAGCAGATGTATATGTCTAATCTCCTTAACAAATGCAAAAGTTAATAATTCATGGATTTATTTCTTGTGCTTTTATAAAAAAAATAAACATATCTTATAATTGTTTCATATTAATTGGTTAAGATATTCCTTGTTTCTTATGGGTGTATCACTTTTTTTAAATTGGCATATTGTACTTTATTTTGTAGATGTTGTATTATACTCTATTTCTTTTTCTTTTCTATTTTTTTTTTGAGAGAGAGAGAGAGAACAAGCAGGGAAGGGGCATAGAGAGAGGGAGACAGACGATTTAAAGCAGGCACTGTGCCAATAGTGGAGAGCCAGATGTGGGGGTGGACCTCGCAAACCTTGAGATCATAATGAGAGCAGGAGTCAGATGTTTAACCAACTGAGCCACCTGGCACCCCTACTGTATTTTTTTCACTAAGCATTCTCCCATGTATGGACATTAGGGAGGTTTTCATATTGTGCTGTTATAAATAACACTGCAATGAGTAATATTGTACAAATCATTTTTTTTTTTTGGATATATAGTTTGTTTTTATTGAGGATGTATCACCATGGTAAATTCCTGGAGGTGTGACTGCTAAATCAAAAGTTGAGAGCATATGTAACTTTACTTGGTATTGTAATGTTCAGCTACAAAGTGTATTAGCATTTTGATTATTTATCAGCTCTGTATGAGAATGCCTAATTCTCCACAGTCCTCCCCACCGGATGTATTTTCACATAAAAAAAAAAAAAAAAGAAAAAATTTTAACATGCCTAAGTAGCCAAAAAATAGTGCATCATTGTGCGTCTTTCTCATTATTAGTGATTTTGAACATTTATTCATAAGTCTAAGGACCATTTTGTAACTTTGTTGTCAATTGTGCATTTCTTTCTCTCATTTTTCTCTTAGGGTTTTGGTGCCTTTATTTCAAATTTTAGGAATTTTTTGTATATTAAGGATATTATTAACTTTTTTATGGGATATATCCGACAAATTGGAACTCTTGAGGACATGAAGTTTTGGTAGAATTCCTCTGAAAGAGCATCTGGACTTGGTACCTGGTTGGCAAAGTAGTTCGTTAATGAGTTTGTTTCTTCCATGGGAATTGGTCTGTTTAAGCTTTCTCTCTGTAATGGGATCATTGTTCGTAATCTGATTTTACCTGGAAAATTAAGCATTTCATAGAAGTTTTCACTTTATTCCTTTTTTCTTAATTTTATTTTTCTTTTTGGTTAGTGGTCTGCAAATGAATCTCAAGATTTTTTGAGATTGTTGTCTCTTGGAGTATCTTGTCATTTTTTTATATAGGTGTAATTTCTCTTCACTTTCTTAAATTAGGTTCCCTAGTAATTTATTTTGTTAATTATATATTATAATAAAGGGATTTGGATTTATTTAAATTACTACTTATTGTGATTTGTTATACATTACTTTTTTGCTATTTTTTCCCTTAATCTTGGCTCTTAATTTCTCTTCCTATACTGTCTTTGGCTTACTTTGTAGGTTTTTAGTTTTTTTCATTATTTTTAAGCTGAATATTCATTTATTTTACTTTTTATTAAAAAATTATTAGAGAGATAGAGAGCAAGCACAGGGAAGGGGCACAGAGAGAGAGAGAGAGAGAGAGCCCCAATTGATGCAGGGCTCGACCTCCCACCTTGAGGTCATGACTTGAGCCAAAATCAAGAGTCAAGACACTTAATTAACATACTAAACCAAACAGTTACTTCTAATTCATTTATTTTTATTCCTTAATTTATCATAACAGAACTGTTGAGTACTATTAATTTTCCTTTCCTCACTGCTTTAAATGGCACACATAGATTCTATTACATAGCTTTCTTTTGTTAGAAATTTTAGAAATTTTGTTTCCCTTTTTATTGAAGTCTTTCAATAGAGTTTTATATTGTTAATTTTCAATTGGGGAGTTGTTTTTAATGTTTTCTAGTTTTGAATGCTTTATGATGGGGAGAGTTGTCTACATTACTTCTGCTTTGTGGAACTTAGAACATAGTGATTATGTTATGACCAATTGGGAAAGTACCACTATTGTTAAGGGTGTATTCTCTGTTGTGAGGATGTAAATTTGAAAATATATTCATAAGAGTTATTATTGTTTTTTAGATTTTTCTTCATATTTGTTCTTTGTCTAAATTTTTTCTTCTGCTTTGATCTGCTATGTGCTGAAAGTAGTGTATTAAAATCTCTTATTTTATTATTACTATGTTTTTGCTAAAGTCTCCTTGAATCTCCTGTAGCTTTGCTTCATAATGGCTGCTGAGTTTCATAAGTATAATATCTCCCTTGTGAAATGTAGCTTACTGGGCCTATCTGATTCTGTTTTGTCCCATATAATAATCACCTCTTTTTTATTTTTTAACAAACTTTTATCAAATGGATGTTTTGCTATAAAAAGGCACGGAATATGATATTTAACAAAATCATGCCTTAAATGAATTTCGAGTTTTCATAGATCTCCTCGGGGATAGAAAGAGTACTATCTAATTATAAAATCATAAAAGATAAAAAAAAATGCATCGATAGCAAGAACAGCAAAGGCTTCTATTAGTATAACAAGGTAAAAGAACAAGAAACAAATTTCTTAATAACAGTAGACTGATAATATTTTGGAAATTGACAGGAGGAGAATACTGACTTCCCCATACCTGGGCTACTGTAAAAAGTCCTTGGAAGAAAGATTGCTAGCTGAAAGAAAAAAGCAAGTAAATTATTAAACCAACTTAAAATGGATCTGAACAGACATGAGTAAATCATTATTTGTAACAGAGAAATAAAAAGTTGTAAAGAGCGGAGAAATCTTAAGGAGAATTACCATTGAATGTATAAATCTGATTGGACTTTTTGAATATATTAAGAAGGAATGTATCATGAAATAGATGTAGTTTTTGAAGGAAGAATTGAAAAGAAAAAATATGGAGGAGTTCATGATATGAACATCTTAAAGATATTTGTACACATTTATATTAATACATACACTTTAGTATTTAATACTTAAATGTAGTTTATATTTAGAATATATAGTTAGGTATGTACTATTCACAAGTGTACTAGGTATTTGTGTAATAAAGATTCATATATATTTACATATATCATTTATATAGATCCTTGCATATGAGATTACCACAATATTAATGTTAAATGGTAGAAAAAATAGGTAAAGAGACATAATGCCTTTCTAGTGGTTAAGATTAAGAAACTGCTTAGATCAGATGAGAAGCATACATACTCTAAAATGGACTTCAAGACTTACCAGTTGAATGGGCAACGATGAGAGCTCACCTTTGCCATTCCTAAGGATATCTGACTCCTCAAAGACTAGGTTCTCTGGAGACACTGGTCACATGATAGCACCCCCTCCCCTTAGTTTTTACAAGTAACTACCACTTAACCTCCCCAGCAAATCTCTGCTTGTTGATTACAAGGATGAGTGCACTGTAAGTAAACTATCCACAACTGCTATCTTCCTTGCTGTACATGTTTTGGGATCTTGGGAAGCATACTTTTGGAAAAGCAACTATATAAATGGGTTTCTGAAACATACTTGTTTTTTTTCTTAAACATGATAGATAATGTTAGGGAATACACAAACTGAACATGCTATGGATTGGAACTATAAAATTAACTGTTGTTTCAATGAACACATATTTTAATACCTTCCAGATTTCAAATTTAAGAGAAAAAAAATGTCCTATCTTTATTAAAAACAATGGGAATACTATTGATCTGGCAGTGATTTAAAATCATTTTAAGTGTTCTGAAGTAAATAAAGATTATACTGAAGTGCGTTTTTTTTTTTTTTTCATTTAAAAATGTACTCCATATTATAAACAGAGGGTTAAATGTTAGGGTTTTGAGGTGAATCTAGAAGATGTCAGAAGTATTTATTGTTAAATATTTATGAGCCCACTGGTAAGGACAAATCATTTTCCTAATCTATTTCCCTAATAGAAATTATTTATAAGTACATCATTAATTATTTACATTTTCCTGGCATTATGTTTGCATTAATAATTTAAAAATATATAATTATCTATTAAATCATCTAAATATGATTTAACTTCATTTATCTTTTGTAACACAAATAGCAAGTTGATCATTAACTAGTCATGTAAAACAAGGTATTCTGCTATAACAAGCTTGACTATGTAGAAAAAGTAATGACAAGAATTGCATATATATCTTTTTCCTGAATATTTGTGTGGTATAATTAATTTTTTTTAACATTTCTGGAGTTTCAGACCTGTAAGTCTTTTGTCCATTAGTTACTATATACCCTAAGGTCTCTGGCATGTAGAAAGAAAATTTCTTTCTACAAGTTGCCAATTAACTCAATGCCCTCAGAGCCAAATGCCTTTCTGTATACAGCAAGTAAAGACTGATTTTGTTCTGGGAATCACTAAACATTCTCTCTGAAAACCTCAAGAAGATTTGCTGAACAAAGTGTACATCATGGCTGCCTTTTCCTCCCTATTAAGATATCCAAGACGGGGAGCATCCTGTCATGAGTACTTCTAGAGTTTCATGGTCTTGAAGTTGAACCTCTAATTATAATCCAAAGATAGAAAAGAATTAAGGCAGTATTACTGTCCAGGTATCCTGATCTATAAGATTTTTTTTGTTTGTTTGTTTTGGAAAGCCTGTTAAAAAGATAGCAACAGGCTGTTTAGAAAGATTCAATGTTTACAATACTGAGAAGAAAGGCCAAGTTACCAGATCATTCATTTTAAATAGAAAAAAAACCCCAAAACTTTGTATATTACGTGGTAATGAGCCAAAGTAAGAATAAAAATAATGTGAAATGTAAGTGGAATCATCAATTAAAAAATCTTGAGCTGTAATCTCCAATGATCACAGTCTTAACTTAGAGACTATTATAGGCTTAATTAAGTCTTCGCAAAATTAATATGTTGATATCCCAAACCCCAGTACCTCAGAATATGCCTGTATTAAAGACAAGATCTTCTTTTTTTTAAGGTTTATTTATTTTTGAGAACAAGATAGATAGTGCGTGAGTGGGGGAGGGTTGGAGAGCAAGGGAGACAAAATCTGAAGCAGGCTTCAGGCTCTGAGCTGACAGCGCAGAGCCAGATGTGGGGCTCCAACCCATGAACCATGAGATCATGACCTAAGCTGAAGTCAGATGCTTAATTGACTGAGCCACCCAGGTACCCTAGAGACAAGGTCTTTAAAGAGATAATTAAGTTAAAATGAGATTAGGATGGTGTGTCCTAATCCAATGGGATGGGTGTCCTTATAAAAGGAAATAAAGACAACACACACACACACAGAAGATGGCCATCTACAAGCTGAGGAAAAAGGCTTCAAAAGAAGCTAACCCTGCTGAATACCTTAATTTTAGACTTGTATCACCCAGAATTTTGAGAAAGTATTTTTTTCTTGTTTAAACTGCCTAGTCTATTGTTTAAACTACTTACTCTTTGTTAGGGCTGCCTTAACAAACCAATTAACAGAACTTATTGTTTTGAGGTCCTCAACACAAATCTCAGTTTGTATTTTGGGTGTACAATTCCAAGTGTTTGGACCTAGGCCCCTTTAATGAGACAACTGAAGCAAGAATTGGAGTCAGTTACACAAACAAGACAGCTTCTTTATAGAGTAGTAGCTGTGGAAATGGGGTTCAGATTTTAATTGCTTACCACTTTGGCTTTGGGTAACGATACCATTTTTAATTAGTTTAAAGAAGACAGTTTATGCAAATAACCTCCTTGAATACTTTATTATCAGAGTCTTTCTCCAACCTTTCCTGACAGCCCAGTTACCAATGGGTATTGAAGTTAATCTGAAGGTTAAACCTCTCTGTAGATTTCTAAAAGGGAAGCATTAACATGGTCCCAAGCTAGGATTCTTGGTGGAGAAAAACCGACAACAACGAGAAAAAAGCTCTTATTTTCCAAACATTGGCCTGGTGTAAGAGATCTGTATATCATTTTTATATTTATATCTATGGGAGTAGCAGAAGTAAACGTATGGATACCTCCAAGTACTGTAGCCCCAAATTTTGTCAATTTCATGATTTGTTCTAGATAATCTTGACCTCACTGATGTATAATTTTTGAACCTGTAATTAAACATACAAAGAATGCAGAGCCGTGTGCTGAATTCCAGCTATGCAGTTTCAGGTTACAAATGCTGAAAAAACATTAACTGCTTCCATAGCAAGATGACCCTAGGGGACACTTCAGGACAATGGGAGTTACTGTGCATAAGAAACAGGGCTGATGACAACATGTGTATCCTTTTAATTTGAGGATTATGTCGGAAATGAAACCTAATCTCCAAGGTGAACAAGTGCTTTTGCTAGAGTACTTAACCCTAACTGTGAAACTAGCATAAATTACCTGATGGTTATTAACAGGTGTTAAACTTCCCTGCACTTTCAACACTTATTATATTGGAAACTATGTTTTTTTTTTTTCATTTGTTCATGAGTGATTAAAATGTCTCTTTATATTTTAGCATTGTAAAATGTGCATTGAGTATCTACCAACATATATATATATATTCATTAAAAATGTAGGTGAGAAGTCATCTTAGTAGTAATTAGGACCCAATCCAATATTTATAAAAGAAAGTTGCCTACATTTCAGCAATGAGTTATAGAGACTACATTAGCCTGTTTCAAACCACTGCAACAAAAATATTTTGTGACAATTTTTTAAACTGGATGACAATACAGAGAATGCAGCAGCAGCAGATGTACTCACAGAGCCCCATGGTATTTGGGAAATCTTTTGTTGTATCAGCAGAAACTTTTTCTCCGAACTTTAATCCAATGTTCAGATAATTAATCATGGACTTCTATTTGATTTGACTGGGGAAAATTCTTCGTTATAAGGTAACTGAACCAAATGTCTTGAAAGAATGAAACTCTTCAGCACTATGAGAAGTTACTTGTAGTTACACATCTTCAGAACAAAGTGTTTTGAAGGTCAGATTATTGCTAAATCTCTGAAAATGTCAGTGCTTAGATAATATGACAAATACAATAAAGTAGGCCCTCTTTCTGAATATAGGAATTATAAAATATATATAAGTTTAAAAGTCTGAAATTGCTATGAACATTTGCAAATCTCACTGAGTTTTTTCCAGACAAAAAAATGTCAGCTAATACTTGGGTGAATGTGCCATTAACATATTTATATATATATATAAATAATAGAATATTTTCAATATAATCACTTCTAAATTACCA
>NW_027528977.1:19356373-19389480 GCF_008692635.1 Crocuta crocuta | reverse complement strand
CTAACTTACTAGTGTCCTCTAGTACACGGAGGTGAGAAACAATGCCATGAGCATACAATCAAATAACATAATTTCTAACACTAATTTTTAAATATCTGTTTCCTAAGTAATTTCCAGAATTGTTTCGTGACTTGAAGGGACAGTGGGTGAGATTTGATGGTAGTTAGGCAGCCTCTTAATGTTCCTATGAGAAAAAACAGCATTCCCTTGGTTCCACAATTTCTCCCCTACTCATCTTGTCAAATTAAAAGAATTTGGAGAAGATCACAGATAAAAAGAAACATAATAAACTGGTAAGAAAGCTGCCTTCAAAGCAGGGAACTGATTGGTTGAAGAGCATGGATGTAAAGGAGATGTGATTTTCACTGGAAACCACTTGTAGCTTTTGAATTTTGCTCCATGCGATGTAATACCTGCTTTCAAATTATGAATACAAAAGAAAAAAAAAGCCAGGTATCAATATTTAAATATGACCATTTCAATTATAAATCTTGGCAACTAATTAATAGTTTTAAATATAGAAGTATCACAATCTCAGATTTCAAGATATGGTACAAAGCTGCAGTAACTAAAACATTATGGTATTGACACAAAAATAAACACAAAAATCAATGGAACAGAACCAAAAGCCCAAAAATAAACCCATGATTGTATGGTCAGTTAATCTCTAATAAAGGCAATCAGAATATAAATTGGGAAAAAGTCTCTTCAACAAACGGTGTTGGAAAAAGTGGATAGTTAAATGTAAAATAATGAAACTGGACCACTGTCTCACAGCACACCCAAAAATAAACTCAAAATTGATTAAGGACCTAAATGAGAGGCTTGATACCATAAAAATTCTAGAAGAGAGCAGAGGCAGTAATCTCTCTGACATTGGTCATAGCAGCATCTCTGTAGCTACGTATCCTGAAACAAGGGAAACAAAAGCAAAAATAAACTGCTGTTACTACATCAAAATAAAAACAACACAAACTTCTGCGCAACAACTAAAAGACAAACTACAGCATAGGAGAAAATACTTGCAAATGATATATCTGATAAAGGGTTAGAATCCAAAATATACAAAGAACTTATACAACTCAACATCAAAAATCCCATAACCCTGTTAAAAAAAAAAATGGACAGAAGACACGAACAGGTGTTTCTCCAAAGAAGATATACACATAGCTAACAGACACATGAACAGATGCTCAAGATCACTCATCATCAGGGTAATACAAATCAGAACCTCATGAGGTACAACTTCATACCTGTCAGAATGGCTAAAACCAGAAACACAAAGAAGGAAGGGAGAATGGGGCGGAAAAGGAACTCTCATGCATAATTGGTGGGAATGCAAACTGGTGCAATTACCATGGAGAATAGTATAGAGGTTCCTCAAAAAATAGAATTACCTTATCATCCGGTAATTGTTACTAGATATTTATCCACAGAATTCAAAACATTAATTTGAAAAGATACATGCACCCCTATGTTTATTACAGCATTATTTACAATAGGCAAATTATGGATGCAGCCCAACTATCCATGAATACATGAAGAAAATGTGGTAGGTACACACACACACACACACACACACAAACACACAAAATGGAATATTACTCAGCCATAAAAAAGAATGAGATCTTACCATTTGCCACAAGATCGCTGGATCTAGAGGGTATAATGCTAAGTGAAATAAGTCAATCAAGTAAGACAAATAGTATAAGATTACACTCATATGTGGAATTTAAGAAACAAAATAAAAGAGCAACAAAGCAAGGAACAGACTCTTAATTATAGGGGTTAAAATTGATGGTTACCAGAGGAGAGGTGGGTGGAGTGAATAGGTGGAATAGGTGAAGGGGATTTAGAGTATACTTAGGCCGAGCACTGAAAAGTGTATAGAATTGTTGAATCCTTATATTGTACATCTGAAACTAAATTTAGTGCTGTGTGTTAACTATACAGATCTTAAATTTTAAAAAATAATGAAACCCCCTTCTAAAAGCGTAGAAAGTTAAAAATACTTTTAAAATATGTATTGATTTTCTATATCAAAACAGGAACCAGCACTGTTCTAGCTAATAAAACAGCCATTAGTCGTATGGGGCGCCTGGGTGGCTTAGTCGGTTAAGCGTCCGACTTTCGCTTAGGTCATGATCTCGCAGTTCGTGGGTTCGAGCCCCGCATCGGGCTCTGTGCTGACTGCCGGCTCAGAGCCTGGAGCCTGTTTCAGTCTGTGACTCCCTCTCTCTCTGACCCTCCCCTGCTCATGCTGCCTCTCTCTCTCTCTCTGTCTCTCTCCCCCGCCTAGAAATTAAAAAAAAACAAACAACAACAACAAAAAAACAGCCATTAGTCAAATCTGGACTATGGGCTGCAAGTTGAAAAACTCTGATTCAGATTAATGTGGAACCCTTCCCATGAGGAAGGAATCTTAGATTCTGCATAAGTATGGATTCCTTGCTAAACTTTGTACCTGCCTGTATGAGGTATGTGTGTTGGGAGTCAGAGAGTGAGAGAGTGGGAGAGTTGCCTTCTAAACGTTATGAGATCAAGGTGATTATAATATGAATTTCAATATCAATACTTCCATCTACAAGTTGGTGAGGACAGATACAAGGAATACAAATAGCAACAATCCAGTGGTTGAGATATATATATATACACATATATCTGTGTGTGTGTGTGTGTGTATGGAACTGACTAGAAGATTGTGTAGTATATAACCCTGTATCAAAAATCACTGGAGTTGAGAAAGTAGACCTCAGTGTCAATACAGGGTATCACTCAATAACCACTATTCTAATTACTAGTTATATTGAAGTCATGCTATTAGTCTGATTTAATTTTTATGACAACTTAAGAATAGACACTATTTTATCTCATTTTAGGGTTGAGGAAAATTAGATTTAGCAAGATTGGGTAATTTACTAATAGGGTTTCCAGAACACAAATTACAAAGTCTGTGTTCCTAACCATTTCACTCTATTTTTCTTACGATCCCTTAGGAGCAGTATGTTTCAGCTGGTCATCAGGATTTTTCTTGTTTTTTTGTTTTTTTTTCCCAATTCTAAGATTTTGTTAATTTTTTTAAATTTTTATTAATATTTATTTTACAAATAGTTTATTGTCAAGTTGGTTTCCATACAACACCCAGTGCTCATCCCCAAAAGTGCCCTCCTCCATGCTCCTCTCCCCCCTCCCCCCCACACCCATCAGTCCTCAGTTTGTTCTCAGCATTCACAAGTCTCTCATGGTTTTCCTCCCTCCCTCTCCCTCCCTATTTCCCCCTTCTTCTCCCGCAGGGTCCTCCATTAAGTTCTCCTAATCCTCCTATACGTGCAAACATATGATATTTGTCCTTCTCTGCCTGACTTATTTCACTTAGCATAACACCCTCAAGGTCCATCCACGTTGCTACACATGGCCAGATTTCATTGTTTCTCATTGCCATGTAGTATTCCATGGTATAGATAAACCACATCTTCTTGATCCATTCGTCCGTTGATGGACACTTAGGCTCTTTCCATGTTTTGGCTATTGTGGAGAGTGCTGCTATGAACATTGGGGTCCATGTGCTCCTATGCATCAGCACTCGTATATCCCTTGGGTAAATTCCTAGCAGTGCTATTGCTGGGTCCTAGGGGAGTTCTATTGTTAGTTTCCTGAGGAACCTCCACACTGTTTTCCAGAGGGGCTGCACCAGTTTGCTTCCCACCAACAGTGTAGGAGGGTGCCCATTTCTCCACATCCTCGCCAGCATCTAGAGTTCTCTGATTTGCTCATTTTAGCCACTCTGGCTGGTATGAGGTGGTATCTCTGTGGTTTTGATTTGTATTTCCCCATCAGGATTTTTCAAAATTTTATTTCAGCATTCGTGTAGGCATGTACTCTGAGTTCTCTACTATCCCTAATACTCCTTTTTCTGTTACATCTGCTTGTTTCATTCATTGATGCTACCTGACCTTAGACTGTTGCTGTTGTCTTTCTAATCTGCCCTAAAAATGTAGCAGATGATTATAACATATTAAACAGTAAAAGTATCTAGTCTGTACATGGCATATAAGTTTTTCTTCCTCTATTCTTGAAAACAGGATACTTCTAAGCCATGCTACTATTTGCATGAAATTAAAGAATATACTTGAACTCTATTAGACTTGTTTTCTGGTAAAATAGAGAGTTGGAGTGAGGAAATCCTCTTTGAGTTTTAAAACAATTAAGTTATTCTGTTACCCACGAATATGGTGACACACATCTGGCTTTTTCCTACAATTTGTATTTGATTTTAAAGTTTACGTAGGTTTTATGCTATGATTTTCCAAGTTAATTTTTTAAAATTTTATTTAATATTTATTTTGGAGAGAGAGAGAGAGATAAGAGTGTGAGCAGAGGAAGGGCAGAGGGAGGGAAACACAGAATCTGAAACACTCTGAGCTATCAGCACAGAGCCTGATGTGGAGCTCGAACTCACAGACTGCAAGATCATGACCTGAGCTGAAGTCAGATGCTTAGCCAACTGAGCCACCCAGGTCCCCCTCCAACTTGATTTTTTAATGCTAAATTGCTGTGTTAATGAAATGAAGTTTACATTTATATTTTGTGTATATGCAAACATCGTATGTGTTTGTAGATGGCCTTCTGATGGTACAATCAACAATGGGCACCCACATTTCAAACCTGAGGTGTGGAATCCTAGATATCACTGTGATTTGGAACTACTTTGGAAACTCAGAGAAAACAGGGTGGTTTCTTGAGTTTTCAATTGCTTTGAAAACCAGAACAGATAAGCGGAAGAAGTAAGTAGAATTTTAGACAAAAGGGGTAAATCAGGCATATTAGTTTTTCTTACTGTATCACTGTGTAATAAACTACCACAGACTTAAGACATAAAAGAACATCCATGTATTACATCAGTTCTGTAGATGAGAAATCTGGGTATGGGCCAACTGGGTTTTATTCAGGGTTTTTTTAGGCTATAATGATGGTGCTGATTGAATTTGTATTTTCATCTGAGGCTTAAAGTTTCCTTGCAGCCCTACTGTTTGTCACAATTCATTTCCTTTCAGTTGCATCATTTAGGACCCCATTTATCTGCTGGTTGTTCTCAACTTCTAGAGGCAGCCTGCTACCTGTTCTGTGTCATGTGAGACTCCCCAAAACATGTCATTTTGCTTCTTTTAGGGCCAGCAGGAGAGTATTGGCTGTAGCTTAAGAACTCTGATTTTTTTCCCTGCTTTCTCCTCTCTAGAAAATCTTTTTTTTTTTTTTAGCAATTTTTTTTAATGTTTTAAGTGTTTTATTTATTTCTAGGAGAGAGAGAGAGCATCAGCAGGGGAGGGTCAGAGAGAGAGAGGTGGAGTCACAGACTCTGAAACAGGCTCCAGGCTCTGAGCCGGCAGTCAGCACAGAGCCCCACGCGGGGCTCGAACCCACGAACCGCGAGATCTTGACCTAAGCGAAAGACGGACGCTTAGGGGGCGCCTGGGTGGCTTAGTCGGNTGGTAGAAATAAGTAAAATCTTGATATAGAAGCCCCAACAATGCTGTTCGTGTTTTACTCAATACTTTTACCAGGAGTAAAATGGAATACTGTATTTTGGTTTGATTGCTTCACGAGACATTCACACTGATTTGAAAATACTGTTGTGGAATTTATGTGTTTTTTTTAAAATAAATTTTTTTAAAAAAGAATATATTATAAAATAAAACCTTTGGCCATGTTCAGGATGTCCTGAATACAGTTTTCTTTTCATTTTTAATCAGTATTTTAATTAGATTACACTTGACACAAGAGAATTTTCTTGAATGGCAGTATACATTTCACATAGGCTAAAAGTTGAGTATTTCATCTAAGTTAGTTACATTTTGCATGACACTTAGAATAAGCACTATTGATTCTTGATTACATTAATATCAATATTTATGCTGCCATAAACAATGTTTATGGCACTGTAGTTGATAAGATCATTAGTACTACCTACTTGTAGGACCTGCAATTATATTGCTATAAATGTAATTTATAGTTCTAGTGTTAGTATCCAACTTTCATCTTAATAGTTGAATCCATAAAACAATGTTTTTTTTTTTTTTACATCAAAACTGTTGACCAATACAACTTTAAAAAAGAATTTGTTTAATTGGTAAAGATAGTAACAATATTTTTTTCCTGTTTAGACTTTATCAGCTCACTTGCTTTGGTTAGCTATTCTTTCCATTATTTTCATGATTATCCTACCATTAGTTTGTATCCAAACAAAACAGAGTGAAACAAAACTGATGTGATCTTAGTAACTCCATGATGAGTTTTTTTTTTTTTTAATTTTTTGCCTGGCATATATTTAATAGATATTTAATAAATTATGTTTTAGGATTTCCCCTTGGTTTATTTATAATGTAATGAGATGGAATGCCGTCTTTTGATTTGATATTAAAAATCTTTTTCTCTTTTGGTTTGTTTTGTTTTTAGAGTACTGAATGCTATTTTCAGAGAATAATTTATTAACAAGGAAAGAAGGCTAAGTATTTTTTTTTTATAATTCTGTTTCTCAGTTTATAGGAAAGACCCTATCCTGAACTCAAATTGATTGTATGATTTTGGTAAAATAAGCATCTGAAAAAGGTGAATTAAACCTCAGAATCTTCTCTGTTTTAAATAATCATACTGTCTAATCATATTATTTTTTTATGGAAAATTGTTGGGTTTCTTCCATTTCACCCCACTCCATTCCATAAAGGACTGACATACATACATACATACATACATACGTACATACATACATAAATGCCATTAATTGTTTCTAAGAACTATTTAAAATATTTTATTCTTGGGGTTGACTGGGTGGCTCCGTTGGTTAAGCGTCCGACTTCGGCTCAGGTCATGATCTCACGGTTTGTGGGTTCGAGCCCCACATCGGGCTCTGTGCTGACAGCTCAGAGCCTGGAGCCTGCTTCAGATTCTGTATCTCCATCTTTCCCTGCCCCTTCCCTGTTCATGCTGTCTCTCTCTCTCTTTAAGAAAAAAAAAAAATTAACCCAATGCGGGGCTAGATAACACTAACTGTGAGATCATGACTTGGGCTGAAATCAAGAGTAAGTCACTTAATGGGCTGAGCCACCCAGATGTCCCTGTTTGGAATATTTTATATTGCAACATATTTAAATTTGGGAAGAAAAAATGGATATAAAACAATAAAAAATTATGCTTCCCACTTTCTCTTCTGAATAGATATCCACGATTACTATAAATTTTTAAATGTATAAATATTGCTATCTATTCTTCCAGGATATTTAGTAGATTACTTACTCAGTATTGATCGCGTTGAACATATGATTTTTGCTGATTAAGGTTGTAGACTTTCTGATTTCAAAATAAATTTATGTGAATAAAATCATATATAATTTAAACAGAAGTTTTGAACCTTGTTATTCATTTTGTTCTTTTAATTTGATAATAAATATCAAGGCGCCTAGCTGGCTCAGTTGGTAGAGCATTCAACACTTGATCTTCGGGTCATGAGTTTGAGCCCCACATTGGGCATAGAGCTTACTTTAAAAAAAACTGATAATATCATCAAAATGGGATTAGATTGAAGATTTTTTTAAATTTTTAAATAATTCCGTGTTAAGAACAAAACACAGGAGTAGGTTAGTCAGGATCACATTTTGCTTTGATTTGGTTTTAAAATTCTAATTTGTTGAAATCTAGGGGGGAATAGCAAAGGAAGAAAAGGGAATAAAAGTATTGAGAATCAAGTCTGATTTGACCATAAAGGTAACTAGTTATCAGCATAAATGAAATGAATGTGCTATGAAAATATATGACCTTTGTCAAGTCTGAGTTTTCAGGAATTATGGCATGGTGCAAGAAAGAATGCACTTAAAGATAAGTGAATGTTAATTTTGAGTAATGCCCCTCAAAACACTTGCTGACAAGATTGAGGGCACATTAAGTAAAAAGTTAAACAAAATAAACCTTCTCGAGGGATATGAAAGAAGTAAGTACCGTTAAGTGCCTAGAACTGTCCGTTACCCCAAATTTATGTAGTGAGAGTTCATTAATCTCAAACAAGGGGATTCATACTCTGCTTAATAAGAATGTCACATGGAGTTCCTTTCCATTTACAGTATGTTCCTAAAGGTGAAAACAGCAGGAAAATGAAACTACTTCATTTACTGGAATTACAGCTGCTTTTGTATAAAACTTTAATCATTTTATATATGACAACCTTGTGCTTAATGTTTTTAGAATATTCTTCATAAAACATTATTTAGCAAAAGCATACTCTCCCACTGAGCACATCCTTGCTTTCAATGGCTGTGCTAATCTAGTTTGAATATATGCGGTGTTTAATCTTAATTATGATGCTGAAGTCTATACAATGTTAATTATTCATTTCACATGCTCCCTCCACTTTATTGTACCTCCTAATTTGCTTAACAAAATGTAGCTTTTAATTAGAACTGTGGAACTGTTTGGGCAAGGGGGTGCTTTGAGTGTGTGTATATGTCTGTGTGTCTGCATGTCCATGCATGCACTTTCTGTTGGTTTGGAAATACATGAGGAGACGGTAGTGTTGGAGAAGTCAGAGTTTTTAATTCAAAAGATAAAATCCTCTAGTAGTTAGGCTTTCCTTCTCTAACTGTTCTTCAGTTTCTTTTTCTTTTTAATTTCTTTTATCACTTTATTTTATTTTTTGAGAGAGAGAGAGAGAGAGAGAGACAGAATAAGAGCACGGGAGGGGCAGAGAGAGAGGAAGACACAGAATCCATTGCAGGCTCCAGATCTCTGAGCTGTCAGCACAGAGCCAAATGCGGGACTAGAACCCACAAACGTGAGATCATGACCTGAGCTGAAGGTGGATGCTCCAAATGACTGAGCCACCCAGGTGCCCCAACTGTTTCTCAGTTTTTCATAGTTGAAAGGCAAAAGGGAAGGAAATGCCAGGTTATGATTTTAATAATAAATGATAGTTTGATTATAATTAGTGTCAGTATATCCCTTTTTTTAAAATATTTTTATTTATTTTTAGGAGAGAGAGAGAGAGACAGCGTGAGCAGGGGAGGGTCAGAGAGAGAGGGAGTCACAGACTGAAACAGGCTCCAGGCTCTGAGCTGGCAGTCAGCACAGAGCCCGACGCGGGGCCCGAACCCACGAACTGCGAGATCATGACCTAAGCGAAAGTCAGACGCTTAACCGACTAAGCCACCCAGGCGCCCCTCAATATATCTCTTTAAATATGAGCTGAGGAACACACACATGCATACATACATGAACATGCAAAGAAAATTAAACAGGTCACTTTTACCTACATACAGCAAATACCCAATTGAATAGTTTATTCAGTTTATGATAATTGTGTTTCATTAAACTCTTTTTAAAAGTTTTTTTTAAATGTTTTATTTATTTTTGAGAGAGAGGGAGTGTGAACAAGGGAGGGGCAGAGAGAGGGAGACGCAGAATCTCAATCGGTCTCCAAGCTCTGAGAGTCCCCACAGAGCCTGACGTGGGGCTTGAACCCATTAAGCGTGAGATCATGACCTGACCTGAAGTTGGACACTCAACCAACTGAGGCATCCAGGTACTACAAACTCTTGAGCCACAATAGAAAATTACATGACAGGAAATACTTTTTTTAATAAAACTTCGAAAAATGACTTATATTTATTTAAAGTTTAAATGCTTGGTATTTTCTGTCTCCCTAATTTTCTTTTATTTGCAGATTTTAATATCACTTAGGTAACAATTTTAATACACTTTTTAAATAAGTTTAAAAACTTTAACCTTTAAAAATTAAAAAATGCTTTGAAATAAAATTTTATATCCTGCTTTTAAAAGGAAACTTTTATTGGGGTGCCTCGGTGGTTCAGTCCGTTAAGCATCTGACTTCGGCTCAGGTCCTGATCTCACAGTTGATGAGTTCGAGCCCTGCATTGGACTCTCTGCTGATAACACTGGATTCTGTGTGTTCCTCTCTCTCTGCCCCTTTCCCCACTCATGCTCTCTCTCTCTCCTTCTCAAAAATAAACACTAAAAAAAAAAAAAAAAAAGGAAATTACTATTGTGAAATGTAAGTAATGGAAACTATAAAACATGTTTCATGTATCATCTATCTACATATAACCACCAGAAGACCCATTGTATGCCTTTTTAAAGAACTTAGAACTCTAGGTATGAAGTCAGGTATCTCTAAGTTATGTTTTGGTTAAGCTGTTTACAAAGACAAACAATCTTCAATGTTTTGTATACATTTATTGTAAATTTTGAGAAAGAGCATTTAAAAACTGAAACAAAAACCCTCCATAAAATCATAAAGATCTCTATTACTAATTTCATATACTTAAGTTCTGGATACAAAAATGAGTTTATAGTTGTGACTATGTGGTCATAGAATAAGTTAAACTATAAACTGGTTAATTGTATATAGGGAACTATTGTTTTTCATATATATAATGTATGTACTATTGTATATGATATATAATACGCCTTATATATAACATATATATAATATAAATGTTTCTTCACACACACCTAGATTGACTAATGGATACATGAAGATCTATAGTATTCTAGTTATTGTTATTATACTCTTTCAAAAAGAATTCAAAAAGTTTTGGCAAATGAACAAACAAAAGCAATTAGTTTTGCCCTTAAAAGAATTAACATCTGTATTTCTCTAATTTTGGAAGTCATACCAACTCCTGTAGTGGTCCTCAACTTCTTTTAAGGTATTATTTTATTCACTTATTAAAACTCTTTTTTTAATCAAGTATAATTATTTAATATCCCTTATTCCACTTATAATATATATAATGTTAATAACACCTACATTTTATTAAGCTTGTTTAATTTTTAAAACTAGCCCATAAGGGAGCTTCTGTGATTATTCACACTTTACAGATGGAGAAACTCGAGAGAGATTAGTGGCTTACACAGGATGACCTGAGATGTCAACCTAGATCTCCCTCAAACCCTGGTTTTCTACTGCTCTCCTCTTCTGCCCTTGTTCATTTATAAGGCTAATTTCTGTGTCTCACCACCATTCTCTCAATGTGGTCAAACCCCATTTCACCTGTAGAACTCTTGGATCTCATTTCCCTCTGCGTGCCCAGTCTCCTCGGACCTCTATACATTTACTCATAGATCAAATCTTCCTCTTGTATCAGAAGAATAACTGCATTAAAATAAATGATAATGTACAGTTATGAATATTGCTACAGTTTGGTAAAAAATTTCAACAAGAGAAAAAATTCAGTTGAGAGGAGAGAGTAAATGTTCTACTATAAAGATAGTAAATATATTTACATTTTAAGATTTTTTTGTCTGTCCAACAGCAGACAGACTTGCTTCCCCTGGCATTTTGTTCTGAACTAAATCAAATAGGACGTGAGTAACCGTATGCTATCTGCAGCTAAGCTCTTGGTGTTTAAATCTCCTCTCTGTTGCTGACCGGCTGAGTAATTTCAGGAAATTATACAACTGGTTTTGTGCCTCAATTTCTTCATCTATACAATTGGTATAATAGTTCCTACCTTACAGAATTGCTGGGGGAATGAAATATTTTAATATATGCAAAGCACTATAAACAGTAACTGGAACATTGTGTTTTTTCTGCTTCAGTGTTTGCTTTTACTTATTTTATTAAAAAGGTACCTCTTAGAATTATGAAAAACACTATTATTACAAAATATGCTATGCTTCATATACTAACAGGTGAGAGTAGTCCTCATGTAATATCTATTCTCTGCCTGAAGACTTTGAGCTTAAAGTCCAAATGTCTTATTCCCAGAAAGATTTTTCTTCCTTTCTTTCTTGCATCTGTTTTAAATATCTTAACAGTATTTTTCAAAGGGTCAGATAAATCTTGTGCTTTAAAGAAGTGTAAAGAAAAAGAAATGGCCAGTGCTGTTGAGGGACATTATCCAAACTGACTATTATAAATATCCAAATCCTCTGGTTAATTACAAAAATTTCATTTAGTTTTTTTCTCCGTAAATTGTATAAACCCAGCATCACATATAATTGAAGAATCCTAAAAATAGCACAAAAAAAAATCGTTTAAAAATTTTGTATTCCCATCTCCCATGTTGTCAAGTGCTAATCACCTTATAAACTTTCCTTTTAAAAAGGAGGAGGGGTTCTTTCAAACTCTGTTTATAGTCTCCTCATGAGTATTTCACACAGTACTCACCTGTAAGCTTTTCTATCTCCTTAATACCTATTTAGTTTTGTTTCTGATTCTCTCACTGTGTTCAGTATAAAGAACCAAGGAGGGAGAGAAGTGGACTACCTAACTAATCTTGAGATATTCACTTAGTGCTGAGTCCTTTAAGCCAATTTTCTTTTATTGAACTTTTACACCCTGGGGAATTCCCAAAGATTGTGAAGTTCTATGGAGCTTTCTTGAAACATAAGCCAGCCCGGCCCTTCTGTCCCTCTCTTTGATATAAAAAGCTCTGGCTTTTCAGTCTGAATTTAGTTCTATTCACTATCTCACTATCGCACTAAGCTGCTTCTGAAGTTTGCCCCCCACGCAGTTCTAAGTTCTAAAGCCACGTTGTCCACTTTCTTTTCTGTGCTGCTTTTCATGCTCCTCTTTCGTCTGTCGGCTTTGCCATTCTGTTTAGGTATCACCCAGGATGCCATGTTCTGTCTGATGTTTTCTCAGCTGACCTTCAAGTCTGTGAGGGCCTTGCAACATCTTTTTCTTCTCCTTTACTGTTTTCTTGCCACGGATGATTTGGTAGAGAGGGTTGCAATTTTTTTTTTAAATAGAATGTTCTGCTGTTTGGCAGCATTTTAGAGAGAGTCTAGACAATTATGTTTTAAAAGTCATAGACTAATATTTTATTTTATGTCATCCTTGCAGTAATCCCTACATTGTCTTCATTACTCTCCATTTTTATACATAAAGAGAAATAACCTACCTCCAGTCACATAGGTGACAGAATCAGGATTTGAATTTCATCGGCTGAAACTTCAAAGCCTGATTTTTCTCTGCCACCCGGTATTGCTTCTTGAATATTCATCGTCCTAGTTCATTGGTCCTTCACTTAAAATCAGTTGAGCCGTTTCTTACCACTGCATGCTCCCTGTATTATGTTGCACTGCTTATAGAATCTGGTGTAACAGCTCAAGTAAAAATAATTTTGATGAGCTGTTGATGATTACATCTAAAAAATAACTATAGCTTTGATCTGTAACCGTAGAGGCAGTCCTTGATATTTTGGGTCTAGACAATAATTTATTGATTCACCATATACATATGGACTATCTACACATTCCTAGCATCTGGGTCTAGAGTAATGATTCACACAGAAAGTCCCTGTTCTAGACTTTACGTTCTAAGGAGGGAGGCAGACAGTAAACAAACAGATGAACACACACACACACACACACACGCGTATCATGTCAGGTAAGTGCTTCAAAAACCAGTCAAGTTGGATATCTGACCTTTGAAATAGTGTTAGAGAAGCACTGACCAGTTTTATGCACACTAGGAATAAAATGTGAAATATTTGGAAAATAGTACATAAACGTATAGAAGCATAATAGTATGTACTGGAAAATCTTGCGTGAGATATGGCTGGTGGTGAAGTAGTTAGGAACATGGGCTACCACAGTAGACAATCCTTCTACCTCTTATGTAACTTTGTGTGTGTGGGCCCCTTATTAACCCTATGAACCTTGTGTTCCCCGCCAAGAAAATGGGATGACCGAGCCTTTCCAAGTGTACTGTAAAAATTAGACAAAGACTAGATGTGAGGTCTTTTGCAAAGTTCTTGACACATAGCAAGTTCTGTGGGAAGATAGACGTGTTAATGGCAAGGGCCATAGTTGTAGCAGAAATTGCTGTTATTGGTGTGGCTTTGGAGAATCACTGAGCTTTTCTGTGCTTTTTTTCCACATGTGTGTTTTTCCTTCTTTTCCCCCCTGACTCTTCACAAACGTTGAAAGTGTAAATAATGCACGTGAGGCATTTTGAATGTAGGAAGACCATTTTTTTCTCTTGTTATTCCAGGTGTCAAAAATAAAACCTAATTCTGGAGCTTTTCAAGAGCAGAATTTCCATTTTACTGTTCTGTGGGAGTTCTTGCTTAGAGATGTTTTGCAAAGCTAGACCTAACATATTTAACTTGCATTTGAATAGCTGCCAGAGACAACCTAAGGAGAAGAGCCACACTTCAAAGCACCAGGCACCCCAGGAGGGTCTGGGCAGTGCTCAGACCCTGCCTCAGAGGTGTGGCTGCAACCAGCTGCCACCCAGAGCAGAGATGAGCTGAACACACACAAGTCATCTCCCTCTTGTCCCAACAAGGCACTAGTAGGCAGCTCTCTGCTGTGCTCATTTAGTACACGGGCGTAGCACCTTTCCCCGTGCCAATAGGTTTGCACCAAGCTCTCAGTTGATTTTTGTGCAGAGTTGCGTTTTCTTTCTTATTACAGTGATAAGAACACTTAACAGGAGATCTACCCACTTAACACATTTTTTAAGTGCATAATAGTACACTGTTGTTAGCTGTAGGCACAATGTCATACAGCAGATCTCTATAACTTAATCACCTTGCATGACACACTTTTTACCCATTGAAAATGCCCCTATTTCTACCTCCTCCAGACCCAGGGCAGCCACCACCTGCTCTCTGATGCTGTGTGTTTGACGGTCTTAGATGCCTCATGTAAGGGAGAATCATGCAGTATCTGTTCTTTTATAACTGTCTTTTTTCACTTAGCATAGTATCCTCAAGATTCATTTATGTTGTGGCATATGACAGGACTTGATTTATTTTTTGAAGATGTTAGCGTCTTATGTTTAATCACATCCTACCTCATCTTGCTCAGTTCCCCCCAAAACTTCATGAGGGAAATTTTTATTTTATTTATTTTTTAAAATCACCTTTCTGTGCCTAGTCTAGTGTTTGTTACACAGTTGTTACTCTGTAATTGTTAACGGTTAACTGACTAAGTACTCTACAATTGTTCGCTGCTAATTACAAGTAACTGACTAATTGGAAAACCATTTTAACACTAACTCCTCTCATGATCAGTGAGAACAATATTATCTTAATTAGACTTTTTCCCAAAGAAAGGTTCTGAAATGATTTTCTAATGATAAATATTCCCCTACACTCCAATTACAATATGTAAGGAAGTTAAACATGTGTAACCACATTAAAATACGTTGAAGCAAGTAGAGACCGTAGTCCTTAACCAGATCTCTCTCTTTGTCTCTCTTTCTCTTTCGTTCTTTCTCTCCCTTTTCTTCATAGAAAATTTTCATTTTCACAGGATCACTTTTTAAAATGTTGTTAATTTTGTTCATTCTAGACAGAGTGGCAGAGACAGAGTGCAAGCAAGGGAGGGGTAGAAAGTTATGCTGATAACTATATATGAAGCAGGCCGCAGGCTCAACCGTTAGCACAGAGACTGACTCAGGGCTGGAACCCACGAACTGCGAGGTCATGCCCTGAGCTGAAGTCACGCCTCACTGACTGAGCCACCGAGGTGTCCCCACTTTTAAATACACTTGAGAAAGATAGTCTTTGGCAATTTGTAGCTTTATTAAGAAACCCTAATAAAGGTCCTCTTAGTCCAACTGAAAGGGAAAGATGTGCTTGACAGACCTCATTGAAATCCTGTGGTATGTTTTGTTTTGCTTTGCTTTTTCTAAATTTCTCTGTGTGTGTGTGTGTGTGTGTGTGTGTGTGTGTGTGGTGTTTTTGTTTTTGTTTTTACGGTATCAAGTGCCTCGTGAGCAGTGCAAGTTTGTTTATTTATTTATTTTTACAAATTGTTTGGTTGTTTTTGAGAGTTACTGTTGGTGAAGTGTTAAGTAGGAGTCACTTCAGTACTCAAAGTTCAACATTACTAGGTCCAGGAGCACTCAAATTACTTCATAATTGCTTGGTTGGTAATGAGGTATCCTATTACTTTTCAGAGGCTTGTGTATGTATGTGTGTGTTTTAACATCTGTTCATTTTTGAGAGACAGGGAGAGACAGGGCACTAGCAGGGGAGTGGCAGAGAGAGAGAGGGTGACACAGAATCCAGAGAAGGATCCAGTCTCTGAACCGACTGAGCCACCCTGGCACAGGGGCCTGTGGTTGTAAGGTAGAAGTCCAGATACGGTCATCACACTGGATAGAAATAGACACACTGTACAAGTGATATACTTGTTAACTTTGCAGGTATGCTAGCTTGTCCAAAGAAGGGTATGGTGACTAACTAGAAAGAAAAATGTTTCGAGAAATTGCCAAGTTGAAGAGCATTTTTTTGTTGCTTACGTGCCATTGGAAGGAAACCTATGATGGTGGCTAATAATTCTTGAATTTGTTGCTAATATGTCAATAAAATTGTATATATTTTCACCATGATAAAATGCATATCCAGCTACTTTATACATGTACTAATATTAGAAAAAGGCATAGACTACAAAAGAATGGATGTCTTAATCGATGCCCTTTGAAATTCATGCCACAGAAACTTACTACCACTTGCTTAGACAAAGACGAAGAATTGAGTAAGAAATATAAAGGCAGCTTTTAGTGTGTGAGGGGAAGAAAGACACCCCCACCTTAGGAGGAACATAGATGGAGACTTGGACAGCAGTCAGGCTCCAGCACCGTGATTGTCAGGCTCCTTTAGGATGCCTCGTCCTGCATCTTGACTTGGTCCTTTGTCTTCTCTCTGTAATTGCACTTTGGTGGCGAGAATCCTCCCCACAGATGGAAAGAACTTGTTTTTTGTTCCTGGGCGGGGTTCATTACTGCTGGACTGATTTCTCCCAGTCCAATTTCAACTCTGAATGAGCAAATATGAATATCCAAACTGGGCCAGATATCCAGCCCCAGTCCAAGAGGGTATTTGCAGGGAGCAGGGTCATCTAATAAAAATATGGTCACTGTGACAGCCCCCTGCCTTATGGGCAGGACTGCAAATCTCACAGAGAGAGAGTCCTTGTCTGGGGGAAACACTCGATAGATACCTACTACAAAAGAGGCAATTCTTACATGGGGCAATGTTGGCAGGGAAAATGTGAGTGATGACTTTAATTTTTGAAATCGTCAGAATGAAGACCAAGAGAGAAGCCTGCTAGATACCGTTATGTCAAAAGAAAACATTTTAAATGGCTTCTGTTTAAAATTTGAAGACCCTGTCATTACAAAAGAATTTTCTTTGAAATGATTTATACATACCTAAAAATCTATAGATGACAAGAAACCTGTGGTATGGACATTTCTTAGGAATATAATTCAAAACAGAGAAATTACAATTTATGTTATCACTATGAAATTCTAAGGTTGATGGTCATGACTTAGGGTTGACTCTTCCCGACTATGCCATTGAGCTTTTTCTTTTCACTATACCTGGAAAATTGTTAAAAGCTTTTAAGCCAAAATGTCCAATTTCTCCTAAAATGATTAGCCAACTCAGATAGATATATAGTATATAATATTGAAGATGGCCATTTATTAATGCAATTTCTATGCTAATTCTTATATAAGAAGAAAAAGAAAACACTCTCAGAGTCAGGGTGGTTTGAAAGGGAAGAAATTCAGAAATTTAAATTTGAAGCTAATACTGTAGAGCTCTTTGGACATGAGTTTCCCAATTCACTTATTCAATATTATTCATGATGACAGGTAATGTTATTTGCTCAGAGTTGCTTATATTTTCTGACTTCAGAATATTTAAATTGAAATAAATATGTGTTATTGATTTCTGAAGTGAATTTTTTAATTTACTATTTAAGAGTCCCAAAGAAATTTCTTCCTAAAGAATCAGAACTCAGTGTGTAAAAAAATGACTAAATAAAAGCACATACTCTTGGCCCCAGACATATTCTACTCATTTTAACATTTTTTTTAAATGTTTTTTATTTATTTCTAGGAGAGAGAGAGAGAGAGAGAGCGTGAACAGGGGAGGGTCAGAGAGAGAGGGAGTCACAGACTGAAACAGGCCCCAGGCTCTGAGCTGGCAGTCAGCACAGAGCCCGACGCGGGGCTCGAACCCACGAGCCGCGAGATCATGACCTAAGCGAAAGTCGGAGGCTTAACCGACTAAGCCACCCAGGCGCCCCGACTCATTTTAACTTTCTAATTGGTATAAATGCATGAGTGTACCTTTGGCATAATTGAATAGCATACTATGATAGTGAATCAGCAATTGTTGCCAATGACCTTGAGGCCTTCAAGGAAAATACATTTAATTATTATCAGTAACTGGTTATCATTTTTTTTGTTTTAAATCTGGCTTTAGATTGCCACAAAAATGTACATTCTTAATTGTATAAAATTTCCATTCATGTAGAAGATAGTGTGCAGATGGGAGAAGAGTTTAATTTTTCATTTACAACATACCACATACTTTGAAGGAGATGGTTTCAATAGTTAAAATATTCTTTGTCTTTAAGATATTCTGGTTAATTCTGAGTTAAATAATTAGATTTCAAGTTAGTCCAATACTTCCCCAATTCTTAAATTGTCAAAGATTTTTTTTTAAAAAATCTTGTTCATACTTAACTAATGGTTATCTTAATTAGAGGGGAAGGAAATTTTAAATTAATGTCATGATCAGGCTGGTAGTTATATGTTAAATAATTCATTTTTTGCAAATATAAGGTCTAAGTGTCCCCAAGATCTGCTTCAGATTGACTCTTTCCCTGACAATAGAGAATGGAGCAATGACACTGATAAACAGATAAAACATAGTTCCTGAAATCTTGAAGGATTTTTTTTAAGTTTTATATTTTATTCGGAAGTTTTGTAAAGGTGGTTTATTACAACTTTCATTGAGTGCCTCTTTTAGGCACTAAAAAAATTTAACTGGTGTTTGCACCAGAAAATATTCTCTTGAAATTAATTTAAAGTACCATGAGTGCTCTTTGTATATGGTAATTGCTCTAAAAGAAAAAAACTTAGAAAATCAGGTACTGATTCTACATACAACGTTGGACCAGATTGGTTGTATTGTAATTGTTTAGGTAAATTACTATAACTGACTTTGCTTATTCTCAGCAAAATTGTTCTCTTAGATGTATAGACACTAAGGGAAATATTATTTTTATGAAATATACACTTTCAGAAATGGAAATATATAGGTTTATGAAGAGAATATTTCATAACTGATACTCAAAGTTTTGGGAATAAAAGTGTAGAAAATCAGTAATAGACATTTATCTGAAAAACACTAATCTCCTTTTCAATGCTTTATCTTGCCAAATGGCTTCCAAAATCGTTATGCCAAAGAAGATTCTCACATTTTGTGATAATGTAACTGTAATTAACCTATTAAAAACAGTTCTAATGGTGCTTTTTAGTTAGGTTTAATATTAATGCAAAGACGGTTTAGATATAGTAAACTATGTTGTGATTTTAAATATACCTAAGCAAAAAGCTAGGGGAAGGAGAATGTAGTATGCACTTATTCTACACAAAAGGAGCCGGATTCCATTGGCTTAGTGTCTGTGCCAAGTATTCTGGATACTAAGTAAAAAAAAAAAAAAATCAGTCTTCTGATTTATAAGTAACAACGTTCAATGTAATGTAGACAAAACTTTCAGATGACTGATCACATTTTTCAGTTTGCTTCCAGAAATTTGACATCTTATAGACAAAAGTGTCTGACTAAAGAAATCTAAAGAGTGGAACATTTTTATTAGAGCTGATATTTCTTACGCAGTGCGTTACTGGAATTAATCATTCTACAGTTTATAAAGCTAAATATTCTATAATATCTTTGGTGATATAACAGGAGAACCCGGGCCCTCAGATTTAGGGCTAAGCTTAATTTTTATCCTAACATAATAAAGTATAATATTTCTGTATATGTCTGATGTTGAATGGCTTACTCATAGTTGAACTGTTTGTATATTAAGAAGTTAGGAACACAAGTACCAGAGTGCATATAAGGCAACATGATGGATTTGGCAGTAGTGTAAAATACGCTTCTTTTTGTAGCAGCAGCAGAACCACAGATTCAACCTAGTAGGTGAGACTGAAATCCTAAGTAGGTTTGCTTGTCTTTACAAAGGAGCATGCAGTTAAAATTAAATTTAAAGCTCTTATGTGTGATTGTAATACTCTCTATAAAAATTACCTACAATGTGTTTATTAATTTGTTAATTTATTCCACCTCATGCAAGAGGTGTTATGTAGTTAGTACCTACAATAGGGATTAACAGCACAAACTTCGAATTTGGATTGCCTGAGTTTGGATCTCAGTGTCCCTTCCTGCTAGCTATGTGTTCTCTTTTCCTTAGTTTCCTCATCTATAAAAGGGATGAAATAGTAATACTGTTCATATAATAGTATTAATAATAATACTATTATTATAATTTTATAAATATTATTTAATAATTATTATAAGAAATAATATTATAATAATAATGATTATAGGGTAATTATAAGAATTAAATATGCAAAGCCCTTCAAATTGTGCCTAGTTAATAAGTGTGCTGTTGCTATTATTCTAACTTAAAATGCTTAATGTTAATGGGGACAATCAATCAGGAAGTGTGATAATCCCTAGTTTAAAAGATGCTATCATGTAAACAACTAGGATTGTGAGAAGCGTGCCACAAGTGATATTGTAGACCTATGAACACGCCATCCCTGAAATATTATACTGAGAATTCTAGGGAGCTGTAGATGCAGGGACGAAAAGTAAAAGATCCAGGTGAGGTAAAAAAGTTTTAGAACGTGAAGGACAGACAATATGATTCAAGAAAAGTGGCATGGTGATGAGAATAGGTTAGAAAAGGAGGAAAGAGATCAGTCATGGTTGTGCTGGGTTTGAGACTTTATTCTCAGAAGTGTGGTGTCAACAGTCTAGTTCTTTGGACAACAGGCTCTGAAATGGAGTTTTGCAGGCAGGAAGTTTGTTGCAGATTGCTTTAGAGCACAACACTTAAAGTGAGGAAAACAGGATTGGGCACTTAGAGGAATTGAACTACAGTGTTAATGCCTCAGATGTTTCCCTCAGCTTTTCCCATAGGGCGATGTGAGACAGGAATGGCTCTCTAAATTGTTTTGCATTTAGGCAAATGGACTGGGCTTTTGTAACCCCACATCAACCAATCATTGCATGCAGGCTGCACATGGCAAGGCCTGGTAGCCATCTACCAGGGCAATTCCTGGGGAGAGATACCACTATGAACTCTTCCATTGCCTTTAGCTAATGGGATGAGCTCCTCTTTCGTAAAGGAGAGTCTGGAAAGAGTAGCACATTGTACATGTGGAATCCATTGAAGGATTTAAAACAAAACTAAACTCTGAATTCATTTAAGAAATAATCTTTGAACACCAGATATAAGCCTGATCCTTCCCTAAAGGCAAAAACCTAGTGTAGAAGTAAGGCACAAAACCAACCACTGAGGGAAGAATTCAATTAGACAAATGAATAAGACAGCACTGTGTAATGAATATTACAAGGAATGGATAGAGGTGAAATTGCTGTGAGCACAAAAGAGGAAGATTTAACTCAGCAGGGGAGGAGGGGATTATGGAAGACCACTGGGCAAACCAATGACATTTGAATCAGAACCTATAGGATGACTTGGAGTTACCCTGGAAAGGGCAGAGGGCTATGCTCCAAGGAAAGTTTTACCACTAGCAAAATCCTAGAAGTGAGATAAATATGAATGTAGTTCCCTTTGGCTAGAGCAAGGATTGTGTTCCATGAACCACGCAGGAAATCTCACCTAGCATCTCAGGAAACAGGAGGAGGGTCATAGAATCTGACAACTGCAAGTGACCTGGGGCATCATCTGGTTCAGTCTCCTCATTACGCAGATGAGAAAGAGAAGCAAATAAGCTCAAGATACTGTTCAAACCTTCACACTTAATGAATGGCATGTGAGGGATGAGAGTCCAAGCCTGACACATAATCTGAGAATCTCCATGCTTTTACTAGAGCCGTTTTAATGGCATAAAGCATTACAGATGCAGCCACAACACTTACCATAATGAGACAGACACATCAAGGGTTTAATAAATAATTGATTTAGGGATATAGATTGGTTGACATAGCCCAGGTTACTTTGTCAATGAATAGGGTGGAGTCAGAGCGTGACATCATGAGGTTCATAATCTCAATATACGAATGACTAAGCCCTGTATTTTTTGGATATGAGAATACACTAATAATATAAGTCTTTGTCTTCACTATAGTATGTTTTCTTTAGGACTTTGTTTTTCAAGAATACATCTGGTAAGAGAATTATCATTAGTTACATTAGTAAAATTATTCACCTGTGATTGCTAACTGCTTCAATAGAGTAGATAGAGGATTACAAAATATCTAAAATGTATTTGAGATATTGTTTGACTTTAATTGAAGGACTGTACCATAATTGAAATTCAAATTGGAGAGTTCCGAAGGGTAGGTCAGCCTGCTCCAGAGTACGCAAAATAGGTATCACTAGAAGCTCATGAGACTTCCACAAGCAACATCAGTCATAGTTATTAAGGTAGCAAGGACAAAGAAAACACATAGGTATAAAATATGGACCTGCATTGCATGTATGTTTTCCTGTGGTGCTACTTCACACAGAAATGAGTGAGTGGATAAGAGTATTTATTTGGTTAAGGTTGCTTAATGACCTCGCAAGCAGCATATGTAGCAGCAGCAACAGCCCTTACTTGTTAGAGCCTATTCAATGTCAGGTACTCCAGTAGTCATGTTCCTGATTTCTCATCCTCACAACAGTTTTTCAGGATAGGGTTAGCAATCTTATATTATAAAAGAGGAAATGGAGGTCCAGAGAGGTGAAACCTTTTCAAGGTCACATAGTATGTAAAATGCCTAAAACCTGCGTCTATTTGATGCATAATCCAAATTTCCAGAAGTGTGAGTATATATCTACATATACATCTCTCTCTGTATGAATATGCTATGTGACTTTTAAAGTAAGATAATTTGATAATTACCATTTTTTATTTGGAAATTTGAAAACTAGCATTTTATAATAATTATATGTGATTTTTTACATATGTCGCTTTTATGAAAAAAGATAAGCTCTAAAACTTGATTGATGTAAGTAAGGCAACCAGTATTTCTAAATCCTCCCACTCTTTCCAATGACACATAGGTTATGCAACCTCTGTTTTTAAGAAAAATATGACAATATTAGTTAATGGGACAGTAGGATATATATTTAACTGAGTCACTTGTGTGCAGAACTATCTTCAAGTACAAAGGCTTTGGGATTAAACAAATTTGGGAAGTGATCGGTGAAATTTTACTTCAAAGATTTTTTTTCCTCAGTAAAAGGGAGTTAAAACTTCTTTAAAAAATGAAAAGCAGGCTTCCTTTTAATATTTTCCAGTCAAAAGTATTCTTAGTAAACAAGGGAGACCATACATGAATCAGCTCAGTCTCAGTCGGAATTTTCTTTTAACAATAACCTGTATTTAATAAGCTGGTACCCAGAGTGCGTGCCATGCTGCTTCAAAGTGATAGCAAGACCATGAGGAAGATCAAAGAGGAATGGTCATGGGATCTGAACTGCTAGACTGAGAAAGAGAATTGTATCTGCATGCACACAGCTACTTTTTGTTATGCCTGTATAGGAAAAGGATTACTTCATTTTCTATAACTGCTTAAAGATTTTAATCCAAACTTCCTTTCAGCAGAGATCAAAAACTCTAGATATTTCTGGGTTGCGGGAGTGGGAGACAATATATCTACTAGAAGAGAGGTAGAACCTAGATTTTGTCCTGGGAAGATTTAGCAGTGATGAACTTAAAGTGTGATTGGAATAATTCTAAAGCACCAGTTGTGATGAATAGATGGGGGTTGTCTGCAAATCAATCATTCTAGTACCATTTGATGTTACTAATCATTTCTGCATCCTCTAACACTCCTAATGAATGGGAGCTTCACAGATGTTTATGGGATACTGCATGTCCTGCCTAAAAAAACTGTGTGTGACAAACAGTGTAATTAATACAGTCCCATCGAGGTGACTTACACTTACCTAGAGTAGAAAATTACCTACCTTGTCTTAGTGATTGTATTGCTTCTCTACTGCTCTTACTCTTGTTGCTATTGGTCTTGATATTTTTGTTTCTGGTATGAAGTGGGTAGGTCACTTGCCCATACACCTGTTAATAAATACCTGCTATACGCCTGTGGTTGAAAACTTTATATTTAAGTTAGACCACATTTCATTTGGTTAGCAAAACCATATTTAAAAAAAGAAACAGCTTTGAGAATATGGATGACTAAAACCGTAAGCAGTTTTAAAGTCATGAACATTTTGGTAAATAGTAATTTTTCAGATCGTTATCTAACATAGTCATTTGTTAAAAACATGTCCCTGAGAAACGGAAAACTTGGTTTTAGGGCAATGCATCACTGAGAATAAGAAATGCAAGCAGTGAACAGTGCTTTACCAGGCGGAAACTGTGTGTGGAATCGAAAGAAAGGGCTCAGGGCTTCCAAGAGAGGAAGGGGCGAACAGGAAAAATAGAAAGGACTAATGAAAGGTTTCACGTTCCTTCTAATCTAAACTTGTGTCATTGCAAGAAAATGATTCATTACACCTGCCTTTATCTTTCTTTGAAAGTCTTCGTTTTTAGATCTAGAGTTTCTTTAAGAGACATTGTAGTTATAGTATTCACCAATTATTTATCATCGTTTCTGTAGATGATTGCCTTTCCAGTATCCTTTCAGGAACGATACGAAAGATCTCTTAATGATTTCCTCAAGAGCTCTTCCATCTTGTCTCTGATGTCTTAAAATTTTTAACACAGCTTTTTTTATTTTACAACCTGAGACCATTCTTAAAACGAATTTACCCTAAATAATGAAGTGCACTAATTACGCGAATTAACATGTATTCATGCTAAAGTGTAAATGACTGATAACTCTTCCATTAACAGAAACAATAAAACAGAGGCGGCGGCAGGCAGTGCCAGAAGGCGTGGGAAAATATAGAGGAAGAACAGTAAGGACCCAGAAGATGTATTTCACTTATTTCACAATTGTGCCTAAGGCAAACTCTACTTTAAGTAGTTCATAATGCTCCTGAGTCATAATAATGGTTATGAAATTTGGAGTGATTCTCTGACAGCGCAATTTGGCTCAAAAAATCTGAAAAATAGTCTTTATGTGAAGGGAGAGTCATTTGAATTGTGATATTAATACTCCCTCCCTCTATTTTCATGAAAGACAAATGCAGTTTAGCATAATGAATAATCTCTTCTTACAAATGTATTTTTCCTTCTGAGTCTTCTGCCAATTTGTTGCTTCTTGCCTACGTCTAGAATAATTGGAGACATTGGATATGAGAAGGGGCCATCAGCTTGCATTTCCTTATGTAGGCACAGCCTTTCGATACAGTAAACCCACTTGTGTGATCAGTAAGGGGCACTGTTTCTCCTGTGGATGTCTGTTATGAACATAGCTTTAAGATTTTTTTATCCTCCTGAAACTGGTAAAAAAAATAAGAAGCACAAACTTTTGAAAATATACCTATTAGTTAACTTCTCTGTTTTGCTTGCTGTTGGGTTTTTCCAGAGTTTTCACAATGAATCCTTTTAACGGCATACTATTCTCCCTACATCAATGATGTATAACTTTGTTTCTTTCAGGGAATGCACCCTAGCTAAGAGTGAAAAGAATGTGGAATTTTCAGCCCAACAGTTCTGGGTTCAGTATTTGGTTCTGTACTCTCTAGTAGATTAACCTGGAGGAAGTTATTTTATCTCTGTGATCCTCAGTCTCCTCATGAGTAAAAGCAAAGCTATGAGTCCTATGCAGTGATAATTATAAAGCATTACAGTTAAAATGCCATGGCTAGTGGAAACCAGATGTGCGGAAGGTGTCTTATCCATGTGATGGCAAGCCATTATGTTTCACTAAGTGACATTAACCCTAGTAACTAATCTGACCTGCTTTCCTGCTGGCTCAGAAATTTTTTCTTGAACTTACTGGTTACTTATGGGTTGACTAAATTACTAGTCTAAACCTATGTTCCAGTAGACCATAACTACATAGATATGTCAATATGCCAATATATTAATCTACAATAGGGAAAACAACTATCAAACACACCAGCTGTTGGTATCAATCTAAATAGCACATTCTCTAAAAAGAAAGCCACGTGTGAAAATGTATAACCATAAGTTTGCCTTTTAAATCAGAAAAATAGATGACATTTATATATTTCAAATGTTTGCCTTTAGGCTCTGATAGCTTGCTTGACTCAAATGTCTGTAATACGTATCTATGTCAGGTGGGTATCAATTCAAGGAGATCTGTCACTCACTGGCCACCACCTCCTTGGTGGTGGTACAGGAGTAGGGTCTGACAATGTTTCCATCTGTCACTGTTGTTTATTTGTTCAAGGTCCGTGGCTGGAAGAGTCTAAATTTTCCTCTGCCTGATCATACCTTTCTCAGAACAGGGCATACTCTACATGATTCAGTTTTTCAGTTGTGATAACATTCTTGTCCGGTATCCTTGAAAATTTTTCCTCATTTCACTGTTGTCATAGTTAAGAATATTCCTGAATGTTGCATTCACGCATTTGTAAGAAATATCTGTCATGTCCATTGTGTATGGATTTTAATAGCTTAATTTTCAAAAGATTATATTATATCCACTATTAATAGTGAGTTCTCACCATTGTCTCCATACACCAAATTTTTCTACGAAGCTAAAATGTTTAGGACAGTAACTGGTAAATAGTACATGCTCTGTGATAATAGTTATCCGAAGAATTGTTATTTTCCTATGGGGGATGATGAAACCGCATTTTAATTCCCTGCACTGAAATCACCACATATGGCTAAGCTCCTATGCTGTGGGTAAATTGGACAACAGTTTAACATAATCTGGTATGAAAGGTGACTGGTAATTCTGTGTATATAAAACTCACTACTTTCCTGACCTTCCAGCGATACTTAACACCCCCTCTCTTTAAGATGCACCTTCTAAGCCAAAACCTAAGTCTCAAAGCTGCTTTGTGAATAGTAGCACATTAACCTATAAGTATGTTTGCTTAGTAATATCAGCCTCTGAATCAGCACAGCTGACTGTGCTATGATGAAGGTGATTACAAGGAAGCCTGGCTAGACCTGGTTAATTACATTCCTTCCTAAAAGTTTCTTAACCTCTGTGTGCCTCAGTTTTGTTATTTGTAAAACAGAGAAAATAATAGTACTTCCCTTAGAGGGTTTTGTGGAAATTAAATAATGCAGAGTGCTTAGCATATAGAGTTCTGGAATATAGTAAACTGTTCAAAATATTAACTTCTAGTTTTATTATTTTTATTATAGAATATGAGTAATTATTATTTGCAGTAGTAATATTCTGGGTATGTTTCTGAGAAAGCAGGGGATACTATAAGGGAATAGATAGGTGGAAAAGGGGACTAAAAATGCTCATTGCACAAATCCAGTTAGCGTGTGGCCTGCCCCAGGACTTAAGGATAAATGTTATAAAAACTCGATGATTTTAACAGAAAGGGCAGTTAATTGAGAGTTACTTTTTTTGAGTTTATTTATTTGTTTTGAGAGAGAGAGAGCAAGCGAGCAAGCAGGGTAGGGAAAGAGGCCGGGAGAAAGAATCCAAGCAGGCCCTTCAGTGTCAGCGTGGCACCTGATGCAGGGCTCAAACTCACAAACCCTGAGATTTTGACCTGAGCCAAAACCAAGAGTCAGACGCTTAACTGACTGAGCCACCCAGGCACCCTGAGAGTTGATTTATTGACAGTAGAAGTAAAAGGGAGGTGGTTTCAAATGAGGAAACATTAAACAAAGCTGGTCAACTCAGAGGCATATGCCAAGGAAGTTATTATTCTCCAGAATCTGACCCTCTTCTTTAAAGAGATTTGCAAATTGAAAGACAACCATGTGAACTAAAAGGCACACTAAGAAGACATAAAGCTCAGAATGCTATGATATTAATACACTCTGGTATCCACAATCATGAACCAAAATACTTAAACCATTATGATCAGCATTGTGTCTTTGTGACCAAACCATGTGGGAAGTTAACTCATAGAAGGAAACTGCTGTGTTAATCCTCGAGGGCAGATCACAGTCCGTACCCAGAAACATGGGTAGTCCATTAGACTAGTGCATTCCATCTACTAAGTCATTGACTCAAATCTGATAGAATGTGTATTAGAACCACCTTGGAGCTTTTTGAAAATACATTTATTAACCTCTGGAAACAGACAACAGTTACAGAGCGATGTAACACCGTACTGTAGGTATACTGACATGGGCCACCAAGTATGACAATGTTGATTGAGAAGACCTCCACAAAAATGAAGAGAATTAGTCAAAACAAAAGTTAAATGCCATGGGAAAATGAATTATTGTGTGGCCAACTTGCAGAAGAGCAAATCTTGACAAGATGTCTAAAATATTATAAGACGATGGACTACTAAAACCTAAGAAAGATGCAGGAGATGTTTGCTAGTGAACGCAGGTGACTGACTGATAGCTGATCAAAGGATTCTTACTTGAAAAAGCTCATCAAATAAACATAAGGAAAAAATTAATTGGAGGTGGAAGATGGGAGGAACGGCACTTATAGGAGGATTATGACCCATATTCATTTTATACAATTTTATTCCCTTGATCCAACCCCCACACCACCACCGTAATATAAACAGTACTTTGGAAAACAGTGAACAGAAACTATGCTAACTACTGGCAGCTGCTCATCTCATGCATGTTTCTGATTGTACATTGTTGCTCACCATCACTGTTTACTCTGTTTACTATGAACTACAATTTTCTGATTGGGGGAAAATTTTCCAGAAACAATACTCTTTTGGGGAGTAAGTGCATATTGCAGTTTCCTGTTTTTCAAAGATTGGCTTCAAAAGTGCCAGGCTCATTTGTGAAGCAAATGTGTAAGTTTTGCAAGGGAGTAGATAGGCCAATCTGTTTAAGAGTAGTAAACGTTAGAGTCAAAGGTCTAGGTACAGGATATGCCCTTGCGGGCTCAATTGGAAAATAGGTCAACAGGTTTCTCATCTTAGAAATTTCCCCCATATTTCATTATAAAGCAATTTTCTTTGTTAATTTTTTTCCTGTAAATTATATAATAGGACACAGCTGGTTGTATACCCCATAAATGCTGATACAGTGTTGTATATAAATTGCTGCATAAAAACATGCCAAATGGGCAAAAAATACAACATGAGCAAAATTATCAGATTAGATTGGCAGATGCTTATATTAAACATGTCTGTTTACATTGTGTATAAAAGGTTTTCATGGACTTTGATTTTAGATTCAGTAGAGCATCTCTGTTTCTTTTATGAGATCTAAATTACACTAGTTATTACTGGTTTTAGGAAATGTAAGTTAAATTACAGAAATAATCATATGCTTCTGCTATTTATTTTTTCTCATTACAAATCATATCACAAATGTAGTAATAATATATTCTAGAAGCCTGGTTATGACCAGTCACTCCTAACCATAGGTAGCATCACTGTTATCCTAGTTGCCTTGCATTTGGAAATAAACAAAAATTTTTTTAAAAAATCATAATAATTTATATCCAAGTATCACAGTTTACAAGTTACTTAAGGACAGGCAATGAAATAAAAAGGCACATTTAGAGTGAGGGTACATTGTTTGGCTATTGGTGTGCCATGTTTTAGTTAATTATATAGCCTCAAAACCAAAAGTTTAGAAAACTTTTAGTAATCTGGCATAGTATATTCCAGATTTTATGTATAAGTAAGTATATAAAGTACACATATATATTTATGTAAATATATATAATGCATACATATATACGTGTCCACATATATCTATAGATCATCACTTTATCTCAATTTAAAGTAAGTTCAACAATGTAAGATCTAAGTAACCAGCATATCAACATGAGACAATGAGCAAGTATTTCTTGGGGTCCTTATGAAAAGTAAGAAAGCTTTTAATGGCCCTTCTAGAACCATATATTCTTCATAACACCCATTCAAACAGCACCTCTGGAGTTTTTCTGGTTTATCAGGTTTATAGGGGCCTAGACTGAACTTACTATTGAATTACCAGGTTCTCAAAAGGAATCTAGATCCCTGTCTGGTGTATAAAAATATGTAGGTGAGAAAAACATGAATAATTACAGGAATATACTAAAATTGTTAGATATATTTATTATTTAATCTATATAGACTAAAAGAAAGTTCATATGCAGAGGACTAGATATTCAAACCATTCTGTCTTTTGGTAATAAGAAGTAGGAATCTTATTCTGGGGCGCCTGGGTAGTTCAGTCAGATAAGTGTCCAACTCTTGATTTCAACTCCGGTCTTGATCGCATGGTTCGTGAGATCAACCCCACTGGTGGGCTCTTTGCTGGCAGCATGGAGCCTGATTGGAATTCTCTCCTCCTCTCTCTCTGCTCCTCCCTTACTTTCAGGTGGCTCTCTAAAAATAAATAAGTAAGAAAGTAAGTAAATAAATTGAATAAATATATCCTCTCTTTAGACTCTCTTTAGAGGTTTACCTACATCATTTACACCATTGTTTTTTAGGAAAAATTTTGTATTGGAGTATAATAAACTTACTGAAAAGTTGTATACAATATTTATTCAACTCAATGACTTTTTAAAAAACAGGACTGGGGTGCCTGCGTGGCTCAGTCAGTTAAGTGTCTGACTTTGGCTCAGGTCATGATCTCGCAATCTATGGGTTTGATCCCTGCGTCCTGCCCTGTGCTGACAGCCTGGAACCTGATTCAGATTCTGTGTCTCCCTCTCTCTCTGCCTCTCCCCTGCTCACGCTCTCTCTCTCTCTCTCTCTCTCTCTCAAATAAATAAACATTAGGGGCGTCTGGGTGGCTTAGTCGGTTAAGCGTCCGACTTTGGTTTAGGTATGATCTCACGGTTCGTGGGTTCGAGCCCCGCGTCGGGCTCTGTGCTGACTGCCAGCTCAGAGCCTGGAGCCTGTTTCAGAGTCTGTCACTCCCTCTCTCTCTGACCCTCCCCTGCTGACGCTGTCTCTCTCTCTCTCTCCTAGAAATAAATAAAAAAACATTTAAAAATTAAAAAAAAAAACATTAAACAAAATTTAAAACAAAAGAGGACACATCTGTGTAACTACAGTCTTGATGAAGAAATGGAATATTACCATAAACCCCAAAATTTACCTGTGTACCCTCTCAGTTCTATGAATCTTACCCTCTTCATAACCACTCGCCTGTCTTCTTTGAACATTTGCTTCAAGGGCTTTTGACTATAAAGAAATGATTATAGTAAGTACTCCTTTTGTCTGCTTTTCTTTTTTTAACATTATGTTTTTTAAATTCATCCGGGTTATAGTGTAAAACAAATTCATTTCATTTCCATTTGTTTATAGAATACCATTGGATAAATATACCACAGTTAGCTTATTCATTCTATTGTTAATTAACATTTCTATTTTTTAAAACTATTGTGAATTACACTGCTGTTTTTTAAATTACATGGTATTTTTTCACATGTCTTATGGTGCTCAAATGTACACATTTCTGTGTGGTATATACCTAAGTATGGAATCATAGGGAGATGGAATATACAACAATTGATTTCTACCAATTAAAATTCACACCAGCAGAGTATGAGAATTCCAGTTAAACCATATTTTTACCAACACTTGATGTCATCAAGTTGTATTTTAGCCATTCAGCAAATTTGTTCCCATTAAAGTTTTTAATTTATCTTTCTGATGATTAACTGTACTGACAGTCTTTTTTGTTTGTTGGCTGTATTTTGTTGCTATCTTTCATCCTTTTAAATTTTCTTTTAAAATTTCCTGTTTACTTCTAGATTTGTAGCAAAGCTTTATATATATTCTGCCTGCAAGCCATTATTGGTTACATATATTAGAACTGTCTTCTCCTAGTCTGTCTTTTCACTCTGTTAATGGATACTTTTCTTTTTTTCCCTGGAGAGAGTGGTATGATGAATGAAAGTTTCTAATGTTAATGAAATACAATTTGTCAGTCTTTCCTTTATGGTCAGTGACTCTGGATACAGATAAAGAAATATATGTTCATGCCACAGTTATGAAGGTAGTCACTTTTGTTATCATCTTAAAATTTCATCATTTTAGATTCATATGCAGGTCTAAAACCTATCTGTAATGTATTTTTATGTATAATTTAAAATAAACACAATTCATTTTTATACTGGTTTTTGACTTACCCAGCACAACTGATGGAAAAGATCATCTTTTTCCCATTTTAGTTAGTAGCGCCTTTATAAAAAGTCTAAAAACGTACTTTTTTTTTCTATTCATTTATAAGAACAGCACATTATTAATTACTGTGGCTTTATAGTAAGGTGAAGCTCATGTCTGGTATCATAAGCTGTTCAATTTATTCATCTTCAAAATGATCTTAGATAATGCTCAGTTTATCTTAATATGTTTAGTTTTTCATTGGTGTTTTGTAGAAAGTTACAATGAGATTTTCCACATCTCTTGCAGATTTTAAAAAAGATGTTTGATGTTTTATGCTTTTTTATTATTATACTTTTAGAGAAATTTTAGATTCATAACAGAAGTGAATGGAAGACACAGATTTTCCATATATCCTCCATCCCCACATGCATAGTCCTCCACATTACAAACATTTCCAGCACCAGAGTGACACATTGGTTACAGTTGATCAGCCTACATTGACCGATGGTAATCACCCAAAGGCCATAGTTAATATTTATGGTTCACACTTGACTCAGTACATTCTGTGGGTTTGTGCAAATGTATAATGACATGTATCCATCACTATAGTATCATACAGAGTATTTTAACTGCTCTAAAATTCCTCTGCACTCTGCTATAAATGTTAAGTTTTCAATTCTGGTTGTTCGTTGCTTGTATATGGAAATATATTTGATTTTTGTATCCTGACATTCTCCTTTGCAAACTTCTTAACTTATAGAGAATTGTTAGTTTCCTTTAGATTTCTTATGCACATAATTATTTTGTCAGAGGATAATGGCAGTGTTCTTTCTTTCAAGTCCTTACATTTTGATTTTTCCTTCTTATCTCATTAAACTGATAACTCTAGTACAATGTTGAATGGAAGTAGTGCATCCAGTGTTTTTAAATTCATTTCTGAAGACTGCAAAAAAAAAAAAAAAAAAAAAAAAAAAAAAAAAAAAAAA
>NW_027528977.1:19291094-19356083 GCF_008692635.1 Crocuta crocuta | reverse complement strand
AAAAAAAAAAAAAAAAAAAAAAAAAAAAAAAAAAAAAAAGAAGTTCCTGAGTATGATGTTTTCCACTAGGGAGGACTTAGTTTTCTTCTGGCAGGCAATTAGAGAAAAGGCAATCAGAGCTTGAGATGGTCTAAGTCTGTGTTTCAGTTTTTCTTAGGTCTAAACTATTTCCACTTTGCACATATATCTCAAACACAGCCCTCAGGGCTCTCGGCTGAAAGCCTGGAAGGAGCATGTTGAGCAGATTTCCTCCTTTTTGGCGTTTTCAAACTCCAATTTTTGTGACCACAGGAAAGCGAGATTACCAAAAGTGCTGTTACATTTCCTTCCTTCCTTCTTAGATGCAGTTTTCTCATTGGATTCTTAATCTCTTCGCCACTGACTTGGAAATTGACAAATAGCTTGAGGGGAAAAATAATGCTAAACTCTGCAATCCTTTATTTCTCTGGGATCTTGGTCCCTCAAGACAAGGCCTCCTTGGTAAATTTGAATTGCAGTGTGATCCCTGCATCACTGTGAGATCATAGAAAGCCCTAAACTGAGGGCATTGTTCCTTATCCCAGACAGTTTAAGGCTCAGCAAACAGCTCAGTACAAAAACTGACAAGGTTTTGCTTATCTGGGAGCTTTTTCTTTCATTCTGAAAATTTGGCTCCTCAAGTCCTGGCTGCCTTGGATGTTCTCATGTTCTCAAAAGCTTTGGTTAGCTATTTTGTTTGGGGTTTTCTTGTTGTTGTTGCTTAATTTGATGGAGCTTCTATTATTGATCTAAGTTGTAACGTTTGGCTGATAGAAGCTATTGTACATTATAGGGAAATGTGTGTGTGTTTATAATGAAAATGTAAATATACAGTATGTGAAAATTATATAATAAAAATAATTCTAAAATTTATTATATAATTAATTATAAAGTTATATAAATGCCTATTACCATCGATTTCTTCCTTTTTTCCAATACTTTATTAAGAAGTACTCAAACACATAACAAGCGTTGGAAAAATTGCAGGCGACTCTGTATGCCCACCTCCCAACTTAATATAATGGAAGTATAGTTGACATACACTATTAGTATCATGTGTAAAACATACTGATTCAACATTTATATACATTATGAAATGATCACCACAAGTCTACTTATTGTCCCCATACAAAGTTACTACAATATTATTAACTATATTTCCTATGTTGTCCTTTATATCCTTAGGATTTATTTTATACCTGGAAGTTTGTACCTTTTAATTCTCTTAACCTATCTTTCCCATCCCCGACCCTGTTTCTTTTAGCAACCAGCAGTTCTTTGTTTCATTTTGCTTGTTGGTTTGTTTAGATTTTTACATTCCACATATAAGTAAAAGCATAGAGTAGTTGTCTTTCTCTGACCTGTTTCACTTAGTGTAATATTTAGGTCCATCTGTGTTGTCACAAATGGCAAGATTTCATTCTTGTGTCAGCTTTTCATTTCATGGCTGAGTAACAGTCCCATACAAACACCCCCCCCCCACACACACACAAACATATCAGCTTCTCAAAGTTTACCATTCATATTTAATTCTAATATTTAAGAAAAAAATCAACACATTTATACCTATGCATCCATTTCTCCATCTGTCTATTAATTTATCCTATTTTGGGTGAATTTCAAACTAAATTTCAGACATCAATGTCCTAAATTGTTCAGCTGGCACATCATTAACGAGAATCCAAGATTTGTGTGCAATGTGTATTTTTTAAAACTTTTCTTACATTTATTTATTTTTGAGAGAGAGCAAGCAGGGGAGGGGCAGAGAGAGAAGGAGACACAGATTCCGAAGCAGGCTCCAGGCTCTGAGCAAGCTGTCAGCACAGAGCCTGATGCGGGGCTCAAACCCACAAACTATGAGATCATGACCTGAGCTGAAGTCAGACATTCAACCGACTGAGCCACTCAGGTGCCCCTGCAGTGTGTATTTTTTAAATTAAAATTTACATGCAATAAAACAAGTATTGATGTCTAGTAACAATAGATTCAATGAGTTTTCCTAAGTACAAATGAACTGTGTAAACCAAACTTCTGTCAAAGATTCAGTAGAGGCTTTGTATCCATCAGTCTAGGAAGTATCCTTATGTTTGATTTCTGTCAATTTCCATTTACACCCTCCAGAGACAAATATTGTTCCAGTTTATTTTTTCAATGCAGAATATTTTTTTCTTGTTTTGGAGTTTCATATAAATTAAAGCATATATTATGTACTTTTATCTCATTTTAAATACATAACAATGTATAATGTGTGTATATATGAATATCCGTATCTAAATGCCCAAGTTGCTTGGTCTATCTTCTTTTTATTAGTGGGTAGCATTCTAGTCTATAAATATGCAATAGGTTTTTTTTTAACAAATTTTCCATTGAAATTTATAATACATAATTATATATATGTATATATATATATATATATGTTTGTATCTTATTTATTTACAATGTCTTTTGAGAAAGTACAGCTTATTTAGTTAGGTAAATTCTAACTTTTTATTTCCTATTACATGTCTTGCTTTCTATGATTCATATTAAAACCTTTTTCTACTCCCAAATGATAAAGATATTTGTCTATGGTTTCTTGTAAAGGTTTGCAGTTTTAGCTTTGTAATATGATCACTGGTGAATCCTGAATTATTTTTGTGTACTGTAGGAGATAGTGATATTTCCTTATTATGTCAATATTCAGTTTTTAAAGAACTATTTTTTTGGAAAGAGTTTCTTTTCCAATGTGGAATGATATAGTACTTTTCTTTTAAAAATAGCCATTTGTGTGCAACAATTTCTGAACTTTTTGTTTTCTATTCATCAATTCAGCAATATTTATTTCAATATCATACTGTTTTGATCACTACAGCTTTATTGTTAGTCTTAATGTCAAGTAGTAGATGTCTTTCCACATTACTTGTTTACTTGAAGACTGTTTTAGATATTCTAGTCATTTGCAACATCATATAAACTGAGGAATTAGTCTGCCAATTTTTACAAATTGACTTTTGGGATCATGACTGAGATTGTTCTCATAGATCAGTTTGGGGAAAAATACATCTCAACAATGTTGAGGTTTAAAACCCATGAATACAGTGCACTGTCCCATTCATTTAGATTCTTCTCTATTTTCTCCCAGCAATTCTTTTTAATTTTCTGAGAAGACATCTGTTAATTTACATTTAACCTAAATGTTTTATATTTTTTGGAAACTATTATAAGATAATTCTTTAAACTTTGATTTACAAATTATCCTATCATATTAGAATACAATTGGTTTTTATTAACCTCAGATCCTAAGGTATTATTAATTATAATAGTTGTTTTGCCAGTACTTCAGAATTTTCTTTGTAAATGCTTATTTCATCAGCAAATAAATATAGTTCATATCATTCTTTGGAATCCTGATGACTTTATGTTAATGCATTATTTCAAGAGCGAGGATATCCAGGACAGTGTTGTAAGAACTAGTGAGAGTGGGCAAACCTTGGCCTTGACCCTGATTGCAGGGGTGTTGGCTATCATTCTCCTAAAACACAAATAGATGCTCTTTATCACACTGAGGAAGTTTCCTTCTAACAGTGGGTGGCTAAGAGGTGTTTGTTGTTGTTAATCATAAATGGATATTGAATTTTATCAGTATATTTTATTTACCTATTATATTTTTAGTGCTTCATTCTGTTAATATGGTAAATTATCTTAATTTTCATATCAAAGCCAATTTGGCCTTCCTAATAAACTCTACTAGATCTTGCAGTATTACCCTAGAGTATATTAATTGGTTTGACTTGCTAATAGTTTGAAATAACTTCATCTATATTCATTAAAGACATAGGTCTGTAATTGTCTTACTTTGTACTATCTTTGACAGATTTTGGTATTAAAATTACTCTCTCCTCATAAGTCAGGTTGGGAATGTTCCTTCTCAATTTTCAATAAGATTTTGTATAAAACAGATTTTCTTTTTACCGTGAAATTTGGACAGAATTCAAAAGCAAACCTTCTGGGCCTGGAATTTTCTTTGTGGATCTTTTTTTCTTTTTTAATATTTTATTTATTTTGAGAGAGAGATAGAGACAGCATGAGCAGGGGAGGGTCAGAAAGAGAGGAAGACCCAGAATGTGAAGCAGGCTCCAGGCTCTGATCTAGCTGTCAGCACAGAGCCTGATGCAGGACTCGAACCTACAAACCATGAGATCATGACCTGAGCTGAAGTTGGACGCTTAACCGACTGAGCCACCTAGGCTCCCCTCTTTGTGGATCTTTTAAAAAATATATACACTGTAACAAATTCCACTTTTCGTTAAACTTTTTGTTTCTTTAACAATTAAATTTGAGTTTATTTTACTAATTTTTAAGGGATATTTTCCATCGTACCTAGATTGTCAAATTTGTGGTAATGAAAGTGTTTGTAATTATTTCATTCGTTTGATATCTACTTTTGTCTATAATTTTATTAATAAAATGATAACATTTCCTTAATTTCTGATACTGATAATTGTATGTGCTCTCACTCACTGTCTTTTATCCCCTTGATTAGTCTGACTGGAATCTTAGTTATGTTGTGACTCTTTAAAAAAATTACTTGTGACATTTAAAATTTTCTCTCTTTAGCTTACATCTTTATTATCTCTTTCCTTTGTCTTCCTTATAGTTTGCATTTCTTTGCTTTTTTTACTAAATTCTTAAAGTAAAACCATAGGTTATTAATTTAAAATATTTCTTATTTTCTAAAGTAAACTTTAAATGCTGTAAATTTTTCTGGAAGTACTGCTTTATCGGCATCCTAAATTTGTATATGCTTTTATTATAACTCAGTTCAACATATTTTTTCATTATGATTTTTTATTATTTGACCCTCAATACTTATGGCGCGTGTTGTTTAGGGGCACCTGGGTGGCTCAGTTGGTTAAATGTCACACTTTGGCTCAGGCCATGATCTCATAGTCCATAGGTTGAGCCCTGCATCGGGCCTGGAGCCTGCTTCAGATTCTCTGTCTCCCTCTCTCTGCCTTTACCTTGTTCTCTGTCTCTGTCACTCTGAAAAATAAACATTAGGAGGGGCGCCTGGGTGGCTCAGTAGGTTAAGTGTCCAACTTTGGTTCAGGTCATGATCTCGCAGTTTGTGGATTCGAGCCCGTTGTCCAACTCTGTGCTGACAGCTAGCTCAGAGCCTGGAGCCTGTTTCAGATTCTGTGTCTCCCTCTCTCTCTGACCATCCCCTGCTCATGCTGTCTGTTTCTCTCTCAGAAATAAATAAAACATTAAAACAAGTAAATGAACATTAGGAAAATTTTTTTAAAGAAGTGTGTTGTTTAACAGCCAAATAGTTGAGCATTCTTAATAAGCTGTATTTTTAAAAAGATATTTCCTTTGTAGCAGCAATATACTCAATATAGATGCAATTTTTAGAACTTAGGTTTCTTGTATGAGACAGCAGATTTGACTATTTAGAGAATATGCTACATACAATTGAAAAATGTATTTTCTGCAGCTGTTGGTATATTTTATGTTAAAAAAAATATTAGCTGAATATGGCTTCTAGTACTGTTGAAATCATCTCTATTTTTACTGTTTTTTTTTAATTTTTTTTCCTGTTTAGTGCTGAGAATTCTTTTAAATGTCTGGCTATACGTTTGGTATTATCTTTTCCTATGTTTAATTCAGATACTTTGTATCTCCCATATGTTGAGTTTCCATCATTAGGTATTTTCATATTTAAAATTGTTATATCATCTTCATGAATTAAATCTTCTATAATTTCGAAATGTCTTTTCTCCAGTAATATTTTTGTCTTGGATTTTTTGTTCCTGCTCTTAATTTAGCCAGTTAGCCTACTTGCTTACCCTTTGCATGATGTTTACACCATCTGTGTACTTTTAACCTGTGTCTTTTTACGTAATCTATATTTGTAGTACATATACATTATATTTGTATTACATATGCATTACTTATAATGTATAACATTATATTACTGACTCTTTCTTTTGTATGTATTTTGACAATTTCTGACTTTTACTGACAGTATTTAGTTCATTAACATTTTATATAATTTTGTCATGGTTGGTCTTTACTTTCTCCTTCTGAACTTTGATTATTCCTCCTTTCTTCTTTTTAAAATTATTTAAGTATATTTTAAGGAAAAAAGTGGCAGCCCCATGCCATATTTATCCAAAGCTTTAGGATGGTGGTCTTGGCAGTCAGTCCTGGTGATTCAGTCCACAGTTGTAGTTCCAATGAGAGCTGAGAAGCATTTTATCCCTCCTACTTATGAACCCAAATACAAATCAGAAAAGGAGTTTATAGAACATGCCCAGAAAGCAAGACTAATCATTCCTCCGGAATGTTTGGAGTATCCTCTAAGCTTGGCTTGTACGGCTGGTATCATTGATGTTTAGTTCCTCAAAAGGGTCATACTTGCTTGTCCTCTCTTTCAAAGGAAGGACTGTCACAGGGAAGTGAGAAGAAGAGATTGGCATTATTATTCTCAATAGGGAAGATTAGAGAACATAATCCTAATTTTAAAATAAAGGATTTCCCTGAAAAAGTTAGGAATATCTGTGCTGAAGCTCATGTATATCTAAATAATTCAGACCATGAACGGCTTCATACCCTGGCAACTGAAAGTTTTTTTCTGGGTATGATCTGGGACATCAAATATAAGACGGTCTGCTGGAGCTTCATAGAATCTTTAGAGCCACCCTTCATGGTTAAGCTTCTCTGTTCAAGTCTGTTGACTCAGAGCAACCTGTATGGTCATGTCATCCTGCGCATGCACACCTAGCATACTCTGGCCATCTGTGACCATTTTGGTGGCAGGTTAGTGTATGGACAGTAAGAAGTCCTCAGAAATATTCTGGAGTATGTTGGGTTTGAAAAGCCCCTGGTAAAGACCTATGGAGGTGGAGAATGCATGGCAAGATCATCCCCCCACGGGCACCCCTTAAGCAGCCTATCCTTAAGACAGTGATGATCCATGCACCTCAGCTAAAACCCTTGGAAGGCTAGGAAGTGCCACAGGGAGAGGCACATAAGCTTCAGTTATCTTGATGGCAAAAATGACTCCAGGGGTGATGCACGGACAACGAGGTGACTACAAGCTGTGCTGGCTGGGAACTGTGAAGTTTGTTTCCTCTCCATGAGGTCATAGAAAGATCTACCTTTGTCCTCTCCTGTCCTGCTTAGGTATTTTTAACTATTTCCTTAGCAACTGCAGCTGATAGCTGGGTCCACATGAATCCACTTCTTCTTCCCTTTGAAATTGTATATCTAACTTCTAAGTCTCAAGGAAAGCATGTTTCCAATACCTGTTTATCCTACAGCAGAGAATGTTAGGAGCAAACTGGCAGAATTATCTTTTTAATTACAAGCTTAGGGTGGGGGTGGGGTGCCTGGGTGGCTCAGTTGGTTAAGCATCTGACTTCGACTCAGGTCATTATCTCACAGTTCCTGGGTTTCACCTCCACATCGGGCTCTGTGTGGACAGCTCAGAGCCTGGAGCCTGCTTCAGATTCTGTGTCTCCCTCTCTCTCTCTCTCTGCCCTCTCTCTGTCTCCCTCTCTTTCTTCTTCAAAAACCAATAAACATTAAAAAAATTTAATTACAAACCAGGGATAAGAGGTTTACATAAAACACTTTCAGAGTATTGGACAAAAGGTGGTGGGCTCCGTACCTTTCTCTGTGTTTAGGTTGGAAGTGGATCAGCCTTCAGATGGCAGAAATGAGATCAACTGAACTGTGAGTGATGTGCCTTCCAGGAAATCCTGACTTTGGAAAAATAATTAGGGTTTATTGAAGAGGGTCTTTTCTTGTCTACTGACTAACCTAATCAGCGTTTATATCTCATAGAATATAAGTCCAAAGAAATCCTTTGTCTTTCAAGAATATTTAAAAAATAAAAATGTTTAAATATAAAGAATTCTATGTTTTTTATCTGTTAATATTTTGTTATCGACTTTGCATTGTCTCTTGTGGTTGCTTTTGGGATTGCAGGGTACCTCCTTAGCTTTCATTGTCTGTGTGGAATTAATATTACATTATTTCATATAAAATAAGGAAATATTACAGCTTTATAAGTCTAACTCCCATTCCTCTATGTTACAGCTGTTATACGTATGATATCTATATTTAAAAGCTCAAAAAACCATTCATACCATTGAAAGAGCATGTGCATATAGATGCAATAGCAGGGGACGGAATGAGAGAGACTCCCAAGCAGGCTCTGCACTGTTAGCACAGAGCCTGACTCAGGGAAAGACTCGAGAAAGACCTGAACTAAAATCAAGAATCAGAAGTTTAACCAACTGAGCACCTAGATGCCCCTATATAGTTTCTTTTAAAGCAATTAATAGGACAAAATTTTTTTTGTTTTTTAACATTTGCCTAGATATTTACTATTTTTTAATCCTTTGTTCTTTCCTAAGGATCTTTGCATTTATCTGTTTACTTTTTTAAAGCTGATTTATTTATTTTGAGAGAGAGAGAGAGTGAGCAAGAGAGGGGCAGAGAGGGAGACAGAATCCCAAGCAAGTCCTACACTGTCCAGCACATAGTCCAATGCAGGCCTTGACCCCATGACTCATGAGATCATGACCTGAGCAGAAACCAAGAGTTAGATGATTCCATGACTGAGCCAACCAGTCATCCCCTATCCATCTCTTTGCGACTTCTATCAGCTAGAAAAACTTTCTTTGTCTTTCGTGTATTTCATGTCTGCTGACAACGAGTTCTGACAGCTTTTTTCTTTTCTAATCTGAAAATGTCTTTATTATTCTTGATATGCATGTTTGCTAAATATAGAAGTCTAGATTGGACAGTTTTTTTTACTTTTAGTATTTTAAATTTGTTTCACTGTCTTCTGAGGTCCACAGTTTCTGATAAGTTAGCAAAAATTCAAATAGTCTCCTATAATTAAGATGTTGATTTTTTTTTTTTCTGGCTGCATTAAAGGCTTTGTTTATCTTTGTTTTTCACCATTCTGATTTTGATGCACTTATAGTTTTTTTTTTTTTTTTTGGTAATTCCCATTTCTGCTTATAGTTCAATGAGCTTCTCAAATCTATAAATTTGTTTTTAAAAATATTTTTTTTACTTATTTCTATCCTGTTTTTCTGAGGTTCCAATTACAGATAATTTAAAGCTTTTAAAAATTTTCCACAACTCTGAGATGGTGTTTTCCCCAAATAGATATTCTCTCTATACTTCAAATCGAATAATTTACTATCAGTCTACACATTCATTGACTTTTCCTTTATTTCCTCTCCTAGGCTGTTAAGCACATCCAGTAATGTTTAAATTTCAGTTTTATTTTCAGAATTTCCTTTTTTCATATCTATTATTTCCTTTTTAATGTTTATTTTTGTTTATTTTTATTTTTTAGTCATTTATTTTTGAGACAGAGACAGAGCATGAGCAGGGAAGGGACAGAGAGAGAGGGAGACACTGAATCCGAAGCAGGCTCCAGTCTCTGAGCTGCCACGACAGAACCTGATGCAGGGCTTGAACCCACCAACTGCGAGATCATGACCTGAGCTGAAGTCAGACGCCTAACCAACTGAGCCACCCAGGCACCCCTAATGTTTATTTTTGAGAAAGACAGAGTGAAAGCGGGGTGGTTCAGAGAGAGAGGAAGATACAGAATCTGTAGCAGGCTCTACGGCTGAGCTGTCAGCCTAGAGTCCAATGCAGGACTCCAACCCACAAACTTCAAGATTTTGCTCTGATTTACAGCCTCATCATTTTTTTATTTCTTTACTGAAATACTCTAACATTCATTCTTTGCACACATGTTTTCATTTACATTTTTTAGTATAGTTATGGCTCTACTATTTAGATCATTGTCTTGTCTCATGTGTCTTTTTGTTTGAGAATTGTAAATGTCTTCCTGGTACTTCATATGCCATGCAGTTTTGAATTGTACTCTAGAGGGGCGCCTGGGTAACTCAGCTGGTTAAGCGTCCAGCTCCTGGTTTTGGTTCAGGTCATGATCTCACAGTTTCATGGGTTTGAGTCCTGCATTNTCTCTCTCTCTCTCTCTCTCTCTCCCCCTCCTCCTGTCTCTCTCTCTCTCTCTCTCTCTCTACTCCTCCCCTGTTCATGCTCTGTCTCTCTCAAAAATAAATAAAACCTTAAAAAATTATATGACTTGTACTCTAGATATTTTCGTTGGGGTTTTTGATGATTTTGGATTCAATTACGTTTTTCTGGAAAATAGTGACTTTTGTTTTTTAGTCAGATGTTTTCTGGCCATCCAGAATCAGAATCTGTATCATTAGGTTTTAATACTTAAATTCTATAAGCATAATGAGAATGTAGGTACATATGTGCATTTCTGACATACTCTGCTTTATTGAAAACACAACTGAATTTTTTATTGACCTGAAGTTCTTTAAGATTAATAAGTTTTTGGCTCAATCACTACTTGGAGCTCATACCCACAATGAAACTAATTTGGTTTTTTTTTTTTCCTTACTTAGTACTAATTTAACTGGATGATATGAAAAATCATTTTTGTGTCACTTTTTGAAATAACGAAGTATCACTTAATCATACATCTGTACTTCCACCAGTGGGACAGCCACATGGTTTGGGCACTAATGTAAATGTAAAGCTGCATTCCACCCATCTTCCCCAAGAAGCCTTAAAACTAGAGAAAATCAAACAAAACTGTAATAAGATATACAAACACCTATCATTTCCCATGTTATAATGGCAGGAGAAATAGATACATCAAATGTTAGAAAGCTTAGATGAATGGAACATCATAATCAGGGCAAGTTTTAACACATGACATTTCATTAGAGATGACTTTTGACGGGTGCTTATTATTTTACACAAAAAATAGTAATGTTGAATACTTTTCAGAAAGAATAAATGTTGACTGATAGGTAGAGAAACTGTAGAATATTCAAGGAAGGGAAATCAAATATATATTTATTGAGAGCTTAAATTTTGGTATGAAGGTAATAAATGCTGGAAGTGAAGATCAGTCCAAGGTGTGTGAAGGACCTGAATTACAGGATCATTGTACACTTGGATTAAGGTCTGTGATTTAGGAAAATTGACTTGTCTACAAAATTCCAAGTGATTAGAGCAGCAAGTTAAAAAGAAGACAAAAGTTAGGAGGCAGTTGGAATAATGGTGACATTAGGAAACTGAGGTTGAGGGTTTCTACCAGAAGACTACTTTGGGAATGAAAAGGAAGGATGGAGTGCTGAAGTATATCAGCAATAGCTGGAGAATTTCATAACTGAATAGACTGATATGTAGAGAACAAGGAAATAATAGCCTAAGAACTGTCTTAGTTTGAAAGGAAAAAAAAAAACAAAACAGTATGAGTTTAGTTTAACAAGTGTTGAATATGCAATAATGGGAAGACATCATGAGTAAAGAGCTGAAAATAAAAAATGGAGCTGAGAATAAGTATCATGGATGGAAATACCTATTTAGAATCACCTGAATAATTATAATTAATCATCATTGGAGCTAATATAAAAATACTGTATGCTAGGCACTCTGCCAAGTGATTTTCCCAAATAACCTCATTTACTCATCAAAAACAACTACCTATGTACTATTTTTTTTCCATATTATACATAAGGAATCTGAGTTTCTGATGAATTTCTTTTTCCAAGGTCACACAAATAATCAGTGGCAGGTCTATGATTTAATCTCAGGGAGTCCAACTTCTTTCATTAACATCTGTTCTCTATTGAGTCAGAAATCAAACTTGATGTCATGATCCTTTGAAATAGTTGAGGGATGTGGAGTAAGGAAATAAATAAGGAGCAATGAAGAAGACATAAATTTGGGGAGGGGGCATGTAGCAAGGATTGAAGGAATGAAAATTAGCAGTAAGCAGCAGGATAAGTTTAAGCATAATCCAAATCATGATGGCATGAGCTTGCAGGGACTTAATTTGAGTGAGGGGCATTAGTCCCTGCCCACTTTTTCCTAAGGCCACATATGGTAACTATTTTATCTGCTTCTTCTATCTGTTCTTGCCCTCAAAGCTTTTCACTGTCACCCTACTCTGATGACCTTTTGGGTTTGACCTTTCCGTGGTCAAACTATTTGCTATGACAAAAATGCTGCTCTCCTTCCCAGGTGTTTCCTCTATCACATACAACATAAGTAAGGATAGACGATCATTTTAAATAAAATTTTAGAAAAATAATTAAGGTAAAAGTGCACTTCAGGAACTGGGTTTAGATCTATGCCAAGTTCCCTTATCCCACCAGTTATCAACCTTGTTTCTAAACTGCTTCTATATGGCCAGGAACAGCTCTTCCCCACAAATAAAATACCTTTGTTCCTCTGCAACTGGGCTGAATTGATGCCTAGCATTAAAGAAAAGCGATGCTTTGGATTTTTATTGGTTTGGATTTGGTTTAATTTTTTGTTGTTGATTCACTGTTAACTCAAATGATATGTGCCTTTTCGTGTAGAATTCTTATGCATAGCCCCAGGATTAATTTACTTAAAGATAAAGTTTGGATATTTTTATCCTCTTAGCGTGAGAATAGAGAGTGCTGCAGGAAGAACTAGACACTAAATAAGCACTTAAATAATCAAGATAATGTACCCCTTCACTTTGCCTTCAAATTCTGACTCTATGTAAAAGATGGAGACTGACAAAAGCATACAAGCATGGCCTGTGTTGCCTTAATTCCAAATAAGTGACTAAGTGATAACTAGGAAAGTGGCTAAGAACCACCTCCATGGAAGAACCCATACTGAATTTGGAAAATCTTTACCTTTTAAACCAGTGTCCTTCTTGTCACTTATTGTATATACTTTACAATAAATAACAGTTATCAGTGGCATTCATGAGGAAGTGAAATAAAGGATCAATTCATTTATGAATGAAGTGGTCAAGAGAGGACCATCTCCTGACTCTGGTTATCTTCATGACCATGTTTGGTTTCTGCCAAAGCAGTTTGCGGTTATTGGTTGCTAAAAATAACCATAGAGCTTCAGGAATTTTTGAAAGGAAGTGTCAGATAATTAATGCCAAGTCCAGGATACTAACTAGCTAGATGTGAAGAACAGAGACCTTTTCTTCTTATAATAGTCATCGAATACAATAGGTGGCATTTTAAATATTTAATAAAATATGAATAATAAATAACACTGTAAATAAAAGGTCAGAAGCTGGCCTAACACTAGGGAACTCTAGCACTCGAGGGGACCAAACACTGGAGTATTTATTCGAGGCACCTGCCCTCTGTGGCCTCCAAGGGATGGTCTGACTGACCCAAAGGTCTTTTCCATTTCGGGTTAATATAGTTTTATGAAAAATATACTTCTAAGATGCTTGTTACTCAGGAGGCCCCCAGTCTTTATTAAATGAGAAAAATATTAAATTGTTTAATCTCCAGGGTCATATTTATGTTTACATTTCAAACTAAAACCTACAGGTCTCAAGTTGGACGGCATCTAGTACTTTGATTTTGTTTGTTGGCTCCATGAAATATTATATCATTTACATTTTTCAATAGAGGAGGCTGACTTGTTTAGTCCCTCTAGTATTTACTATTCTAGTCTCAGACTGAAGTAACCCTAGATGAAACGAACTCAGGAAAGAAAAGGGGTGAGCAGAATTTATATAGCACCGTAGCCAAGAAAGCTAGTGGAAACGTAAATGGCCCTAATGTTGAAGCTGAAAAATTAACACATTAACCTGCTGATAATTACCAGACAGTTCCAAATTTCAGAGTTCAGTCTATATTCCTATTTCACATAATTGATGTGGTTTTGCTTCTATTGCTTGTTTGGCACAGTCGCCAGGTATAAAACAAACACTGGACTACTAAGGAAAAATTTTTCTTTTTAGCTTTCTGCTCAGGTTATTTTGAAACTTCTTATTGTGGGTTCATTTCACCTTTGGGCTTTGCTTACTTATTATGTGCAATAAAATGTATGTAGGTTTTGCTTAACAACTGATTTATTTCTTAAATGTTGGAGCAAGACATGAACCTGCATTTACGCTTTGTAGCAAAGCAGAATCCTCAATCCATTGCACAGACTGTGGAAAATAGTTTACTTAGTGCAAAATGACTAGCAATTAATGCCTAATCAGGGAAGTTCTAATGAATTTCCCCACCCATCTTAAACTAAGCTCAATTTAGTGCCAAATGTATTATTAATAAAGCCAGTATCTTCTGTAAACCCCAAATGCTGAATATTCAGGTTTCATGTCAGGTTAGTAAAGAATACTGAGAGTTGAGATGCATACGTGGTGTAAATAAAATATAAAACAAATAAGTTAAAAAACAGATATTCCTACTTTTTTTGACTTTACTTCTCTCTATTATTTATTCTGAATTGTATTTTATAGCAAAATGTTTGAGAAATCTGAAGCAAAAACAACATATGGGAGACTAAATATTTTGTAGGCTTAATGATGTATTAGTATTTTGCTTTGTATGAAATTCTAATCACTGGATATGTTTATCACTGCAGATGGGATATGCAGGCTCCTCATACCTCAGGGGATTACAGAATCCAAACATCTGTAACAGGGGAGGAAAAAAAAAATCCCACCACAATATACAAAATTTAAAAGAATGAATTAATGAGAATAATGAATGGAAATAAAAGTTTATTATTAATACCATCTTGTATTTATAATTACCAATGAGCTCTTTGTGCCTTAGAGATCTTGATTCTATCCTTTAAACATATAATGAGATATTAAAACACAATCTAGATAGAAGGAAATATGCAATAATCTTCATTCCACTTGTAGTAGGGTGGTTTGGAGGTAAAGTGAAGACTTGCCATAATTAATGCAGTCCACATATTAGGCTATGTATATAATCAAAACACCTGGTTCGTAATTTGGTGTTTCACTAAATTCAACCAGATATTTTCTAAACATGTTAAAACACTATTAATTGAAAAACAGGGAAAAGCATTGTTTAGGTTATGTAAATTTACTAGTTTAACTGAAAGGGGATATGATGAATCTGAAATATATATTGACTTTAGAACATATATTGCCATTTAGTTGTTTGGAAAAGTCTCCATGTATATACTTCTGTTCTTGTGAGATGCGTCTTTTTGATAAAGCCAAGTGCAAAAGAATAATAGATTAGCATTTGTTTCTGATGACTAATTTGCTGATTTATTCATTACTTTAATTTTTAAAAAGTCAGAGGATCTCTTCTAGGAGATGGGGTGAATTGAAAATAATCTTGCAGTCAATTGTAGAAGATAGATGTATAAAATACTGTGGTCACCCCCAGAGCAGGCTTTGCATTGACATAACATCTAATAAATATGGAAGGACTTATGAATGAACTTTTTAAAGCTGTATGGTCTGGTGTAGGCAAATTTGAATATTGCCTTTGAAAAGAATATGTTCAATGAAATCAGGGCTTAGGATAAGAAAGCAATGCTTCTTCAATAGCATTGCAAAAAGAGTATTAGTAGCGTGAGTACTGAGGTTGGACTACCTGAGTTCCAATCTTGAAAGTGTCAATAACAGCTCTGTGAGTTGCAGCAAATCAACACTTACTGACTCATTTTCCATATCTATAGAATGCATGTAATTATAGAATTGGTGTTACTTAACTATATACGTTTTTATAACTTCTATTTCACAAAGCATTGTCTGACACATCATAAAGGCTATTTAAGTTTTATCTACTTTCAATTATTTTTGTTTTGGAATTAGTTTCCATAAAACATAACATATATGAAGTAAATTTTTTATTCATAATAAGTATATGATTTGATAACACTGATGATAGTTTTACTTGTTAGTATTTGTATCATAATCTTCAGTTCCTATAAGTAAGAGATAAGAGGGAAGAGGAGTTACTGGTAGGAAAGAATCTCTTTCTAAATTGGTAAATAAAGAAACTATTTAAAATTGATAAATAGAAAAACTAGTTAACTATACCTTAACCAGCAGTAGTCAATGGCTTCTTTGATGGGCAGTCCATGTTCTGGAACACTCCAAATGCTGAGTCCTATCACCCAAGAGTCAGCATGTGTTGAACACACACACACACACACACACACACACACACACACACACATACACACACACACACATCTAATTTTGGAATGGTTTACTCTACCACTGTCCTATACTGTTGACATCCTCTGACCTAACTGGGTTTCAGTGAAATGTGTATCCTAAATGTGATAATGGTATAGAGAGATTTCGTTTTCATCCTACAATGATTGTCTTAACCTTAAGGTTCAATGTAGAAAACTGAAAATACCATAATGGTTCAGATCTATGGTCTATTTGGCATAATATTTTCTCTTTCAGTATTAAAAAGTATTCATATAGAGGAACCTCCACACTGTTTTCCAGAGGGGCTGCACCAGTTTACATTCCCACCAACAGTGTAGGAGGGTGTCCATTTTTCCATATACTCGCCAGCATCTAGAGTCTCCTGATTTGTTCATTTTAGCCACTCTGACTGTCATGAGATTGTACATCAGTGTGGTTTTGATTTGTATTTCCCTGATGATGAGGGACACTGAGCATCATTTCATGTCTGTTGGCCATCTTGATGTCCTCTTTGGAGAAGTGTCTGTTCATGTCTTCTGCCCATTTCTTCACTGGATTATTTGTTTTTCAGGTGTGGAGCTTGGCAAGCTCCTTATAGATTTTGGATACTAGCCCTTTATCTGATAGGTAATTTGGAACTATCTTTTTCCATCCCATCAGTTGCCTATTTTATTGATTGTTTCCCTTGCCGTGCAGAAGCTTTTTATCCTGATGAGGTCCCAATAGTTCATTTTGCTCTTGNAGGTATTTTATGGGTTTTTTTTGTGCAATTGTGAATGGGATCAGTTACTTGATTTCTGTTTCTATTGCTTCATTGTTGGTGTATAAAAATGCAACCTATTTCTGTACGTTGATTTTGTACCCTGCAACTTGGCTGAATTCTTGGATCAGTTCTAGTAGGCTTCTGGTGGAGTCTGCCGGGTTTTCTATGTAGAATATCATGTTGTTTGCGAAAAGTGAAAGTTTGGCTTCCTCTTCGCCAATTCTAATGCCTTTTATTTCCTTTTGTTGTCTGATTGCTGATGCTCGGACTTCCAGCACTATGTTAAACAACAGTGGTGAGAGTGGACATCCCTGTCATATTCCTGATCTCAGGGGGAAAGCTCTCCGTTTTTCCCCATTGAGGATGATGTTAGTTGAGGGCTTCTCATAGATGGCTTTGATGATGTTTAAGTTCCTTCTATCCCAACTTTCTCGAGGGTCTTTCTTTAGAAGGGATGCTGTATTTTGTCAAATGCTTTTTCTGTATCTATCGACAGGATCATATGGTTTTTATCTTTTCTTTTGTTAATGTGATATAGATATTGGCAACAAACAATCTCCCTCCAAATTATTTTTTCCCTATAGCATTAATTTTCTTTTTCTATCCATGTACCACCTGTACCTTTGAAAATCTATTGCTAACTATATTATATAACTATATTTTAATGAATCATAGATATCCCTGGCTAACTATTTAGAGTACAGACCATTTGGTCAGGGTGAATTGAGGTAGGACAGAGGGTTAGAGTGATGCTAAAGGTTTATTTAGACTTATTATTTATTTAGGCTTAAAACAGCTAAGGGATCCTTAACTCTGAAGCTCTCATTGGTTGAAGTTTTATAGGACAGCCAAGAAGTTTGTTTAAATTGATATATATGCCAATTATTATTTAAACAGCTCAATTCCAGACTTAGTTAAAAAACCATCATCGTAAGGAAAACATACCTGACAGATTTCTCGACTTAATGATAGATAATGTCATAGATGTTTTCTTGTATCAAAGTCAACACATCATTTATTCTGCTTTCTAGTGTTATGAGTGGCATTTAGTATAAAGTTTTCTGTCTTTTCTAGCATTCCCAAGTGATTTAATTTTCTCATTTTGCAATGAGAGTTGCAATCATGACAGAAAAGGTTATGTCCTTGAGAGACAGATTTCTATGAACAGCAAGGTCTCACTAGGATTCTTATCCGCATTCACTAAAGTATGCTGCTCCACGTCAGATAAATTTATTCATAATCCCCAAGTTAAGCTAAATAATGTAAATTTAAAGTAGGATCCGTTTACATTGTACTTTACACCTGATAATTGTTGATGAGCCATTGCAGCCACTGCACTAAAAGCAGTTAACAGGAGAGGATTCATCATTGTATCGGTGCATTCTTACATCTACATCCTGTTCATTTTGACTTTTCCACAGAGTGTGAGAACAATGTAAGTTACCATAGTCAGACCTATTACTCAGACACTTTTCTTTTAAATCAATTTATGAATTACATTTCCAACTAAAAATTTAACTACCTCAGGTGCTCAGAGCTTGACTCAGAATCTGATAACACACATATGACATATACTGTTATTTATCTGGAATGAAGGATCATTTTTGTCAATGAACCATGAAAGGTGTTATGGCAACGTGCTTTGCTAAGAACTGATTACATGGAATTCGTGTGGTAATAAAACTGAACAATTCAGTAACTTAAGATATCATTTACTCTTCTAAGCAAGCTAATGCTTCATGTATCTCCTTTGGAGAACAGAGATACAGGTCTCTGCTTTTCATGCTTTAGCAGGATTAATGATTTTATAAATGTTGCCAAATAATAACAATATAATATATCTTCTTTATTCATAAAAGCCAAGTTCATTCTGATGCTTATTTCTGTGTCATAAAACTGAAGGCTCTTATAAATGACAAAGCATTTTAAAAAGGGCTGAAAAGTAAATTTTAAAAAACTCATTTTGATCATATTTGTTGTGAGAATCTGAGCCAATCACACAAATCTCTGTTGCCAACTTCACCCTGGGAGACATACTATAGGGTTTCTTGTTCCCAAGGGGACAGCAGGACAGTAACACCAATGTGATCTTCAGTTTGGGCCCCAAATTCTTCTCCAGTCTTATCCTCTTAACATAGAGGATTTAGGACCCAGGTGGATTTGTAAGGCCTGCTTTACAACTTTTGTTTAAGATTAAACCAGAAGGATCTGTTAAGAGAGACAGCACCACATGGTAGTTCAAAGCCTAATGTTAAAGTCTGTTTAAGCATTCAATGAAATTGAAGCCACTTTGCTGTTTAAATTTCAGCTTCTCTATGTTTGAGTCTCCTTCTCTGTGAAGGAAGGAAGGAAGGGAGGGAGGAAGGAAGGAATGAAGGAGAAAGAAAGAAAGAAAGAAAGAAAGAAAGAAAGAAAGAAAGAAAGAAAGAAAGAAAGAAAGAAAGAAAGAAAGAGAAAGGATAGAAAGAAAGAAAAGAAAAAGTATCTACTTCATATAGACAAAGGATTTAAATGACTATACATAGTAATATTCAGATAAGTATGTTAGAAAAGGGCCTAGCAAATGGCAGACCCCCGTAAAAACAAGCTAGTGGTGTTACAAGTTATTATTAAACTACCTGATAGTATACTTATGTTTCTAGACTCCATGTTAGATTTATTTGGAAATTGTAATCCTATTAAACTAACATTGTATGATGAACTAGAAGGAAAAGAACTGCAAAGAAGAAAGACATTTAATCCCCATTTATATCACAGTATAAACCCTCTTTAAAAACGTGGCCTAAGTCACTGGTTACTTGTATCAGACAACCAAAATCATCCTAGATAATTCCTTCATACCCCTCACTTCGTACTACTAGCAACCAAGTCCTGTGTGTTTTACCTTTAAATAGATGTTAAACCCTTCTCTGTCTCCATACTCTACTACCAGCCTACCACAAACTACGGTCACTTTTCATATATTTTATTCTCAAATCACCTCAGCACTCGCTGGCCGCCCATTGCACTTAGAATAAACGACACAATCCTTCCTTTATTCTGTAAATTCCTGAGTGACCCGGCATGCATCTTACCTTCCCCCACTCCCACTCCATGTTGCTCCACATTCCTCCTGTGACTCCTAAGGTCACAGCAATGTTGATTTTCCTTGTGTCCATGAAGTGATGGGAATGCAATGCCATCTTGATACACCCTAGGATATCTCTGCCTGTAATACCCTTTTCCTACCTTCTTTGCCTGAGCTCAACTTTGTGTATCATCCTACTCCCGCTTTCTCAAGGAAGCATTTCCTGCATACTTAAGCTTTACTATGTGCTCCCATTTTCCACTTTCTTGGAACTTTGCTTCTCTTTTGTAGACCTTACACAATGATACAGACATTACTTGACTCATTTATTGAATGCGTCATCTATTGATTAAAGTAGAAGTTCCATAAAAAAACACAACATGTCTTTTCCCACACAGTATAAACGTTAACAGGCACATTAACAATATCATAAATATTTTTGAATTAATGAAAACAGTGTTTTCCTTCTATCAAAAGCTTATTGTAATAACAGTCATTTTGCAAATCATCATCTCAGAAATAGTCTACATTTGGTGTGGAGTGAGGTGGGGCCCCAAAGGGAAGTATCATGGAATTGGGGTTATATCCCATTTATGGCATTATGCAACTTCTCTGAGACTCAAATTATATCTGTTGTAAAATATGTGACTTTCACTTAAAAATTGTGTATTTCAGTACAAAAAAAAAGCTGTATATTTTAATGTTTGTTTAATTTGAGAGATAGGGTGTGTGTGGATGAGGAGGAGGAGCTGAGAGAGAGAGAGAAAGGGAGAGAGAGAACTTCACAAGTGGGCCCCATGCTGTCAGAACAGAGCCTGACACAGGGCTTAATCCCACCATTCGTGAAATCATGACCTGAGCCGAAATCAGGAGGCAGACACTTAAGCAACTGAGCCACCCAGGGGCTCCAATGATGTCTTTTAGTTCTGAACTTTTATTTATGAACTTTGATTCTTTAATCTTCCAGCTAATCTCCTTTACACCAACAATACCTTCTTTTGCTATATTTTTCCTTAAATACTACATTAAGAATAACTGCACTTAAAAAAAAAAGAGTACTGTTTTCAGTGTTACTTGATAAAATGTACAGTGACTAAATGTATGGAGTTGATAAGTTTAAAATCAACTTATATTTTATTTAACTCCATATAAGTTCTATTTGAAAAATAGTGGCACATAAATGGATGAAACATACTCATTAAGGCAAGAGGCAGAAATTACTCTGCTTACAAACTCCCCCCACCCCTTGAGGCCACCCCGCTCTCACTTCTCATCTTTGTCTCATAAGTTTCCCTCTTAGATTTCTCTGCCCCATCAATCCTCACCTCTGCTCACCCTCCATCTTTCAAGGTGTATTATGTCATTTAATTATCACAGCCATCCAATGAAATTGAATAGGTACTATTACTGTCTTCTTTTATAAATGACAAAGCTGAGGCATAGAGGGTTGGTTAAGTTGCCAAAGGTCATAAATATATTAAGTGGAACAGGAAGGGCTGATTTCTCTATTTAAGTACAGGGAGCCCAGTATCTAAAGCTCACACACCCCCCAAAAGATTTCTAATTTACTTTAAAATCAAAAGAAAAATACATAGATAAAAATTCTTAAAGTGTTATTACAGTCTTTTTACACCAACATGGTCATAAAGTATGCATATATACAATTATATATATGAAGAAGGAGGCCCACAAGGCAAAAGTGCCTAGAACCCACTAGAACCTCCTTGAAGGTTATAATTATATCTTTTCACCCCACCGCACCCCTCAATGCCTAAATAGTAACAGGTGCATTATTGGAGTAATAAATAAATCTCTACAGTGCCAAAATAAGTAGCCCTTTGGTCCGGAATTTTAAACACAACTAGTCTAACTCCAGAGACCTTGTTCTTAACTACTGTTCCACAGTCTGAGTCAGGTCTCAAAATCATTTATACATAGGCACAATTATTAAGGAGTTCCCAGTTATGTGTGGTCACTGTGTTTTGCCCTTGGACGTAATTCACTCAGTATTCCTTTGTGAGGTCTAAAATGATTCTAGTGAATTATGTGGATTAGAACATAATTTATGGGGAAAATAATAATAACTTATGTATCTGTGCACATGTGGCTTAAAATCATTTGTTTGTATACATTTCCAAACCCCTTCATACCATACTTCCCAATTTCTGCCTTGAGGATTTACACATAGTTTTTCTTCCCAAAGACATTTTCTTCCCTAAAGACGTTTTGCTACCTTTCTGCTTCCTAGTATTCCATTAAATTTTCACAGCTAACCACTAGTATGAATTGATAAAGCGGTTGATTTTATACTCCAGTTTAGTACTTGAACACATCTTTCAAATTATACCTAGAAGTCATTAGTTTTTAAGAGGTTTTATGTAGGTGTCTTTCATAAGATATTGAATGTTGTGCTTTTGTTCCTATATAAATCAACTGGCTATTCAGACTAGTAGGGAAATGAAAAATCTTCTGTTCCCAAGCAACACATGCCTGTTGTTATTCACCTTCCTAAGATCTGTTTCTAAGAGACCATTGCTATTGAGATTGTTAGCAAGTTCTTGAATGACAAATTGTTTCCCATAATATGGTCATAATACACTGGATGATGGGTTGATGCAATATGGAATTTAATTAATATGAAACATTTTTTTAAACCCCCTTTTCTCTTAGGAGCTTTACAAAAGTGATGTCTTGAAAGGCAGAACTGCCATGTATAACAATGACTTAATTCCACCTTCTGTTATCACTGTTTGAGGTGATTTCTCTTCTTTTCCCCTGTCGATTTCTTATCTGTCTGCTAATATTATTTGTAGCAGTAGTCATTATAGAATCAGAGACCATATGAGATAAAAGGGACTTTGAGAGGTCACAAATTGGAAGTACTTCATGCATGCTTTCATAAAAGATAGCTGTATCCTTAAATTTTACAAAAGCAAGAAGCACATTTGCTCTATTTGTTACTCATTTATATGATTCACAAGGTGAGCTTATTTTTTGACCTGTTCCACCACCGTTTCCCCAAATTTTTCTCACATAAGCCTAACACCTCACTTTGTCTCTAGTTACATTCAATTGTGTTTGGACACTTTTTCTTAAGTTTATACAATGCCCAAATATCTAGAGAAACACTGCCAGGGTGGCCATTGTTAAATGGACACTAAACTGAATTCTAAGCTGTGTGACCTTGAGTAGGAGTTGCCACCACTTATTCCTGTTTTCTTCCTTTTCAGAATAAGGTCTGTTGTTATTTGTGTCGATAGCTCAAGCTCTATTATTTGTTTAAATGAAAATAAACCATTTGGGATAATAGTGAAAAAAACACCTCCTGGGATTGTTGCAAGAGCCAATAGGCTGATAGCCGATTATTACCTATTATCAGTCTATGATGGCTATCATTATTGTTTGCTTTTATGTGACAGCTGTTTGTTATTTAATTCATGCAATAGTAAGTTTAATGCACTGAGAATATGAGAAATATACTTCACTATATCCCTTCATAATTTAAAATGTACTTGAGAGATATATACAAAACACCGAGACTCAGTTGTTCAATAAATTTGTTGGATACCAACTTCGCAATTAATTTCTTCTATCAACACCTAAAAGAAGCTTGGTAGTTCTAAATTACTTTACCTCTTGGGTTGTTGTATTGTCTGTTGGTTATATTTTAATTTATTTGAATGCAAATTCCAGTGTGCACTTTGAGGCAATGTTCAGCCCTTTAAATAATCAAATAATTATTTTTATTAGGGCTTTTGGAATATGTCTTTGAGAAGATTGCATTGATATATACCAATATATTTATATATTAATATGTCTATATTTATATATGATAAACCAGATATCAGAGCAATTCTTCTAAATAAAACAATTATGTAATGATTAAAATAACATATAAATTACATATACAAATATGTATTTTTCCTGCTACATTAGGTATTCATGTGGCTTAAATCAGATCAGATGTTGCAAGATGTTAGCTTGGTTTGGATTCAGCCCACAATAGAAAAGAAACAAATTCTTTGAACCCTTTTCCAGAGATTCAGATCAAAATTACTTCCCCCTCTTTTTTTGTCAGCAATATGTTAATAAAATTTCACTCTCAATTGCTCTCTTTTTGTTTATCTTAACATACTAGTTTTGTGCTTTTCCTGACAATTTACTACATTGTATATCATCAAAAGTTGCTAGAAAAAATATGAGGTTCTCAATCTTAGCTATTAAACTATCATTCTTTTAGAGGGTAGAAATGAAAATGAAACAATTTTGGAAGAAAGTATTTTTAGGCATACTGACCATCTCCTACCATTATTTACCTTATGATTTCTAGTAACTTTGCCTGATTATCTAGAATTGACAATGGGGAACCCCAGATTTGTCAAATCTACTTCCTTGGCCAGGAATCTGGGGACTGAAGAGAAGAGACAACCTGCTCCAAGGGAGCTGTGCTATCCAAAAAAAAAGCTGGTTTTCACCTTAGATTTTCTTGGAAAGGGTATTTGAACACAGAGGAAGGGAGCATATACAAGATGAGGGGACGAAGAGTTGGCTCCAGTGGTTATTTTTAGAAATATTCACCATATATGAATGCTGACAAAAACTGAGGACTGATGGATGTGGTGGGGGGAGGAGGGAGATGGGCATGGAGGAGGGCACTTGTGGGGATGAGCACTGGGTGTTATATGGAAACCAATCTGACAATAAACCATTTGTAAAAAAAAAATTAAAAGAAAGAAATAGAAGAGGAAAAAAAAACAGGTGTTTGCCAACTTGTTACTAATTTCAAAAATAAAGTATTTCTGATAAGGAAAAAAAAAGAAACATTCACCATACTAGTTAAGAGGATTGTTGTACTTCCTGTGGGTACTAAGTCAGAACAAGACAGGGGGTTGAGAGGTGATCATCAGAAACAGGAAATAGGTGTGACCAAAAAGTCCAACAGTTCTAAGAGACCAGTATTCAAGGTCTCTAGAATGGATTAAAAATGACTAGGTTTTTATTTAAAAAAATAAAGTTTCAAGGTTTTCCAGCTTTCCCAGTTAATGATGGAATGTGTCAAGTTTTGCTAATGACTCTAATGTCTAACCTGGGGAAGAATTTGCACCTTATACTCATTGAATCAGACAGGAAAACATAATTCAGAATGTGGAGTGTATGGTTCCAATTCTTACCTAAATAGATAAAGAAAATTAATATTCCCTAATTTTGCTTTTCTAGGTATTTTTGTTTTGATTTTAGTGAGTATTTGAGATGCAATTAATGTAGAACTCAGGGAAACCAAAGAAAAGATACCTCTGTAAATGACAGTGCTTAGGGAATTACTTTTGCATCCTATTTTTTCTTTGAGTTTTATCTTTCACATTCATATCATTTCTAATTTATTTCATGTCAACAAATCCAACTAATAAGAGGATTTTTGTCTCTTCTTTTGTTTTTTTTCTGTTTTAGTGAAAAATAGATAAAGATAAATCATGAAAGTACATCTTCTCCAATAATTATTTCTCTTTCAAGTAAAACACCATTTTAAAGAAATGGTGAACATTTAAAACAAACGTATTTTATTATAGACTTAAAGTATTTTAAAAGTGTGGTTTTTAATTCCACACATTAAATCATTCACTAATAACAATACTTTATATATTTTCTTGGTGATTTGCTAAACATTTTAAACACTTTAATATTCATTATTTTATTTGGTTTTAACAACACACTTGAGTTAGTTGGGGCAAGCATTTCCCCATTTGAAAGAAAGAATAATTTATGCTATTTTTATGGGTTAATTGACAAAAAGCAATTTGCAAAGCCTACCATCTGTACAGCACTGCAATACAAAAAATTTTTGTGTGAAAGCAAAATAAGTAGCTAAGCAGTAGATATTTTGATTTCTAGTAGAAATATTAGTATAGCTGGTAGACTCTTTTAAAATGGAATATATGAAAATGGTCTTGGGGCACCTGGGGGCTCTGTCAGTTAAGTGTCAGACTCTCAATTTCAGTTCAGGTCATGATCTCACTGTTGTGAGATGGAGCCTTGCATTGGGCTCTCTGCTGATGGCATGGAGCCTGCTTGGGATTCTCTCCCTCCCTCTGCTCCTCCCCAATTTGCACATCCACACTGTCTCTGTCTCAAAATAAACAATTTAATAACTGGGTCTTGTACAAGGGATTATATTAAGGTCTTATGCTGGATGTTTTTTTCTGTTGTTTTTTTTCCTCCCCACAAGTCAAATAGTTTTTTAAAAAAGGCTTTAATATTAGGTGTGTCTATAATCAGAATATGGTTATTAGTTTCCAGGTCCCTGCCTGGCATTTGGTATTTTTCTGTTTCTCCAGTATCAAGTAATTTAGAATTCTGTCAGCTTCCTGAGGCTGCCAATGCAATGTATGAAAACTTGGTAGCTTAAACCAGCAGAATTTCTTGTCTTACCCTTCTAAGAGTCTAGAAGTCTGAAATCAAGGTGTCAGCTGGACCATGTTTTCTCTCTTGGCTCTAGGGAAAATCCTATTTTTCCCCCTCTTCTAGTTTCATTTATATGCAGGCAATTTCTGGTGTTTCTTTGCTTATAGATGCATCAACCCACATACATGGGCATCTTCTCCCTGTATCTTCACATTATCTTTTTTTCTGTGCATGTTGTCTCAGTATTCAGATTTCACCTTTTGTAAGGATATTAATCATATTGCATTAGGACTCTCTCTATGACTCCTTTTAATATACTACCTGTAAAGACCCTGTTTCCAAAACAGTCACATTCTGAGTTACAGGTTGGGAGGATTTCAGTATGTCTTTTGGGATCCTCTCCCCCAAAGACACAATTCAGCTCATAAGAAGAGTCCATCATTTTCAAATAGAAAGGGTTATCGTAACAATTGTTTCTCAGCCCTACATGCCTTGAGCACTCAGCAGTTAAGCTCTGTTTGCTATATGCCTGAGGTCCTTTGTTGCTCTATGGTAGTACTTAACACATTATGTTTTCCAGTGTAGTTCTTTGAAGACATTTTATCTCTTCTGCTAGATTTGATCTTCCCTCAACAAATAATTGTGGCTTGTTCATCTTTGTATCCCCTCAAACCACCTACTTCTAAATCGTCAAAAGAACAGGAAAGCAATAAACCTTGGCTTTAAACTGATTTTAGAAATAAGGAACTCCACAAAACATGTTAGGCCTGTTGAACTTAAGGAGAGAAGTTATATGGGAAACACAACCTTCAAATGGTCAGCTTTTCGCGCATAGACTGAATTGTGAAGAAAGAAAAGGAGAAGTCTTTTTTTTTTTTTTTTATTAACGGGGTTGCTTAGAAAGAATAATGACTATAATTCTGTAGTAATTGTAACCACAGCAATGTCGATAAAGACAATGGCTGACACATTTGAGCACATACCAGACTCTGGGCCTAGTTGCTTACATGCATCGTGCCATTTAATCATGGACAACTTTGTGGCATGAGAGCATTGAGCAGGTAAGAAAAAAGGTATAGAGATTTTAGGTGAAATGCTCAATATCATATAATTAATAAATGGCGAAGGTAAAGTTGACGCATGTGCTTTTAACCCTTCCATTGAATTAAGTGGTACTTGCATGCATGTTCCCTGAAATGTCAAAGAATCTGTAAGTATGCTCCATTTGCAACATGATTAAATAATACACAATAGCTTTATGTTAAAGGCAACATAGGTAGGAATATACTTTGTATCTATCTAAAAATTATTTTTAGGTAGTTAATTTAAAAATAGAATTTAACTGGATTGCCTGGGTAGCTCAGTCAGTAGAGCATGTGACTCTTGATCTTGGGGTTGTGAGTTTGAGCCCTACAATGCATGTAGATTCCTTGAAAAGCATAAAAAATAAATAAAAGTACCATTTAGCAATGAAAGAAAAGTAAATCAAAATAAATATTAATTTACTTTAAAAATGCACAAGTTGGATCCCAAACCCTTTTAAAATTAAAAGCTTCTGAAAATTGAACTCTAATTAAAAATGCCAATACATCATTAATAAGACCAAGAATTAAAACTATACAATTACTTTATGAATCAGTTATGCAATATGTAATAAAAATACTATGCAAATCATAAAATAATTTACTCAGTTATATAATCTTAAAGCATCACTTGTTCTTTTTTATTAATTCTTAGCAAGTTTTTATAGGAGATGCCATGGTTACAACCTCAGACTAACAACAGAGGATATAGATCTCTGCATTTGGCTGATATATCACTAAATTTCTCTAGTATTCTTTAAATGCTAGAATTGTAAAATGCCAAGACACTATAAAGTCAACATGTAATAGCACTTAGGTCACACACATTAAATATGTTTTTTTAAAAGGTTTACGTGATAGGTGTATTTAAGTATGTTTTAAATCATGCTCTGATATAACTTTAATCATATTTGACCAAAATCATTGAAGTTTGGACATGTTAAAAGATACATGATGGGGCACCTGTGTGGCTCAGTCAGTTAAGCATCTAACTTTGGCTCGGGTCATGATCTCATGGTTCCTAAGTTTGAGCCCTACATCAGGCTCTGTGCTGACAGTTCAGAGCCTGGAGCCTGATTTGGATCTTGGGTCTTCCTCTCTCTCTCTGCCCTCTCCCACACACACTCTCTCTCTCAAAAATAAATAAACATTAAAAAAATAAAAGAAAAATGATAACAAACATTAGTAACATTAGTATTTATCTAATACAAGATAGCATGTACACTACATTTATAAGTGGAACTCTTCCCATTCATGTCATAGTAAACAATATGAGTTTAGAAAATAAATGCAGAATAATTTCTAAGATTTGTCTTTACTACTTAAAGATCTAAAAAAATATGGTACATAAAAATATAAATTAATTGTAAATTAAGAAATAATTGACTGCTTACTCTTTAATTATGTTGTTTTAGAAAAGATCAACATGCAAATCTTTCAAAGACAGGAAGCAAAATAAACAGTTGACAAATTGAATTTGATTTTTTTTAACTTTAAAAATATGCCTTCAAATAAACTATCAACAAAGTAAAAAGGAAACACACAGAATGGGTAAAGATATTTGCATATTATATAAGAGATATAATTCAGAAGATAGAATTACTAAACTCACCACAATGTGAGCAAATAACCCAATATAAAAAAAAAAATTAGGCGAAAGACTTAAATAGACATTTTCCCAAAGAAGAGCTGATGGCAATTAAGCACATGAAATGATATTCAACATCACTAATAAATAGAGAAATGAAAGTCAAAACTACAATAAGAGCAATTGGGTGGTTCACTTGGTTAAGCCTCTAACTCTTGATTTCAGCTCAGATTCATGATCTCACAGTTCATGCATTTGAGCCTTTGGGCTCTGCGCTGACCATGTTGAGCCTGCTTGGGGTCTCTCCCTCTCTCTGCCTTCCCCTGCTCATTCATGCTCTCTCTCTCAAGATAAATAAATAAACATTAAAAATTACAATAAGAATGCACTTTGTACTAATTAAGATGGATATTGTAAAAAAACCATTATAACACATATTGGCAAGAATTCGGAGAAACTGGAACTCCTGTGTACTGTTGGTGGGGATGTAAAACAGGATAGCTGCTATAAAAAGTAATGTGGCAGATCTTTATAAAATTGGAATCACCAAGTGATCCAGCAAAAAATCCTTTTAAATATCTTGTCAGATTACAGCTTAGATAAACAGTAAAAATAATGGCAGAATTGAGTAATCACTTGGACATAAGAGATATCCTTAAGGAGTGCAAAAAATACTACCCTCCCCAGATCCAGAGAAACTCCCAAAGATAACCATAAGAACGGAAGAGTAGAAAATTCACAAGTTGACAACAATGAGAAGGACCTTAGCTACAAATGGGGTACAATCAATATTCTGTCCATCCATATCTAGCTGCAAAAAAATAGTGTATAATTGTTATTTCTGTTTAACCATATTTTTAGTTCCCTAACCTGGCAGTTGCCAAGTCAAGTTCTTAGGACAGGCAAGAAGGCAGTAGCTGTCTTGGGAGAAGAAGGATCAATGACCAATGGGGACCCAAAGGCAAAATCACGAGTCACAATTTAAGGATCTAATACTTAAATATGTTTTGTTTGTTTTAGTTTTTAATATATTTTTGCCTGCTAATCTGAATTTGGAAAGTAAAGGGTAACATAAAATTTACCTTCTTCATTTGAATAGACACAACAGAGAGAAATCTGAGAGAGCTGATTTTACTTAGAATTCTCATCCTTTGCTGACTTCTACCAATTTTGCCAGGTTCCCATCTAGGTTCTGGAATGAGTGGGGTGTACTAGAGGGTCTCATCCTGGTCACTGAAAACTGTAGAGAAGAACAAGGTGACTTTTATGTCACCCTTTATGACGAGTGTTTGGCTGAGACTCTAGGGCACCTCATAAATAAATAGGCTTGTCTAAATTAAAAGTTCTCCATTGTGGCCACTGTAAGTCAAGATTATCTTGGGTAAGTTTACCTACTTTTTTAGCCTTAAAATAAAATTTTATACATCAAGGTCTTGCACTGGATCCAGTCCAGCTTAAGTCTGACCCAGTCTAACTTAGGTAACTTGGATCCAGTCTGACTTTGATCAGGTCCAGTTTATAAGCTGGATCTAGTCTGATCTAGCGGGTTCCAGAACCAGTCTGGGAAGAGAAATGCTCAACTAAAGTTTGAAAGTTCACGATGCAAAAGCTACAAAGCTTAGATCCCAGAGAAACTTACCTATGAGGTTAACAAGAAAGCAGGGAGCTTAAGTGGCTCAACAGGTACCTATGGCTGGTTGCTCATTGCTCCTTGGGGTTGTCCTTTAGGGTCTCCTTTGATTTCCTTTTCTGACATCAGAACTGTGAAAAGATAAACTGAGGCATATTAAAGTTATTAAGAGTTTATTTGAGCAAAAATTTATTTGAGTCAAGCAACATCCATTCTAGCAGAGAGAAAAAAAGCTCTAAGGAGCTGGGTAAAGTGACTTTTTATAGACAGAAGGGAGCAGAAATAAGAAAGTTACACTTCATGAAAAAGTGGTCTCGTTATTATAAAGTTTCTTAGCTTTAGGGGATAACAGGGGTCTATTTGGCAGATTACCTAACTAGTGTTAATCAGGCAATTCCTGATTGACTGTTTTAATATTCCATTTTTGGGAAAGTTGAAACTGTCCTTAAGTCTTGGTTTGATGTTGTGTCCAAGTGTCCACTGACGTATGAAGGGATGAGAAAAATGTGGCATATATGGCTATATGTCGTGGGATATTGTTCAGCTTTAGAAAGAAAGGAAATATCTATATATGGAATAACAAAGATGATCCTTGAGGACATCATGTTAAGTGAGAAAAGGCTGTCACAAAAACAAACAAGGAAACACAAATATGGTATGATTCCACTCTGATAAGATACCTAGAGTAGTCAAGATCATAGACAGCAAACAGAATATTGTTGCCAGAAGCTAGGGGAGAGGGATGAGGTTTTATAGTTTAGTAAGTATAGACTTTCAGTTTTACAGGATGAAACCATTATAGAGATGGATGGTGGTGGTGATTACACACCATTATGAATGAATACCATAAATGTACACTTAAAATGTTTAAAATGGTACATTTTATGTTTATTTTACCAAAATGAAAAAATAATTTTAAAAGAATAGAAATATATCTCCAAATGCTAAGGAAAAAAAAAATCTTGTGGCTAATTAGATTGAAGTTGTATGGTCCTAAGAGGGAAAGAAAAAATATCAACTAATTTACTTAATAAATGTCTACTGAGTACTTAGTACTCTTCTGAATTAGACTTGAATGCAATGGGGAGAGGGTGAAAAAGACAAGCAATATCCCATTTCTCTAGGAAATGACAGTCTAGTGGTGGAGATAGAGAATAATAAAAAAGTCAAATAGATAAGAAATATGCTTATATATTTTGGTAAGCGTTACACAGGAAATCAATACACTGAGTAATAAAATAGAAGAACTTGAGATAGAGTGACCAGCAAAAGCTTCTCTGAGGAGATGATATTCGTGCTGATCTAAAGGATAGAAGTGAGCAAGAGAAGAGCTGACAAAAAAGCATTTTGGGCAANAAAAAAAAAAAAAAAAAAAGGCAGTGCAGATTTGTTTTCCCTGGATCCAGTTCCTTAATTCGTATGACTTGTATCTACTTATGCTTCTCAGCCGTCTGCCACTTTGAGTTACACTCGAGAGTGTGGTTGAAGGCAGGCAAAGAGGATATGGGGACTCACCGGAGAGTGTGGGAGGTAGAGACTAGGGAAACAAACAACAGAATTTTAATAAAGTCAGGCTTGATTGAAGAACAGAGACTGGAAGAAAAAAGAAAATTGAAAGGAGTGAAAAAAGAATGAGGATTCTAAGTTTGAGAAATAAATGCAGGATAGACAAATCCTTCAGAAAAGTGTTGGCAACCCCATGTGAAAGAACTGGGATTTACACGGAATGTGAACTTTGTAAAGACAGTTGGAGTCTGCACTTAAAGCACATAGAGATCTAGAATAAGAGGGCTGAGGCAAGTTTTGGCAATGTCGTGCAGGAATAACTGAAGACAAGATGTGGCTTAAGGAACATTCACACTACTTCATTTGGAATGTCAAGTGAAATAACAGCATTATATGCCTCCTACTCAGACTAATGCAAAATCACAAAATCAAGGTGTCATCCAACAGTGGGATCCTCAAGGAAAAGGGAAAGAAAGCCTGTCTCTCTTATTCAGCATGTAGCATAACTCACTCAAGAGGTATAGAGCAACTGTTAGGTTATTTTTTTTAATGTATAGTTAAATTATAAACACAAAGCACACATATTTTAAATACAGCTTTCTTAACAATGTTCTATGTACATGGTTTTAAGATTTATATATTAGCACTTAATGAGTACAATGGGAAATCTCAGAAGATTTATTTGGCTGTGGTATCAAGATCCTGTGAGTTTCAGAGGAAAGAACAATGAGTTTGGCTGAGTAGATTCAGGCTATATTTTCAGGAATGGTTGTCCAGTGTTTGAGAACCAGCTAGACTGTAATTTAAGAGGTAAAAAATGAATTTATCTTTTAATTTTAATTTCCCTGTATAGTTAAATCATATGTAAAAAATAGGACTAAATCTTTATTATTTTTGCTGCTTTGTTTTGTATAGATTGCAGGTGGATATGGATGGAGGCAAGGAGGCAAGTTAAGGAACTATGACAGTAGTCTAAGGAAAAGGTGATGGTGACTCAAATTAGCATGACAGGAGGGAAATAGTTGGAAGCTAACAAATCTGGGGTATATTTTGAAGGTAGAACCAACAGAAATTGTTAATGGATATGGTCTGTGAGAGGGGAAAACATAAGAGTTGAAGTTGAAGACACTGTTTCTGATTGGAGCAATTGAAGAATGGACTTACTGTTAAGTGATTCCATGGAATAAATAGGTTTAGAATGAGATTTCCAAAGTGAGACGGTGAGCAGGTAATTGGATAGTCCAGGCTGGGGATCTGAATTTGGGAGCTGGCAGTACATATATTATATTTAAAGTTATAAGACTGTGTGAGATCCCAAAGGGATCTGACAAATAACACAACACATATAAGACAAATAAGAATTGAACCTGGAAAAAGGAGAAATAACAAAAGGCAGTGAAAGGAGATGGCCATTGTGTTTGGCAGAGAAACAAAGGAGTCAGGTCCCCAAAGCCAAATGAAGAAATATTTCAAGGAAGGAATAATCACTATTACAAAATTTAACTCATATATTCAATAAAAGGAGAACTACCTATTTAATATAGCATGTGAGTGTCATGAGTTCCATACAATTTGTTTTGCTAGAGTGATAACATGAAGATTAGGAATATAGTGATTTAAAAGAAAATCACAGATATCGTCACACAGGGTATGCTAATCAGAGTGGTGTAGTAAAGAGGGCAGTTCAAATTATTTAAAAGAAGAGAGGAACTTGTTGGGCATATGTCCATGACTTCTGATATAAAATGTGGTCTATTTCCAATTATAATGCTTAGTGTTCAATGGAACATATGGTCAACATCATTGTGTTTCCTCTAGCCTCCCTGATCTGTCTAGTGGTAGTAGACAAAAGAGAGAATTCAATGGAACTAGAATTTGAGTATTGTCAGGCCATTATAAGTGGTAGGGAGGAAAGTGTTAGGAGACATGAGCCTCATGTCTGGAATGGACCATGGCATACAAACTGGCTAAGGATGGAAGTTAGCATATGAAGGGATGAAAGGCCACAGAGTGGATTAATTCTAGAATAATGGCTTACAGGTCCTAGGAAAGAAGAGCAACTGTTGAAAGTGGGGAATTAATGTGAAGACCTTGAAATATAGGAGGAGATGTTTGGAGAGTAGAAGGCCTGAAATGGTGGTAATAGAGAAAACATAATAACTGGTTGAAATAACAAACAACTCCTGAATAGTACCACAGTGTGCTATGGCATAGAGAATATTCATTTTAAGAGAGGTCAAGGAAATGTGAACCAGGTTCTAGGAGGATTATATAGGTGACTATTAAGATCATTCAAGAACTAAAACATCATTATTACTTTCTCAGGGACACCTGTCTAGTTGGTGTCAATTCCCAGTTGGATCTTGATACCAAGATTAATGCCTTTGTTTCTGTTCACACTGACCCTGCTTAGTGGTGTGGGATTAGGTCTTGGGAGGTTTCTCTAAAGATATAGGCAAATAAATCACAGAGACTCTAGGATTTCCTTTTGACCTGCTCAGTCTGCTCTGCCATTAGAAAACAATTAACACAAACTATCAACTTTTTCTCATTCTGAAATGTATATGAGGTAGAAACTTGTATTTTTAAACTATCTGCTAAAACTGAATGCCTTAAGTAAAGAATTTTTTATACTTTCTTCTTTGAGAGAGGATTATATATTTTTTCAAGGTCTGCAAAAGTACTCATGCTGGCATTCAGATTTTAAATACAGTGACTACCATTTATTTTAATCAAGCAGTGACCTCCACTATGTCAATCTTGGCTGTCATGAAGCACAAAAAGGAATACTGGCTTAACAGACCCTAGAGAAATTCTATAATGGAACTTAATTCAATAAAAGATGACAAATAATTATATAACACATAGATGGGAAAAATCCACTTGGAAGTAAGCTTAGTATAAATCAATGTGAATATTTAATAGAAACATACTTTTATTTTCTAGTCAAAGCTATTTTTCTTTAAAATGTATTTTAGTTCTTATGTTTATGTCATATGCAAATAGACAAAACCTGGCCTATGCTACGAAACTAAGGTTAAGAATATTTTCCAAAATCTAAATTAAGGGAGGAGAACTAAAAGTGAAACTGACATAGTTTAACAATATAAAAGGTCCACATCCTGACATACATGTTGTTTAGAATTCCCAGTACTTACTGTCAGTTACATGAAGTATTGAGTACACATAGCTGCTGAAATCCTTAGTGAAATATATTATTTATCACCAAATGCTCATACATACATATGCACACAAAGAGAAGCTCTTCTGAATTTAGGCATCAGACAGAAAAAATTCACAGTGATATTTCCCCACTCAAGATTCAAAGCATTTATCATTTGCACCATATATTTAGCAATATAACTTTATTTTTTTTATGTCTCATGTTCTCAACTAAATCATAGGGTCAGGAATTATTCTTAGATATTGTACTCCCCCAGCAATGAGTAGAGTGTTCTGTACATTGACAGCTCTTAACGGTTGTTACACATACCTACTGCGACAAACCGTTGTCTCATTGGAAAAGGAGGGACACAGAACCCCAAAATGATCCTTACTCTTGAAATTATTTCCTCATAATAAAGTACATATATTCATATTCAGAGAAAAGTAACTTTTGAAATAGGCTATTGAATAAGAAAAAAACACTTTACTTTTGGTTCTATATAAGAACAAAATCTTGCTGTAAAAGTTCCCAGTTTGAAATGAGTTCTTCAAGGCAAAACACAAAAACAAAAGCAAAAGCTGTGCTAGGATGTTTTTTTCAGCTACGTTGTCCTAAAGCATGCATGTATGATAAACTGGTGTTGCCTTTTATTCTTATTTCTATACGTTCCCTCTGTAGACTCATGAGGAAAATAGGAGAAATCTATTTCTGCTAACTTAAAAAAATTAAAATAAAGAAAAAATGGAAAATAAGGCTACAGGGAAAGAGTCCTTGCTATTTTCTTTGCCTCACTGTTAACAAATAGCTGAAGGAAGCAGTTGAGGAGAGAGGCCAAGAGCACTGACGGCCTTTGGAGTCAGGCTGACTTGGATGCCAGTCGACCTCTGCCATTTTCTAGCTGACAAGGAAATACTTAGAATGTCATTAGCCCTGCACCCCCAAATAGCAAGTGTATAATAGAGTCAGGTACAAATATTTTATCATTTCTGACATAATATCCCCTTATGTTTTTTGATAACTGTTCTCCATCTGAGGATATATCACGAGGGTTTTGCTTTTTATTGATAGCATGATAGAATTTTATATAACTTTCACAGATGCACTTTGGAAATCACTTCAAACCAGGAATCACTCGTTTTTCTTAGCTTCTACTCCAGTCCCAACTTCTTCAACTAGTGTCACAGCCAGGACTTCATCAGGATGGCTCTGCAGTTCCTGCCATCGGCCATCTGCCATCTAGAACAGCCTTCCAGTACTCTCCATTTCATTAATTCTCCTTAAAACCCAGCTAAAAATAGTCTCTCTTTCCTTCCTTATATATTTTAACTCCTCCCTGCCAGGGTTTCTAACTTTGTAACTTAAATTTCTAATTTATTTGAGCCTACAGTTTTCCTAATACAACTGTCAATAATTCAGTTTTACTCCTGAGATGATAATATACATTAGTATAATTTGCCTTAATTGATAGCAATGACTTTAAAATAAATGTTAACATAAAATAACACTTGATCAATGTTTTTAAATTACCTGAAAAATTTTTCAAAATATAAAATTAAGACATTTTTGTTAAAGAGAGATGGAAAGGAAAATAGAGATATGGAATGAAGGTAAAATGTAACAAGAATTAAATTAGAAATTAGATCTGTGAGTGCTAATATGTTAGTCACTTGCCAACCACTAGTAAGGAATCTGATGTGTTCAAGTCACTGTTAAAAATGAGAGAGTTGAAGACTTCAAGACATTTATAATCCAATAACACACATAAATGGAATAAGAGACATAAAGTAATTTCCAAGAAGAATAAAGTTGAGGTCTCACATATCCTAATTAATTTCAAAACTTACTACAAAACTGCAGTAAAAAAACAGTGTGGTACTAGCATAAAGATAGCTATATAGACTTATAGAATAAAATAGCCCAGTAATGAGCCCTCACACATAACTAAAGTGATTTTTGACAAAGTTGCCAAGAGCATTCACTGAGAAAGGGATGTAGTTTTGTTTGTTTGTTTCAACAAATGGTGTTGGGGAAACTGGATATTCACATATGAAATAATGAAGTTGGACCCTTACCTTATACCATTTGCAAAAATAAAGTCAAAATGAACCAAAGATTTAAAAATAAGAGTTAAAACTATAAGTTCTTTGAAGAAAACAGAGGGAGAAAGTATCAAGACATTGGATTTGGCAAGTTTTTTTGCATATGGAACCAGAAACACATGCAACAAAAATAAAATTTTAGATAAGTTGGACTAGAAAATAAAACCCTTTGTGCACTAATGGACACTATCAAGAATGTGAAACACACACACACACACACACACACACACACACACACATTCACACTCACACACCCACAGGAGATAGTTTACAGGATTAATGCCCAGAATATATAAAGAACCCTACAACTCAACAACAACAAAAACAAACCAAAACCCGATTTGTAGGATACCTGTTGGTACCATGGACAGATGCTTGGTGAGGAAAACCCCCACACGTCTAGTGTCAAAAGTATTGTGAGTTTGGTAGCAGTGTGAGTAAAGGAGAAACACAAATGTAGTGTAGGTTTTCCCTACTCAGGTGCCCAGGATAGTAAAATTTATAGAAACGAAGTAGAAGGGTAACTGTCAGGGAATGATAGGATACAATATTTCAATTTGGGAAAATAAAAAATTGTGAAGACAAGTAGTGGTGATGATTGCCAACAATTCAAATGTACTGAATGCCACTACCTGTACACTTAAAATGCAAAATGGTGAACTTTATGCATATTTTATCACAGTAAAAAACATAGATGCATAGAATAGAACAGGATAGGTGGAATTGAGAAATATATGTATAGAATGTACATGTAATCTTATAAGTAATCAGAAAAATGCAAATTAAAATAATGAGATTTTTACTTACTCATTACATTGGAAAAAATATAGATTGATGAAATTATATAAAAATAATATAAGCTTTTTCAATGCAAATTTTCCTTTTGCTCAAGAGAGTGCTGCCTGTGCAAAGACAATATCCATTAATTCTTAAATGGAAATTATTGATAACTCAACAATGTAAGTCTTAGTATTTTGCCTGGAAAGACAGAATTTATTTATTATAATTTATTCATGAAAGTCATAAACAAAGACTTTGATTATAGTTTTGTTTTGCAATATGAGTTTTAAAAGTTTGTGTTCATAACCATTTTAATGTACTAAACCTGTGGAATTTTTATGTTGTGGATAAAGAAAATCTAAATACACATACACATATTTGTCTATGGGACATAGAGATATTTTCTAGAAATATTGTTAAGTGATAAAAGAAGCTACTGAAAAAAAATAATAAAATATGTGTTTGAAAAATCAATCCAAAACTAAAACACATCTCACAAAAACTAATATTTCCCATGTTAATTATAAATTTATATTGAGTTTATTTATAGTTAATAGAAAATCAGCATTAAACAAACTGTTGGAAATAATATAAGGATTTAAGTTTTAAGTTTAACTAAATTTTCTAATCCATCATACTTTAAAGTTAAGTAATTTTTATTTATCGTCTTTGTACATATAATAAAAATTATACATATAAATGTAAAAATACTAATATCAGTGTGTATACTATTAATAGTTTATATTACTTCATTAAATAGATGTTTTTTAAAAAGCTTTTCTTTAATATTTACATTTTGACACACTTTGGAATGCAAGACTAAACATGTTAGCAAATATACTATTTATACAAATATACATTTATACTTTGAAATACTTTTTTTTTTTACAAAGAAGGTATGAATATTGGTCAAAAGCTATATTTTGTTGGTTAACTCTCCAAAAGTACTCTAGCAATTTATATTTTCTGAAGTAGCATATGAACACATTACCTATTACTTGCAAACTAATTTAGCGAACATTGGATATAATTATTAACTTTCTTTTTTTTCCCTTGAAAATTATAAATGGCATCCATTGCTGTTGAATTCACAGCATATTTTACTTTCAAAAGTGAAAGATCTCCAATATTGTGATGTTCCAAACATATCTCTTCTGGTATTTTTTTCTTATTTCTTTGAGGAAGTCTTACTAACCCAGTTATCAAATTATATGAATATAATAGAAATATTACTGATTTGTTATATTTATTTTTCAATTGGGTCTGCTTTTTCTTCTTTTAAATGTTTCATTTATTTCTGAGAGAGAGAGAGAGAGAAAGAGAGAGGGGCAGCGTGAGCAGGGGAGGGTCAGAGAGAGAGGGAGTTGGAATTGGAAACAGGCTCCAGGCTCTGAGCTAGCTGTCAGCACAGAGCCTGATGTGGGGCCTGAACCTACGAACCATGAGATCATGACCTGAGCTGAAGTCGGACGCTTAGCCAACTGAGCCACCCAGGCACCCCAGGGTCTGCTTTTTCTTTAAAAATTATTACTATTATGTATTGCTATATTACATATATAATTGCTATTTTATATTTATATAAAACCATTATAGCAATTTTAATATTATCACTTTGAGAAATACTGTTCTCTTTATCCCCCATTATTTAATAAAACGTACAGAGACAGCGCAAATCATAGTAACAACACAGCTTGATGTATTTTCACAAAACAAAGATTTCTGTGTAATTTGCAGCCAAATAAAGAACCCAACTATTACCAAACCTGAAGCCCCTTGTTTCCTTTTTTAATTCACTATTGTTTTTTATTATAAATTTTTACATGCAATTATGTTGATGCTTATTTCATTTAAATTGCCTTTTCTCAGCTCAAATTTTAGGAAAGTTTAATGACCTCAAATATCAAACAAATAGTCTGAGTTACTTCCTCCTGGATTTTCAGTGTTTGCTCTTGGGTGTTAGGCAATTGAATATATAAATTATTGGGATGTAGTTAAAGCAGTCAAATCTCTACTTAAAATATTAATTAAATGATATGCACATGGCAAGTTGTACATTAAAATGACATTACCAAAAATAACTAACATATTGGGAAATACTGTAGTGTTTTCATTCCTCATTTCAAGTAATGAATGGTTCAAACACCTTACCTGTTTGTTTGTTTGTTTTGAGAAAGAGAGAGAGAGCACAAGTGGGGTGAGGGTCAGAAGGAAAGAAGAGACTGTTAAGCAGGCTCCACTCTCACTGTGAAGCCCAAAGTGGGGCTCAGTCCCTTGACCCTGAGATCATGACCTGAGGCTAAATCAAGAGTCAGACACTCAACCTATTGAGCCACCCAGGCACCCCTACCTGTGTCTTTTCTATCCAACTACCTGTGTCTAATTTTTGCCATCTGAGTCATTTCCTGAATACCTCATTTAAGCTGCTGCCCAAGTTCTTTAAGATAGATGTCTGTTTTAATTTGCACATGCTGCTCTTCCTAGGCTTTTATTATGATGCATAAATATCCATTCACAAAATATATGGAATGGTGTTAGTTCATTTACTTGTTTCTGTGCTTGCTTGTCTGGCCCTATAGGCTTATTTTCATGATCCCTAAGTAGTTATATCAAGCCTCTAAAAGGATTAAGGACAGTATCTAGACTTGTAATTATGGTCACTTCCCAATAAAAAATTGCCAACTCTACATATAATTGGTTCTTTCTTTACATTCTATCAGGCAGTATATAAATGTATCAAAAGTTTTCACTCACTTTATTTTAGGCCAAAGTATTATCTGGGAAATGTGTTTTGTTCAAAATATAATAATTGTGATTATGCTCTTTAATACATGGCATTTTGGAAAAACTTGAATAAATGATGATTCCAACTTAAGGGACAGCTTTGGGGAAACCACTTTACGATATATCCAGGAACATTTGGTTACCTCACTTGGGTCTTAACAAGATGGAAAATACTTGGTATAAACTACCCTCAGTTCAGGGTAGTTTAGCTTTTCTCCATTATGTAAGGCTTTGTATATTCTATGATAAGTAACTTCAGATCAACCTATGATAACTGCCTGTTAGAAGTTCATATGTAGCTGGGCTTCATATGTCAACTCAAATCCCCCCTTACACCCATGCCTCAGTTCCTATTTCTCCAAGAGATTCAGAGACAGAGACCCGAAGAGCTGCTTCAGATTCTTGGTTCTTTCCTGATGTTATAATAAAAACACCTTGGCTGTTTTGTTTCCTACGTTGCCTTCTCATTTTTTCTTCTCAGCACCTATTCATTTTTAATTACTAATAATTACCATGAATAGTTTTATATCCACCTAAGTTTAATTTTATTATTTGGTATGAGTTACAGATATAATTCCTCTGACAACAAATAAGCTCTCCCAAACCAATTTGCATGATCCTTGTTTCTTCTCCTTTGTTTATTTCTATATTTTAAATTTTCTATTAGAGATAAAATTCTGAATTCTTAATCTACTTTACAGGTAGAAATATCAATATTTGTACTAGTTTCATAGATTTAATTATTAGATGACAATGTCCCTTTTTAATACTCTTCTGCATTAAAATATTTGATAATCTTGTCTTGTGATTATCAGAAGGGCATCTTAAAATATATTTGTTACCTTGCTGTAATATGTCTTCTGGGGTCTTTGGCTGAAACACGTTACTGTTTTTGAGGAGAATATTTCATTTATTTTATATACAACGTCTGCCTTGCTCTAGCTGGATTAAATTTCTGACTTCTTTTCGATGTTTTTCATCACTATATAATTTTGAAAATGTACACGAATCTTCATCAAGCTCATCATGGGGACCACCTATGCCTGAGGGAATGTAGGAGAATTCTGTTAACCAAAACTAGAAGGAAGATATAACATTGTGCCCAATTTTATTTATAATTCAAAAAAATTTTATTGGAATCACTAAGGAAACTAATTTACAAATAAACAGCATTCACAGGTGAAATGAATGTTTTCCCTCTGAGAGCTATTTTAACTGCTAAGCTATACCTAGGGGATTGCTTTCAAAGGAAATCACAAACAAAAAACCAAAGTGGCTTAATGAAGGAAGATATCATTGCTTAAGGATGCTTTAGAACTTAAGATTCTTTTTGAATAAATATGATTAGCTTTATAGTAAACTTCAAATTAAGCAAAATAATTTGGGGCTTGGTACTTATTTCGGGAAATGAAAGCACTGAATGGAGAATAATAAAAGAAAGGAGCTCTTCTCTAGCTGGCTAGAAAATGTCAGGTTATTTCTATTCCTCTTCTTGACCACATAACGAATGGAGATGATGATTACATTTGTGACCAATCTGCATTTGAGGTATTAGGCAAATTAACCTGAATTTGAACTCTATCAGTTGAAGTAATGGTAGTAAAATTCCTCATCCTATCATTGTATTTATATTCTCTCATACTAGCATAGGTTTTATTTTAAAAAAAAAATCTGTGCAATCCAGCTGGCTTAATTATTAGGTTTTAGAAAAGTATCTTATAGAGGTGCAAAATACATGAAACCATAGGGGTAAGTGTTTATTTCTTACCTTATGGGATGCACATTGATGGGACTAAAGGCCTTTTAAAGCGTATGGATTGTTTCCAGGCAGTGGTTACATTGTCCATAGCATAAGGCACATTTTACATAAAACAATAACAACAACAACTTTTCAGGACATCTTTACTCTCTTCCACTTAACAATGGATTTTAAGTTTCCTGTTAGATGTGCCAATCTGGAAACCCAGAATGAAAGAGAAAGGGAAAGAAGAGTTCAACTCTAAAGTTGGTAATACATTAGCTAATTCTTTTATGGAACATTCTGAAGCATAGGATATTAAATCACCTTTTCCCGTTCAGTTAGCTTTTGAGTCTGATAAGCATCAAAGCCCAGATGGAAAAGCAAAGTCCAAAGAGACTGACAGATAAGAACACAGTTTAAAAATTTAGAAAAAGAAGTAAACCTTAAGATCTTTCTTGTAGCTATTCTGAGACTGTAGCTCGTTTCTATAATATTGTAATAAAAACTGAAAAAAATAAAACAAAAGACAGAAAGAAAAAAGAAAACCAGGTTGGAATCAAGTTTCACAAAGTAACTTCAGTGGCTTTCTGAGGGCTTTAAAACATCTGCAGAAAATGTCCATCTTTTTGCCTACTGATGGCCGTAGCAAATTATAGGCTTATTTCTACACCATTATTCCATATTTGTCAATGATGACCCGCAGCCTTTGCCCTATATTTAAATATATGTTCTTTTTAATTCCCAAATGGAGTTGGTAACCAATGGAGGAGGACTTGGGAAAAGACCTCCCTCCATTTCCTGAAGTGTGTTGAGCCAATAGCTCATGACTGGATATTAGTTGAACTGCTGACCCCAGAGTTGATGGAGCTTTCAAAAGTACTTAAACTTGGTAGCAATGAGTAGCTTACCCTCTGGTGAAATCAAGATCAATACTTATTAAATACTTCATGAACTCTATTCATTTCTAAAACCGCCACTTGTCTGCCCTTCCTGTCATGTTCTGAATTAATTTGATATGTAATACAATTCTTACATTTTATATTAGGTTACTTGTGTGCTGAAAAAGAAAGGCAAATCATGGATGATGGTGGAGAGGGTCTGTTATTGTTTTACAATTAACTATCTCTTCTTTTTCTAAGAGATTGAGTATAACACCCTCTAGAAAATATTTTTTCATTACATTAACTCTTCCTTATCACTGAGAGGTCAAAAGTTAGAACCAAAACATTAAACATTGGTTATGTACTTTCCTCCTAGCTCTCTGAACAAATGTGAAGTGATACCTGTAAACACAGTACTTTCCCCTGCATACTCTATAGATCATCTGAAATGAATGAAGCAAAATATAGGACACTGGAGTAATTATAAATGTACCTGTTAAAGTTATTTTGAGGAAGTTCTCTTTAATATTCATTTTTTCCTATAGAGAGGAATCAGTTAGATAAATTGTATTAACCTAGAACATAAATCTCTATATAATCTCATTCTTAAGACATTAAGTGTTAACAGTGTGGTTTTTTCTAACAGAATTTTCTGATATTTATATTAATGTATTCAGACTTTTATTATTTAATTAATGTTATTAATTATGCTTCTGTATAATTTTCTTTTTTCTTAATAATACATATTGGATATGCAATTGTTTACCTAGCTGTATGGCATTTCATTGTATGTATGGGGGAATTTTTTAACACATTTTCTACTGGGTGGCATTGGAATATTTTCTAAATTGTTGATTATTTTATTTTTTTAAATTTTTTTAATGTTTTATTTATTTCTAGGAGAGAGAGAGAAAGACAGCGTGAGCAGGGGAGGGTCAGAGAGAGAGGGAGTCACAGACTCTGAAACAGGCTCCAGGCTCCGAGCTGGCAGTCAGCACAGAGCCCGACGCGGGCTCGAACCCACGAACCACGAGATCATGACCTGAGCGTAAGTTGGACNCCTTTTAAAGCGTATGGATTGTTTCCAGGCAGTGGTTACATTGTCCATAGCATAAGGCACATTTTACATAAAACAATAACAACAACAACTTTTCAGGACATCTTTACTCTCTTCCACTTAACAATGGATTTTAAGTTTCCTGTTAGATGTGCCAATCTGGAAACCCAGAATGAAAGAGAAAGGGAAAGAAGAGTTCAACTCTAAAGTTGGTAATACATTAGCTAATTCTTTTATGGAACATTCTGAAGCATAGGATATTAAATCACCTTTTCCCGTTCAGTTAGCTTTTGAGTCTGATAAGCATCAAAGCCCAGATGGAAAAGCAAAGTCCAAAGAGACTGACAGATAAGAACACAGTTTAAAAATTTAGAAAAAGAAGTAAACCTTAAGATCTTTCTTGTAGCTATTCTGAGACTGTAGCTCGTTTCTATAATATTGTAATAAAAACTGAAAAAAATAAAACAAAAGACAGAAAGAAAAAAGAAAACCAGGTTGGAATCAAGTTTCACAAAGTAACTTCAGTGGCTTTCTGAGGGCTTTAAAACATCTGCAGAAAATGTCCATCTTTTTGCCTACTGATGGCCGTAGCAAATTATAGGCTTATTTCTACACCATTATTCCATATTTGTCAATGATGACCCGCAGCCTTTGCCCTATATTTAAATATATGTTCTTTTTAATTCCCAAATGGAGTTGGTAACCAATGGAGGAGGACTTGGGAAAAGACCTCCCTCCATTTCCTGAAGTGTGTTGAGCCAATAGCTCATGACTGGATATTAGTTGAACTGCTGACCCCAGAGTTGATGGAGCTTTCAAAAGTACTTAAACTTGGTAGCAATGAGTAGCTTACCCTCTGGTGAAATCAAGATCAATACTTATTAAATACTTCATGAACTCTATTCATTTCTAAAACCGCCACTTGTCTGCCCTTCCTGTCATGTTCTGAATTAATTTGATATGTAATACAATTCTTACATTTTATATTAGGTTACTTGTGTGCTGAAAAAGAAAGGCAAATCATGGATGATGGTGGAGAGGGTCTGTTATTGTTTTACAATTAACTATCTCTTCTTTTTCTAAGAGATTGAGTATAACACCCTCTAGAAAATATTTTTTCATTACATTAACTCTTCCTTATCACTGAGAGGTCAAAAGTTAGAACCAAAACATTAAACATTGGTTATGTACTTTCCTCCTAGCTCTCTGAACAAATGTGAAGTGATACCTGTAAACACAGTACTTTCCCCTGCATACTCTATAGATCATCTGAAATGAATGAAGCAAAATATAGGACACTGGAGTAATTATAAATGTACCTGTTAAAGTTATTTTGAGGAAGTTCTCTTTAATATTCATTTTTTCCTATAGAGAGGAATCAGTTAGATAAATTGTATTAACCTAGAACATAAATCTCTATATAATCTCATTCTTAAGACATTAAGTGTTAACAGTGTGGTTTTTTCTAACAGAATTTTCTGATATTTATATTAATGTATTCAGACTTTTATTATTTAATTAATGTTATTAATTATGCTTCTGTATAATTTTCTTTTTTCTTAATAATACATATTGGATATGCAATTGTTTACCTAGCTGTATGGCATTTCATTGTATGTATGGGGGAATTTTTTAACACATTTTCTACTGGGTGGCATTGGAATATTTTCTAAATTGTTGATTATTTTATTTTTTTAAATTTTTTTAATGTTTTATTTATTTCTAGGAGAGAGAGAGAAAGACAGCGTGAGCAGGGGAGGGTCAGAGAGAGAGGGAGTCACAGACTCTGAAACAGGCTCCAGGCTCCGAGCTGGCAGTCAGCACAGAGCCCGACGCGGGCTCGAACCCACGAACCACGAGATCATGACCTGAGCGAAAGTTGGACGCTTAACCAACTAAGCCACCCAGGCACCCCAGTTGTTGATTATTTTAAACTGTACTGCTGTGTACATTCTAGAACATCTATGTATATTTCTACATTTTTTCTGCATTTACTTGGTGAAATTCATAGACTTATAATCCTGGTTTTATAGAGTCACCTGGGTGGCTTGGTTGATTAAGCATCCAACTTGGGCTCAGATCATGATCTCACTGCTTTTGTGTTCGAGACCCATATCAGGCTCTGTGGTGACAGCTCAGAGCCTGGAGCCTGCTTCAGATTCTGTGTCTCCCTTTCTCTCTCTGCCCCTCCCTTGCTTGTGTGCGCGCGCTCTCTCTCTCTCTCTCTCTAAAAAGTAAATAAACATTTAAAAAAAGAATGTTGGTTTTATAATATATATGCATTTTAAAGATCATATCAATTTGGATTGCACCAACACTGTATAGAAATGAAATAAATTTTATTTCCTGTTTTATAGTACTTTCATGGGTTGGATCTATTGCCTGCTATCTTCACTGCTATTTGCAAATAAAGGAGGCATTATTTTCAATTTTTCTAAACTTGAAAAAACTGATACTCAAAGAGAATAAATGACTTCCCAATACTCTAAAACCAATACTCAGTTGAAAACCAGAGTTTTCCTGATTATGAAATCATGAGAAATTTTGTGTGTGTGTGTGTGTGTGTGTGTGTGTGTGTTTAAGCTAAGATTGACATTTGGAGTGCTTGGAATCACCAAGTACGAAAATGTATTTCCTTAAAAGAAAGGAATAAAGGTACAGTTTCAGAAAGACAGGATGTTATAGAGAATCAGTAAAATTAAAGCAAAGTGAATATATGGATACAATGGAACAGAGAAGTAGACAACTCAGAGGTTTGAACTGGGAATGAATATAATTTGAATGTCAAATAAAATTGGTTGCTTTAGTAAAAATAATTTGTCTTACCATAGGGGAAAATGGTTGAGTAAAAATGCTACTAGGTAGGAAATCATTGGAATGTTGACCTTTCCTCTATTCATCGATATTCGTCTTTGATATCTATTTACCAATCTAACATAAAGCTTTAGTACAAATTCATTCCTCCCTTTCAAATATGTCTACCATTACTCTATTCCATTCTAAATTACTATACTTTGCTCATTCACAGTTTTATAATTGTGCTGTTTTTCCCAGACCCTAGACATTTTCTCTCCTCTTCAATTATTAAATAAACTATTTCCAGTGCTCTGAATGTAAAAGATCTTTTTTTTCTGTGTAGCTCTTTATCCATGCCATCTCCAAGTATCCTGGCTCTTATGAATTACCATGGTATAATAACAACCCTTATTTCTTGAGTGCTTATTATGTGGCCGATTGTGTTTAAGTGTTCTGCTTGTGATATCTGCTTCATTTCTCAGGAAAAGTCTACAAGATAGGTAATATTTTGATCCTCATTTTACAGATGGGTAAATTGAGGCCAGAGACCAAGTACATGTCTGAAGATTGCATATCTATTACTTGGCTAAGACTGCATCGTTCGGCTCATAACTTACTATTATTGCCACTTTTTGACACTTAATGAACATTTTGCCTTACCAAAGAGGTATATGTTCCTTAAATCCAGCCACAAAGCTTGGATATTTTTATGTTGGTCATAACACATAACAAAGCAGTAATACACAGTAGGAGCTTAAAAGAAGCTCAGGGAAAATGATGAATAAGCTTTCTATATTTAGAACTCTGGTAAAGTTTTATTGCAGAGTTAAAAAGAAAAATTAGAATACAAGTCTATGGCAAGGTGGAACATTTGAATCTAATTTAATTATGATCTTTATATGAAGGAGAAAAAAACCGGCCTGTGACAGCTGTGATAGCCATAAAACCTTTGTTTAAAAAATTTAGTTTCTTATGTCTCAATTTATCTGTTTACACTGAATCTTTTTGTTTGTTTCTTTTCTTTTTAATTTCAAAAAATCTATTTTCACTCATTTGCTTTGCTGATATAGTTTTAGTAGTTCCTATCTGAAATCATCCTCAGGAAATACATTTTTTTTTCTTTTTGGCTATTTCAAAAATGAAAAAAAATACTTAATATCAGTATGAATAACACATGTGCTCATTGCAGCATAATGTTGGTGCAATCTGTGCTTGATACAGTTATAAATAAGTCTTTGAAAGCATTTTCCTGTATTTTAAATAAAGGCTATAGAAAGCCACAAGAAGGATCTAGTCTTGTTAATATCACAAGCTGTTTCCCCACCTGCACTCAGAGCAGCTTTAGTACAGCAGCTGTTTGGGTTCGTGTTGGCACATCACTGTCTGCAGAGGAGCCCCGTGGTTTACACAGAAAATGAATAGGCCACAGTTCCAATGGGGGTCTTTAATAATCCTTCCCTTAATGCTACCATGTATGAGCATCGGGCTTTGAAGGGGTGTGAGGTGTGAAGTTTCAGGAGGATTATATAAAGCCACTCAATTTTGAAAGGTAGAAAAGAGCATTAGAAAAATCTGAGAGTGTCTTTGCATTCCTCCTGCATGTTGATCAAATGCAGTTTATATTGATATTACAGCTTCATGTCCAGCATGTGATAGCAAGTAAAGAGATTGGTATAATTATGCAATTCACTCCATCCGGCCTCCTCTAACATTGACAAACAAAATCCAGCACAGATGTTTCATTGATTTTATTTACCAAATATTAGCTGTGAAAATATTAACCTGATGGGAACAAATATCTATCTAGTAGTACCTATGGAGATTAAATCCAGGGAGGGAGAAATTTATATATTGAACTTATCTATGTATATTTGGGTGGCCATTTGACATACAGGAATAAGGCAACTTGCTTTTTCTTCCTTCCTTCCTTGCTTCCTTCCTTCCTTTCTTTTTCTTCCTTCCTTCCTTCCTTCCTTCCTTCCTTCCTTCCCTTACCACTTCCTTCCTTTCTTTTTTCTTTCTCTTTGACAATGCCACATGAACTGCTAAAAATACCATCTATGCCAGTCACTTAATTATTATATTAATATATAATATAAATATATTATAATTATTAGCAGGCTACGTGCTTCCCTGACAAATTATTTATTGAATGGCAAGAATTCAGTTAAAACTGAGGACAAGATTCCAGTAACTCTTATTTTAACGTGCTTTAAAGAACCCAGAATGCCCTTTTGAGATGATTTTGAGCACTGAAGGTGGGGGTGGGGGAGAGGCTATAGTATGATGAAGGTGAGTTAATATAGTCAGTCACTTGGAGACATACTATGTGAAATTGCAGAATCAAAGTACTAGGGCCTCATGAGCCAACAACCACCTCAGCTTTGAATTTAAGTGCAAAAGGTCTTCAAGGATTGGCAATGGCCAGTATTAAGAAATTCTTATTTTATGTAGTATGTGAGAAATAAAGTAAAAATCTATATGCTCAGTCCACCATGCACTTCTTGTATAAATCAGGTACTGTGTGAGGCACTTAAGAACCAAATGACGTATGGGATTTCTACTGAAAGACACATTCAAAGAGGGATGATAGGTAAAGAGATGAGTGACTAACATCCAGGTATAGATGCATGTTTGAGCAGAGGGTGATTAACTCCTTTGGGAGGTAAAATAGGGAAACATCTGAGAAGATACATCTTAAAACAGGACTTGGAAGAAGAGAACTTTTCTAGGTGGCTTAAAAGGCAGAATGAACCTCATGTACAAAATGTGATTATAGATTAAATGGAGTTTGATATTGCTGGGGCTCAAAATAAACTGGAAGGAAGGTATGGACACTCAAAAGATGAGTGTGCAAAATAATCAAAAGCCAGATCATGAAGAATATTTCATTTTTCCTTAAGGATCTCAGGATATAAAACTGTTGGTGTGAAATAAGTCAAAGGTTAGAATGTTTTTTAAATTTTACTTATTTTTTTGGTTGAGCGGAGAGTGAGTGCTTCTGCATGTTTGGGGGAGGGGCAAAAGGAGAGGGAGAGATAGAATCTTAAGCAAGCTCCATGCCCAGCACAGAGCCCATTGCAAGGTTCAATCCCGTAAGCATGAGATCATGACCTGAGCCGAAATCAAGAGTTACATGTTTAACTGACTGAGGCACCCAGGTGCCCCTGCATATTCATACTTATGTTTGGGAAGGTGCTTCTGGCAGAATGCAGAGTGGACTGCAGAGAGGCCTACATAGGGGTGATTATTTAGGGGGATTTTGCTGTAGTGTCAAGTTAGGTAATGGAGGAAATGGCAGAAAACCTGTAATAAGAGACACAAAGAAAGACATATTTAGGAGATAGATTTGTCAGTATTTATTGAACTGATAGAATGAAGAAGTAACTCCTATACCTCTGAATTGGTAAATCTTCTAAGTTCTTTACCTAACATTCACAAAACATCATCCCTTCTTAAGTTCTGTCAGATGACAGTGACTTTTCTGTCCCCTTCTCTGAATTTTTCTGTTAAACATTCCCCTGATCTCCAGTAGAATATAGACTATTTTGTAGAACGACCAATGGCTGCTTCCAGTACAGCTTGCTAAATATTTTGGGCCTCTCATGGATTAATGACACAGTTTTAAGCCTCACACTAAAGATGACTGTAGCTACCACTGCCGTCCTTAAGGTTAAAACAGCTTCCAGTATTTTGCCCTAATATTGTCAAGAATCACAATTTCTTCCTCAGAAAACTTCTCTAATTGGATTCGGTGGACCTTGACTGGCTTGTCACAGCTGTATTCAGGGTGAAGGTGAAATCTTTGAGGAGTTTGTTCCTAAAAACAAGAGCTGAACATTTTTGATGAAGTCATTTAAGAGTATATATCTTTATGCAATTTTTTCATAGTACTTTTCCATCATTTGTGTTTTATTACATATGGCAATTGTTTATAGAAAAGAGAAAATAGTTTGCAAAGGATGTGTTAACACCCCAAATCAGATGTGTGTGTACTTACATTTTTTAAAATTTATCAAGTGAATATAAAACTTGTACCTTTTTTTATTCTGTATTAAAAAGATCTCAATTTTAAATTTTTAACAGGTGGGAAGTTGTTTCTAAAGCTGCATTGTTACGTGTCCTGAGTAATCACATGAATGAGAGAGGAATCTTAGTAACTTCGTAAGGTAGGTGCCTTCCTCGTGCTTCTAAAATCTGGACAATGTAAGACATCATCATTTAAAATGATTACAGTTGATTTTTCTTGATAAGTTGGAGTAAAGTTAATTCGCATCTGTCACTCAAATTTTCTTAATTCATATTTTGGTGGCCAGACCATTACCACTTTGATAAGATTTTATATAATACACATGCACACACATTTATATATGAATGTACACACATATTAAATATTGACAAGCTATATTGAAAATATCAAATGACTAGCTGCTAGGCTAAGAAGTAGAAAATGTGATCATTTTTGAATAATATGAATATGCTTAATGTTTCAATACCTTGATGTCCAAAGAGAATGACGATGGGGCACCTGGGTAGCTCAGTGGGTCAAGCGTCCGACTTCGCTTCAGGTCGTGATCTCGCGGTTCTTGGGCTCGAGCCCCGCGTCCAGCTCTGTGCTGACAGCTCAGAGCCTGAAGCCTGTTTCGGATTCTGTGTCTCCCTCTCTCTCTGACCCTCCCATGCTCATGCTGTCTCTCTCTCTCTCTCAGAAATAAATAATATATTTTAAAAAAGAGAATCGTGATGTTCAACCATATACAAATATAAAATTGTATGAGACATTTTGATGCTAACTTTCAATTAAAAGGGAGACTCTTTGGACTTGGCCTATGTCCTAAGAAGCCACAATGACGTTTTAATAAGTAATGGGGCAGAGTTTGTCTCTTCATTCATTTGCCTAGAAGAAGAAATGTGGCAAGGAGAAGCTTGGAAACAGGACTAAAAGTGTGACAGGTACCCGGTGTGAGAAACAAAGCTCCCTAAAGGGAAAGTAAATGTTACAAGAGGGAACGCTTTTGGAAGGTTTGCCAAGCAGAGCTGGTTGTGCTAAATGAAGAGGCTAAAAGAGAGGCGCCTCTGACTTCTTGGCTTCATATTAAAAAATCCTCCTGCTCACCTTTCAGGAACCTGATTCCCTAACAAGCAGGTTGACATTAAGTCCTTCATTCTTTAGAAATTTTAATATTTAGAAAGTATATAGAGTGTGTCACCTGAAAATGTAAAAAGCAATTCTCAAGATATGGCACTCTGTCCCTTTTGGGTCAGGATATAATTCTATTATTTTTAATGAGTAGTTTGATTATCAGTATGGAACTGAGAATCCCCGAATTCCGAGGCACTCTACAGAAAAACGACTGAAAAAGCAAGCGATGATCTTCAAGTAGATCAGCTTCTAAAAGTGGCATTACTTTCATCCGTCACTGGCATTAACTTGTTTCTTCATCTTTTATTGAAATGGAGGATGCTAAGGGATTGGACTTTTGTAAGATTTATACGATTATAGATGCTAACTATTACACCTAAAAGTAAGGGCATGTTTATGACATTTTACTGTATTTTGTCTACTCTCTGAAAAACTCTTATTCAAGATTGAATTATAATTATCTGCTAAATGGGCTCTGTGTTGGAATGAATAAGTGCTGCTCTTTTGAAAGAGATCAGACTTGTTGAGAAAGTATTACAATTCTGCATTGATAAGAAAACTTTTGTCTCTCTAAACTGAACCTTATAAAGAACCTCTTTTAACTGATCTTCCCTCTGGTTCTGTGATGGGTGGGCGAGAATGAGGGGAGGGGAACTTTTCTACTTCTTTCAAACCCTAAGAATTTTCAGATCTTTTTCTTACAATTTTTGATTAATAGCACCCTTGATTTTGATTTATATTACCCCATTTTTCATTATAAGGGAGAAAGAGGAGTCACTTTTTTTCCAATTTAATTTTAAAAATTAGGGCTAGCAGTGATGGAATTTAAAATCAAATTATCCTGTCAGAGTGACAGATAAATCTCAAGAGATTCTAATGAGATTTTCCCCTGGCAGGATTCTGAATTTCCCCCTTTCCTAGATTCCTTCATTCTAGATTTTGACTCTGAGTGACAGGGAGCATCTGTGGTTTGAAATAGGTTGTGATTTGTGTCATTTGATTTTTATCTAGAAATTCTGAGTTGGCTTCTTTATTTGTTTGTTCTAGGTTAAAGGGAGAAAATGTATATGCAGATGTCAAGTGGGTGCATCTTTCCCTATGGAAAGTTGTGGGTGATTACCATATACCCAAATTTGGTAAAGAAGAATATATTCACCAAATGCTACCCTTGCCTTTACCTGTTACCATACTTCAGGAATTTCTATTATAGAGGTCATGTAAATATGACACAATTTTCTTATTCTACTGCTCTTTGTGGCTTCCCCCCCCCTTTTTTTCATAATCCTCGACTGAATCTCTGATGCTTTCACAGTAATGGGTAGACCTTTACAGTTCTGTATTCACTTCACAATTTGTTTTATGTGACATTGTATCAGAGATTCTCTGTTTCTGACAGCTAAAAAAAAAACAAAAAAAACCTAATATTTTCTGTCTTTAAAATATGTGACAAATAACAACTCTTAAATGAGATAATGGATGTACACTTTATTTCTCTGCAAAAGAACATCTAAGATAAGCAACCAGTAAACCAAATGACATTAAATAGCTGAATTATCAATTGATAGTTTAACATGTCTTGCAGGAAGAAAGAGTACAGAATAAAAGTAGTTGTCGTTAAGGGAGCCTCTGTACTAAGAGATTGTTGTAGTGTAAAAGAGCATTGCAGTAGGAGCTTGACTCTAGTCTGAGCCTGTTCCCCAACTCTGAATGGAGAGTTCCTGCAACAGCTGTAAGCTCTAGCTCCCACAGATCAGAGGCTAGTCAAAAGCTATAGCTATAATGAAGAACTTTGCTTCTTCATTCTATTTCTGTCTTGCATGTTGTAGCAATCGCTAAGATAGAGAATATTAACAAGTGTCCCCTGAGAAGCCTTCTCCGGTTACTCAATTATTATCCCAAAATGAGGAATGGTGAGGATATTAGGTAATAATTCAAAGAACAGATGATGCTTAAAAGAAACTGTGGCAGGGCACCTATGTGTGAGCCCTGAAGAGCTGCACATACTGTACATTAGTTAAGGGTCTTAATAAAAGAACAGAAGGAAGGGAAAATAACACAAAATGAAGAATGAATTACTTAAGATTAAATAGTTTCTATTACAGAAATAGGCTACATGTAGAGTTAATGGCAGGCATTTTCTACAGACAGATGGAATTCTCTTATCCCCCAATCGTATTGATATGAAATGAAGTCTCTGTTAAGATTCATTTTTCCTGAAACATTTGCATATAAATATAAACATCATTACTAGGGGCTAATTGCCCTGTAGGAACTAAAATGTGGGAATTAGCATCTTTAGTCGTTTTTATTATTATTTTTTAAAGTATCTCTAACACGCATCATATTTGGTACTGCATGGCTGCAACAGATAATTACCACCATTAAGAATCTCAAACGCAAAATCAAAACCATTTGGAATGGCTTCCAGGGCAACCCAGCACAGTGAGTAGCCACCAAAATGAGTATATGAGGTTTATATTCATGCATATTCATAAGGGTACTTAATTCGACATTCATAGTAGGGGGCTTTTGAAAGCTTGTCAAAAGAGCATCCCCAAAACAAGACCAAACATCAAAGGTAAGAAGATGCAGTACATCTCATGCCCACACACATACAAATATTGCTTGCAGGAGGCAGTGAATAACACTAAAGGAATTATTTATTTTAACTACTCAGAGGAGATGGCAACTTCTACGAAGATGTAAACCACAAGGCTTTGCCTTTATCGTTCATCTTATTGATCAGAAAGGTCAGGAGTATAAGTTATTCAAAGGATGGATCATAGGCAACAATTCTGGACAAATGGGCATGTAGACTTGTGTGATTAATGCCTCTTGCTTGCCACAGAAGATGAGCGAAAGTGTGAGGGCATGTCTTAAGAACTGAAAAAAAGAAAAGCGTGTGAAAGAGTGCAACCATGGCTATGACACTGACTGTATGTGAAACATTGCCCGTTTTGTGGGTACGTCTGTGTACTTCAGCGTACAGGTGCTACCTTGTTCAACGGTTGTGTTCTGAGGAGATCTTGCTGACATTATACTTTTCAAAACCATTTCCATGACATTCAGCAAATGTTTATTCTGGTGGAACAAATCTGTTAAATTATAGATTAGAAACATTACAAAGAAACCTTTACAAATGTTTCAGTTTCAGTTTTGCACAAAGCAAACAGCATTATATTTAAATGAAGCACTCCTTGTTAGAATAAAACATCTACATAACAAGATACTATGCCTGACTTTTTAATTCTCTTCCCTTTCCTGGGTGGGCATTGATGTCTGAAGTTGTGAAAGACAGAGAGTGTTGGGAATAATATATCTTCTCTTCCTTTCAAATGCCCACTTCTACAATTCACTCTTGCTCACCTGTCATATTCCCATCTCTTCTAGCTCCCTTTCCTTAGCTTTGTTCCCCACCCAACACCTTTCCCCCGACTCTTCCCTGTTCCTAGGAATGGTCTAAATGTAGAGCAATGACTCTTTTCTGACCATAGGGGGTCAATGAGCATCGGCACTGAGCTCTTTTCATTCACTCCTCAACCCCTATAGGCAATCATTGTATTGGAAAAATATTGGAGAATGACATGTTAGTGTTTTCAAAAACATTGTTGTACGAATGCCAGGGTGATGCTAGACTCACCAGAGGTTTCAAGTGACCTGTTTATGGTCATATTTTAAATCCATAAGTCAAACTTTAAGTTGTTTTATAGGTTGGAGGATAGTAAAATTTAATATAATGATTCTTTGGTGAAGGAAGGTTTATTTTTAGGGCTACATGCTATTTTATAATGACAGAAATCATTATTGTTTTAAATTGCCAAAAGAAGCTTTAAAACTTGTTTATGATCCTTAGCATTAATAATTAAACACGTAGATGACTCAGTTGAGAAGAAAATTACAAAAAAAGATAAAACTATCTAAAATGCTGACACTCTTCAAAATCAGACACTTAAAAATGTCAACATGGCATAAAAGATTAATAAAACTTAGACGACTCTAAATGTGCTTTAAAATGTATTTTTAAATGCATTTAAAGCACATTGAAACATTTCATAAATTTCGGAACTTATTAAAAGAACACAATACATTAAACAGCCATATGCACAAGAATATCCAGAAGGATAAATAAGAACGAAGGGAAGCCTCAGAAACATACGTGTAATTGCAAGCATACTAATTCAATACATAGAATAAGAAAATGCCACAATCATCTGCAAGAGAAGGTTTACCTAATAAATAAGAGTTGAATATATTGAGTGTTTTTAAGAGGGGACAATAATTTATATCGTTATTTCACATCATATACCAAAATAAATTCAAGAGGAAAACATAGAAGCTAAAATCATAGATTAATGGAAAGTCAATGTAGGGTAAATGGAAAGCTAAAACCTTATAACGTAATGACAATTTGGATAATTACTTTTTGTGATCTGTGGACTTCTAAGCATCAACAAACTTTTAAAGTATGAAAGCAACAGAGACAATCACCAAGAGAAAGATCAATATACTTGAATTAAAATTTACAAACGTTTATACATCAAAAAGTCATTATTCGCAAAACAAAAATGATAAATAAAAAAACTGGGGAAGTACTTTTCAAAAGCACAGAAGTTAAAGAATTCTTAAAACACTCAGGTCTTTTTTTTAATGGTCATTTGTGGTAAAGAAATTTCAAAGTATAGGAACTACAAAAGAATAATAAGCATATGAAAATAGTTAAACTTCAGTTATAAGGGAATGAAATTTTAAAAAATAACATAAAAGAGCACTATTTTTTGGTTTTGATTTTTTTTTCTTTTTTTGGTGTCTAACATCACAAACATTCTAAAAAGATGAAAATCCTCCCTCTGTGTTTTGGGAGGCATAGGCAGTCTCACAGACAACCTGCATGTGTGTACAACTTAGCATCAACTTTCTGAAAAGGTGGTTTTACTACCATGGAACGGGAGTTTGACAATTTTCTAGAAAACACATTACTAGTTTTAAAAAATCCTGTATAAATGACTAGAAATTCAGAGAACCACACAGAAGAAAGTACTGCTGTAACAAAGAAAAACGTCAATTATTTGTACCCTATGCATCTTTAAAATGTTGCTATTACTCAATCAAGCAGCATAAACAATATGTTTTCTCTACATATTTACACTGACTGAAAGTGGCATGTCCCTAACCTTGATTTATAATCTACCTTCACATTCTCAAGGTCTGTGAAAGTGTCACAGTGATTTCTTATGAAAAATGCCCCCGTCCTTCAAAATTGTCAGTATAGAGAAAGCTTAGGGGGGCAATCAGGCTTTTGTGCAGGGAAGGGGATGGTGGGGAAGGCAAAGGGGATCCAGCCCAAACTCACTTTGGGGCACTACAGCCTTCCAGTGCAGGAGAAAGACATTTAGCAACTGATGACTGCTCATGTCTGTTCAGCTGGTAGCATTTATTCACGCCCTATTAATATAATAGCATAATGAGGTGCTTGGCTACCAACTGAGTATGATGAAATGATAAATCAAACATAGGCTGTGATGTATAGAATCCTAGAGTCTCGAATGGGAAGTGTGTGTGTATGTGTGTGTGTGTGTGTGTGTGTGTGTGTGTGTAAAAAGCACAGGGGTAGGAGACATGTTTATCTAGTCTACTGTTTTTCTCCAAAGATGTGAGATTACATATTACGCATTACATAATTTTGGATAATTTTGGATAAATGAATACTTCTTTTATGGACTACCTTGACTCAAATATACATAGGATTTGAGCATAGAGAAAGGGGAAAAACATGAACAGAGGCAGAGAGAAGGCATTTGTGCTTAAAGTTTTTGAAGGGAAAGAGAGTTGACGTAGCAAAATAAATTGTACAAGAAGCCTCCCGCAAGAGGTGCAGTGACCTGTTTTAAGGATGGGACTGCTGGGGTTATAGTAAGAGTATCTTTAAATTTTTAAAATCATATTCAATGATTTTTCAAAGTTGGAATCAGTTTTCAATTTCATTTACGGTATGTGTATAAGAGTTCAGGTTGACCCACAACCTAACCAGTACTTGATATTGTCATATTTCTTCATTTTTGCCAATCTAATAAGTAAAGAAAATTGGTAAATGTTCTACTCAGTTAAACTAGTCACTGTACATAGTATTTCACTTTTGCGGTTATTCTTTATGTTAAAAAGGTTGATATTCTGAAATATCAGTGTTATAAATCTCATTGATGTCTATTTGTTAAGAGCTCTTCTTATTAGATTCTCTACTTTTTAAATAGCAACTGTCTTTCATTCCCCACCACTTTTAGTCTCCTATGTATAAATTTTGTTTCCAGTTACAGTATTGTTTCTCTAGAGCTGCATTGTCTGATATGGTAACCACTAGCCTCGTGTGGCTATCAGACCACTTTAAGTGAAGCTTAGTTTAAACTCACATATAAAGTTAGTATAAAAACATTGCATTTTTAACAGTACCAAAAAAAGTAAAACATTTATTCATAATTTTTATATTGATTATAATTTAAAATGATAATATATTGGATATATTTGGTTAAATAGGCTATTGATTAAAACTATTTTACCTGTTTCTTTTCATTTTGTTCATGTGTTGAAAATAAAATTGAAAATTATAGTTGCAGCTGGCATCGTATTTTTATTGGAGAATGCTGCTCTATAAGACAGTCAGTAAACACCTTCCCAAACCCAACATTTATTCTCACTTCGGTTCTTCTCTCCTTCTTTCCTTCCTTCATTCTTTCCTGCTTTCCTTTCTTCCTAGCTGCCTACCTTTTTCTTTCCTTCCTTTCTCTCTTTTACTTCAGTTGAGAAGAGAATTTCTGATAACATTATGTAACCTCTACATGAACTTGCCTAAATAAACTTGCATCCCAGAGCTTTTACAACCTTCTATACTGTATCATTCAATTCATGTCTATTCTTTATTATTATTTTATTAAAGTTGTATTCTTTTTTTCACAATTAAATGTCAAGCCTAATTCAGAATGATGTTTTATAAAGCCATTCTAAACTCAAAAATGGTTTCTCGAAGTTTTCTTCTATCACTACCAACATTGTTTTACTGTAACGTAGAAGAAAGTGTGCAGAGGGGATTGGAGACATTTAGGAAAACTAAGCAGGTAAAATTGGCAAGGCATTGGAGTACTGGCTTGAATGATAAAATATAGGACCCACAGTTAAATGAGAATTTCAGATAAACAATGAGTAATTTCTATTTTATTACCTTAATGTTATTTCATTGTCATTTATAACAAAAATGTAAGGCAGGGCAAACACTTAACAATAATTTTACAAATTACTACTTACCTGAAATTAAAAGTTGGGTATCCTGTAGTTTTATTTACTAAATTTGTCAGTCCTGTTGTAATAAAGACGATATCATGATCACTAGTTTCTTTGTGGGTGGGACAGGGAAATGATGGGATTTCAGGTGCAGAGAATTAAGGTATCTAATTCTTTATTTTCTAGCACATTCTTTATTTAGTGTAAGGTCCACCTCCTTCCTTCCTTCCTTCCTTCCTTCCTTCCTTCCTTCCTTTCTTTTTCTTTCCTTCCTTCCTTCCTTCTTTCCTTCTTCCCTCCCTCCCTCCCTCCCTCCCTCCCTCCTTTCTTTCTTTCTTTCTTTCTTTCTTTCTTTCTTTTCTTTCTTTCTTCTTCCTTCCTTCCTTCCACTCATTCATTTATTCAGTTTTTATAGATTCCTCAGCCCCCATATTTCTTCGAAGCTTTTTGAAACTTTGAGGTTTCTATATGGTTAGAGGAGATGTAACTTACATATTATAACACTGTACCCTCTCAAATAAATATGTCAATGTGTTCCATTTACTATTTTTTAAATAAGTCCATACTGCTTATTTTATCACTCAGTATTATGCTTAATCATATACTGTCTTATGTCATTAAACTCTTTTCCACTAACTACATTTGAATAAAGGGCAGTAACTTGAACCTGTCACTCTTTTCTACTTGCCATAACTCACTATATCTTATGAAACAACGATTAGTCATTTAAAAGACATTTAACTTACCTACATGGTTATTAACTAAAATAAAGTTAGTAATAGAGCTTAGAGTTTAGATCCAAACAGGTTTGAATTCTAATCACAACTCTTTTGGTGAAAGTCGTGAGACCATAGACAAATTGCCAAATTCACTTCAGTTTTAGTTTTATTTTTTATAAATGTTTGTCTCCAGAGCAGATCCTTCACTGGGTTGTTGTAAGGATTAAATGTAATTATATTATCCATTTAAAGGTCTTAACACAAGCCCTTATATATATAATAAACCCTTAAAAAATTTAGCTACTATTATTAATGATAATATAATTTTTATCTCTCTCGAATTCATAGACGTACTAAAAGAGACAAGACTAAACACTTTGTATCTCATGTCTCTCTCTTTTTTTCTTTCTCAATGATAATTCTTTTTCTGTGGCTAAAAAAAAGTAGTGAATTATCGGTTTGACCAGTATGTTAATCACATTTTTAAAACATTACTGAATGTGACGTCATAGTGACTTGCCTCAGCAGGATTTCACCTGTTCTGTATGGTTAAACAATAAGCCCTCATGACTCTTTTCTTTGTCTTATAAAAACTTAGCAATATTTGAGTCTGTGATTATGACTGGTCCTCTAGTAATGGAATGGATGTCTCTATAGCTCTGACATTTAAATGAAAAGAAAAAACAAAGTGTAACATTAAAAAAGGAAAGGGTCGAGATTATCCATATGCATGTATAAGTAGAGAAATACATCAGATGAATAAGCAAAATGGACAACTGCAAAGTTATTTAAAACAATGTGTGATTTTTTTTAAATTCAGCTTTTCTAAAATCTCCACTTGGCAATTTTACTATAAGTGAGACAAATAACTGAAACTTTTGGCACCATTTATCAAAGAATGTGTATAGGAATACTTTCTTCAATGTTGACTATGAGAGTTATATGTGTTTCTAGTCTTATTTGGAGACTTTTTTATAATGAATAATTTGAATACATATCAATATTCCACTTTTCTGCCGAAATGAAACAAAATTCCCTAGTGTACATGTTTAGTTTCATTCCCATAGGATGGTGAATATGCATTGCATGCATTTATAAAGTAAATTTTGTGCTTAAAGATATAATAGCCCTTGCTTTTAGGAGGTTGTCGTTTTCTCTAAGGAATTCAGAACATTTCATATTGACTTTGGAAAAATGAAAAACAACTACTCATTCTTGACTCACCGTACTACTCCAGGAATATTTCCATATTTTCAATGATTATTTTTCTCTCAAACACATAAAGAAGATTGTAAGAGATTTAAGGTGGGACAGAGACAGGGAAAAAAATGATTTGTGCATCTAACACAAAGTTTAACTCTTAGATCAAAATCTTTAAGCTCCACAATCACCAAATAAGATTCAAAACCTTGGTAGAATGCTGGTCTTCTAGATCACAGCCATCTCTAATAAGATAAAATATTAATTACATTTTAAATATGTTTAAGGAAATAATATTTTCAAAAGATCAATATTTTCTATTTGGATAAATAGATTTAAAAACTATGTCATGACTCAGTTATTTGGGCTCTTCATTTTTATATACCAGACTTATTTGGAAGGGTGCATATCATGTGGGTAATCTGGAAAAAAATGAGTTTGATTAGCAAGCCTATTTGTATACTTCTCCTTTGCAAGATCCCCACAAAACTAACACCTCCATGTGTCCATTAAATATATGACACTTGTAACCATAGAAATGTCAGCCTGAAATATTAAGGTACTCTAAAATAGTATTTCCCCCACACTGAGAAGAAACCAAGAATCAGAAAGATGAAATTATTTGCAAAAAGTGTATATTATCATGGTTAAGAGTACTCACTGCTCTGTCATCATATTTTAAACCTGAGCTCTGGCACTTACTGTATAATCTTGGGTACGTTGACTAACTATCTTAAGGCTTAGTTTCTTTATATGTAACATGGAGCTAATCATAGTACTTTGAAGCTTATTTTAGTCCAAAGATTATAGTCAAAGAAGGAGACAATGTCAAGGAATTTTAATAGAAATCTGTAGGTTTGTATGTTGTCATAAACCTCTGTTTTCCCGTTTGGAACTAGTGTGGAGTTATTGTATCTTTGGGCCGCTTCTGGTTCCATTTCTGTCTTCTGCTTTACCTTTGATCAATTGAAACTGTGCTGTGAGAAGTGCTATAGCATAGCTGTTAAGCACTCAGACTAGTCCGCAGAGGCCTGAATTTTAGTTCAGCCATGCGGTGTAATGTTACCCCATGACTCAGTGTCTTCACCTAAACATAAATATAATCCTGAAGCTTGTATCATGGAATTAAGTGAATTAATGTATGTAAAGCACTAAGAACAGTGGCAGGCACACAGCAAGTGGTGTGTGAGTGTTAGTAGTTAGTTGTTGACATACTAAGAAAAAATGTGTGAATTGTTTTATTCAGCTTTTCTAAAATCTCCATTTGCCAAATCTACTATATGTGACATAAATAACTAGAACATTCTTTCTGAAAATATATACGAATCCTGTTTTGTTTTGTTTTAACAAATACATATGCATCAATTTTAATTATGTAGTAATATATGAAAATGACTCTTATTTTATTTCATTTTCATAAAATAATCTAAGAAAAATAATTTTTATTGTGTTTTGTTAGTTTTCCAACTACCATTCAAGATAGTAATCACAATGTTCCCATCAGTCTATCAAGAATAAGTGACACAGTCAAATACGCAATTACTCTTATGAAGACCTGGGTAAATATTGTTACAAATACTCAGGTTCTCCGAGTGAAATTTGTGAGAATAATAAGTGTATTTATGTCTATAACGTTACTTTATTAAATCCTTCCATTTTAAGTCAAATCTGGTTTTATTACATCTGTTTGATGTAGGTTATGCATTTCTGTATACTTCCATCACAACTAAGTATATTCATCTTACACAGATATCGTTTCTCTAAGATAGAAATTCAACCCACATGTTTCCTCACCAAGTGTTTCAGTTGACTTCTATAAGGCAAAGAAAAAAAACCCAAAATTTTGTGTCATGTTAAATTAATAAATAGTCTTTCTATTTATTAGAGTGGACATAATAGAATAATTATGTATTCATGGTGGTCAGTTTTCTATAAATATTGGAATCCAGTAATTACTATAAAACTGCCTGTTATTTACTCATTTGAAAGACTTAAAGGAGCATGAATATGTATGAACTACTTCTGGAAGTCAAAAAATATACTTTGTTTGTCTTGCTCTTTAGGTTGCTATAGAAATATTTTGTGCTTTTAAAAATATATCGGCTACCTTCATCACCTTGAGCTACACAGTGATTAAAGTATAGTTTTGATGCAGGTACAATTCATTTATGATAGTTCTTCTCTTCTAGACAGTATGATCAAACATTTCCTTTCTCCTGTCTTCCTTTCCTTTCTCTTTCCTTCTGCCCTTCAGGGTAGAAACAATAAAAATATGCCAGCCCTTTATCACTCATTGTTCTCTCTTTTCCTATATTATCACTAGCTAATCTGACAAAAAAAATGTATAAAAGTATTTATGAAATAAATCCTCCTGTCCCCACACATATTGTTCCAGATCCTGGGTCACAATATGTTAAATGAATTTTTAGAGAGAAATCTCAGTTGTCTTCTCCCTCCAGTTGATCCTCCAATTTTGGCAAGGAGGATTTCATATTAAAAATGCATATTTCTTTGAGGATAATATTTCACATAGAACAGGAGCCATCTGTTAGCCCTCATATTTACCCAGGTTGGTGTCTTCTTGCTTTGTTTGCTTAAAAGACATGCTTTGGTTTGAGAAGAGTTGGATTTTCATTTTAGAAATCTAAGGAGTCTTTTCTGAACTTACATCCTAGTTAGCATCACATTAATTTACAAAGCATTTCTAGAAATAAATTGCTATGGAATTCAAAAGTACATAACAGTAATACTATAATTACAGAAAGCTAAAGATGTAATATAGTTTACCCAACAATTTGCTGAATATAAGGATGAAATGCTCACAGTTAAAAAAAAAATAGTGCTTGGCTCATTCAGCTAATCTTATTTGTGTATATGTTAGTGTTGAGTCAGATCCTCCAAGTTCAAGAGCTACATTAGATTTTTTTTCTCCCTTTTATTTGCATGCAGGATCACTCCTCTCCTCAGTGTTTCCCACAAACCCTTTGACACTTGAGTAGCTTAGAACAAACCCAAAACCTACAAGTGCACATAGTCCCTCTACAACAAAGATTCCTAGGAATCAGGAAGAGAGGAGGACATGGCTTTTTCCTCTATTACACCTTTCTGCCTTTTATGGTTTTCTACTTCCTCCTCCTCTTCATTCTCTTCCTCTTCCTCCTCCTTCTCCCTCATGTTTCCCTCTCCCCCCTCCTCCTCTCTCCCTTCGTCGTTGTTGTCTTCTTCTTCTTCTTCTTCTTCTTCTTCTTCTTCTTCTTCTTCTTCTTCTTCTTCTTCTTCTTCTCCTCCTCCT
>NW_027528977.1:19269910-19291044 GCF_008692635.1 Crocuta crocuta | reverse complement strand
CTCCTCCTCCTCCTCCTCCGGGGTAAAAAAAAACTTAACATAAGAGCTATCCTCAACACATTCTTTTTAAGTTTATTTGTTTATTTTGAGAGAATGAGAGTGTGTGTGGGTGTGTATGTGTGTACACAAGTCGGTAAAGGGCAGACAAAGAGGGAGAAAGAGAGAATCTTAAGCAGGCTTTGACCTTTCAGCACAGAGCCCAACATGCGGCTCAATCCCAGGAACCATGAGATCATGACCTGAGCTGAAATCGAGAGTCAGACACTGAACCAACTGAGCCACCCTGGCACCCCTATCCTCAACCAATTCTTAAGGGCACAATATAGTATTAATATCTGTCAGCACAATATTGAACAGCACCTCCCCAATCCTATCTCTGCCCCCACATTTCCTGTCAAACACCATGTCTACTCTTTGTTTCTATAAATTTGATTACTTTTTATTTCTCATGTTACGTGGAATCATGAAGTATTTGTCTTGTGACTGGCTTGTTTCACTATGCATTGTATGCTCAGGTTCTATATTGTCACATATAGCAGAATTTTGCTTCAGATTTTTAAGATAATATCAGATTTTATTGTATAGGTATAGCATATTTTCTTCTTTCATTTATCCATCCATGGAATTTACATGTTTGCATGTCTTGCCTACTGTGGATAATGTTGTAGTATACAGGGGAATGTAGCTATATCTTTGAGATCCTGATATCAATTCTTCTGAACATATACCCAGAAGTAAGATTGTTGGATCTTATGGTAGTTGTATTTTTAATTTTTTGAGGGAGTGCCATACTTTTTACCATAGTAGCTGCACCGTTTTTCATTTCTACCAAAAACGTATAAGGTTTCCGATTTCTCCATATCATTACTAATGGCTGTTGTTTTTTTCTTTAACAGTAGCTGTCCTAACATGTGTGAGATGATATTTTATTGTGGTTATTATTTATGGGTTTTTTTGATGATTAGTGATGTTGAGCATCTCTTCATATCTTTTCATATACAATAATGCGATTTGTATGTCTTCTTTGGAGACAGATCTCTTCAAGCCTATTTTAAAATCAGATTATTTGGGGTTGGTTAATGGGTTGTAGGACTTCCTTTTATATTTTAGATATTAACCTCTTTTGGATATATGGTTTGCAAATACTTTTCTCCCATTTTATAGATTGCATTTTTACACTGTTGTTTGCCATGACCATTGTAACTAGCTTAGAAAGGAAAGCTAATTAGAGAAATTTAACACTGGTGACTCCTGATATAATAACGAATAAGTAGTTTGCCTAATAAATGATCATTTTAAAAATAAGGAAATGAATGGTCCCTATGTGGCTCCGTTGGTTTAGTGTCAGACTCCAGCTCAGGTCATGCTTTCACCTTTTGTGAGTTTGAGCCACATGTCAGGCTATTTGTTGACAGCTCAGAGCCTGGAAACTGCTTTGGATTTTGTGTTTCCCTCCCTCTCTCTGGCTCTCTCCCACATGTGCTCTGTCTCTCTGTCTCTCTCTCTCTCAATCTCTCTCTCTCTCTCTCTCAAAAAAAAGAAAAAGAAAAAAAAAAGATCACCATGAATGCAATAATATTGGATCTTACATCTTGCTTTTTATTAACCACTATTCCATGAATGCTGTCTGTGAAGTAGATGGAAAAAAACAAAAAAAACAACTGAGGCTATAGCCCCTACAGAAATGAAAGATAACTTTCAACATGCCCATATACCATACTTCTGGAATGCCTGTGTTTGGAATGGGAACTTTGGTGGAAAATACAAAGGTAATTCTCACTTCCTGCTCTGAAGATGGCAAACAGTAATGATAATAATGATAGTGGAATCCTGATCATTCTCTTCTAAAAGGATCTGACATTTTTTTATCATGTTTTCATTCCACATGTAATATAGTGTCTTCCAGTACAGTTATAATGAATGCACATAGTAATCATAAAGCAAAAAACCTGAAATTTTATTAAGATCCCTATATTTACCAAAATAACAAATACACTCATAATCATTAAAAATCATATGTAACGTTTCTGTATATTTTGACTGAATACTATAGTATCTATTCACATAACAAAGATTTTTGTAAGCTTTTTCAATGGGAGTAACACACATTCTCCTAATGGGGGTGATTTTTTTTCTTACTGAATTTTAAAAAGCTAATTTCAGCATCAGAACTGGCTGTAGGCAATGCCATGTAAATATTTAGAGTGCTATCAAATATGAGAAAACCTTTCATATTTAAGATGCAAGATTTGGAAAAAAAAATTCCACAGACTGGCTTCTGGCTTCTTACATTTCGAACCTTGTTCCTTTGCCACTACCCAGAGTTCTGGTGCCAGATTTTATAGGACATGTTCATTTCAGCAAACTACATTTAGTCCTTTACTTTCAAGTTATAATGGCACAGTACTCTGAGGGGTATTGTAGGACGCCATTTCTTCACAGGAATATGTGTGAACAACTACTATCATGGAAGAGATAGCAAATCGTATAAATAAACTTTTCTAAACCAAAACTAAATGTATCCTCAGTACAACTTCTCCTTTGGTACATTTCCAAGATTCCTTTGATCACTCTAATCTATACTTATAACTTTAAGAATAAGAAATGGGAAATCAGAGTGAAAATAGTTATAGAAGCAAATAGAAGAAATGCTTCTATGAAGAATTATGGGTGGAATGTCATGAGATTATATAGTAAGAGGAGCAGATCTGGTACGTTAGAGAAAATTTCCCTAAGTTGTACTTGAAGTTGAAACTTGAATGATGAGCTCATTCTTAGTAACCACGTGTTGGTGGAAGAGAGAGATGAAGAAGGTCCCAGGCATAAGGATGAACATCCACAAAGGCTATGAAGCAGGAAACTATTAGGGTCAGCCGAGAAAGTGAAAGGGAATTTGGTATGGTTGGAGTTCAGAAAGTGAGGATTAAAAGGGTATCTTGTTTGGTCTGAGTAGGTCACATCACATTTGGGGCTTTTTTCTGAAGAAAGGGGTGACATTTGGAGTTGATATTATAAAATTTACATCAATACCAGAATACTTTGAATACAGTATGGAAAATGGATTGGAGGCACAAATTGATGCAGGATGTCCAATAGAAAGCTATTGCCCTCAATTAGGAATAAATTGGTGAATAGTAGTAGAGGTAAAAATAATCATTATTTTTATTAATCTTAGCAATACTGAACTGAACTGGATTTTGCATCTATTATTTTTCCTTTATAGTTTTGATAGGCATTGATTTCTAGTTGATAGGAGGTCAGTAAAAATTATTGAAATATTTGAAGTTTGTATTTTTAAACTATTAAAATATTATTTTAGAATTTTGGACTATAATTTAGGGTCAAACTATTATTTTATGAAAAGATTTAGGATTTAGGTAAAAAATTAAGAACCATAAATTTTTCTAGATTTATTCTTAGAGGACAGAGTATAAGTCCTGCTGTTTGCTGTGACAGACCAGAATGAGTTAGATCTTGGAAATGGGAGCAATCTATATTAATGCAATATATGATTGCTAAATATTTGCTGCTTACCTCATTAGAAGGGTGCTTGGTGTAGAATTTTATAAAAATACAGATATTAGTTGCTCTAATTAATTAGGCTTCCACATGTTAATTCATCTATTTCTACCTTCCCTTCTTTGCCTTTACACTTGGCTATTAAAGTGTCATTTTCATTATACTTTATTTTCTTACATGTAACCTTAAAAAAGAGGTGAATCCTTTCAATTAAGGCAAAAAGAAACCATTTTCTGGAACTAAATGAAACATTTGAAATCTCTTTGAGGCTCATAAATGTCATTTTTCACTTGTTCTATTTCTATTATCTCTGCATGAATCTCTAAAATACCAGTTTGTAAATGGCATTGAAGTATACACATTTTCATGGAATCTTGAGTTTTTGATCCAGTATTAGTGCCCAAAAATGAGAGCGATGTCCAAGACTCTTTATTTATACATATCTCCACTGATGTTGAAAGTTCTCTTCAACTTGACGGAGGAACAAGGGGGAGAAGAAGGGCGGAAATGGTGGGGGAAAGGGAGAGAAGCAAACCATGAGAGACTCTTGAATGCTGACAAAAACTGAGGACTGATGGATGTGGGGGGAGGGGGGATGGGCATGGAGGAGGACACTTGTGGGGATGAGCACTGAGTGTTACGTGGAAACTAATTTGACAATAAACTATTAAAAAAAAAAAAAGAACCCTTCAAGAAGGTCTTAATAAACATTCAATAATTAGAATGTCCTGGGATGGAGTGGTGTTGGGCTACCTGGCAACATGCACAGCATTTAATTTTGTTTACCTCAAGGGGACTTGTTCTCTCCTTCCAGCACTGTCTCCACATTACATTTTTGTTCTCCTCTGAAACAATCTGTCAGAAAATACAATGAAATTCAAGAAATGGATTGACCTCCTAAATTGTGAAAGGTCGTGGAAGATGTAAAGATACCAGGATTATCACAGAGCAGTGATATCTCTCCTGTAGTGAGATCCTTTATAAGACCTCTGCTGTGTTGGCCACAGTAAATATGATACTAATATCAAAAGATAATATTAATTCTTAACTATAATACCTATAAAAACTGTGTGTTAAGCAATATAGATGTATTATCTTGACAAAAACTCTGAAATATATACAACCATTGTATCCATTGTAAGGTGGAAACTGAGGTCTTGAAAAGCAATGTAAGACCTATTATTAAGTCACTTTAAAGGGTGCTGAGGGAAATGACATGACAAGCAGCAGCATCACAAAATTGTCCTCTTCCATCTACCTCCCTGAAGGCCCATTCTTTCTACTGCCTTTCTCTTACTTTCACTTATCCTAATTTCATTTAAATTTATTTCTATAATATCTACAACACATTTTATTTTTAAAATTCTCTTTAATAGACATCCCTTTCCAAGGTTATCATTATCAAATGTAAAAAGCCACTTGGGTTGGTGGACATTTGGGCCATTTCCGCTTTTTGCCTATTATGAATAATACTACTCTGAACATTCATGTACAAGTTTCTGTATGAACATATGTCTTCAGTTATCTTAAGTGAATACCTAGGAGTGTTTTTGATGAGTTATATGGTGACTCTTTTTAGCTTTGTGAGAAGCTGCTAAACTGTTTTTCAAAGAAGATAAACCATTTTACATTGCCACCAGCAATACATAAAGGTCTAGTTTTGCATCATCTTTGTCTATATTATTCTCTATCTTCTTTACTATGTCCATCAGTTGATGAATGGGTAGACAAAATATGGTATGTTCATACAGTGGAAGACATTCAGCCATACAGAAAATGAAATGTTTATCCATGCCATATCAAGGATGACCCTTGAAATATACATCAAGTAAAGGAAGTCAGATACAATTGGTCACATATAATTCCATTTATATGCATTTTCAGAATAGGCACATCTGTGGTTCACAGAAGCTGGGGCAGGGAAAAATGGGGAGGGACTTCTAATGGGCATGGGACATTTATAGAATATGAAAAGTCTCTAGAGGTAGATAGTGATTATTGGCTCCGCAGTCTTATAAGTATACTAAAATCATTGACACATACACTTTCAAAGGCAAATTATATGTTATAATGAAATACATTGCTGTAAAAAAGCCAATTAGGTTTCTAATTCTAAAATGATAATGATCATAATGATAATCATAACAACAACAGTAATTATTGTGGAGGTTGGGGAAATAAGAGAGAAGACAGGGAAGAGGAAATAAAATGACTATTTATACTTTTAAAATATGTTTTCCTAACAAATTGTCTTCCTTTTCTGATTAATGATTCTGCCATCCACTGTTACTCTAATTAGAAATCTCAAAATGATTGGTTTCTTTCACTCAACATTCTACATATTTTCACAAAGTTTAGTGTCTGATCTCAGGGTTTTGGGGGTTTTCTTTGTTTTGTTTGCTTTGTTCTTAATAATCACTGTTCTCATTTTTACCTCCATTTTCGTTACCATTTAAAGTAACTCTGGGCACCTTGGTGGCTCACTGGGTTAAGTGACTAGCCCTTGATTTCTGCTCAGGTCCTGATCTCACCAACTATGAGATTAAGCATTGCCTCAGCCCTCTGTGTTGACAGCACGGATTCTTTCTCTCCCTCTCTCTTTGACCCTCCCCCAATTGCATGAGGATGTGTGCATGCTTTCTCTGTCTCTAAATAAATAAACTTAAAGAAACTTACCTATTAATCATGGCAGCATTTTCTAATGATGGCCTTCTCCTCTATTTCCATGCTGTCCTGTATTCAAATCTATTCTACCAAGCTGCCTTGATCATTATTCTGCTACCATAGAAGTATGGCCATATCATTCTTCTAATGATGGCATTAATGATAACAGGTATGATACAGTGAACCCCTCACAAAATTGCTGCTGTCTTTCTATGCAGGCTCATTTTTAAACCACTTCACTCCTGTTCTTCCTACCCTTGCACAACTATTATACAGTACCCTGCACATTATATTCTGATTTGTACTGCTTTACTTTTGATCATGTTGTGTCTTTTGATAGCTGTTCTTTTATTAGTTGTATTAATCAGTACACTTAGAGATGCCAGGGAGAGAAAGATATCTCAGAATTGTTTAAGAAAAGTAAGTATTTGGGGGTAAAGGATAGTATAGAGAGGATTTTAGAAACCCAAGCAGTACCTTCATCACTCTTCTAGTTTCTGCTTCTGATGGAAGCTGTAGATGAAACATTTTTACAAATCTACAATATCAAGACCTCAAGAGAAATTGAAGAGGAGAGGGAGATATTTGTCACTTTGAGCTTCATACTCTTCAGTGAACACATCTCTTTGGGAAGATGGGTGAGGTTTTGAGGTTAGTCCAGGTCATGTGTTTATACCTTAATCATGGTACTCAGGTATCATGAATGACAAAATGGCTGGTCCACTAAGATCAAATGGAATGAGAGAGAAGCAAATTATTAACAGCAAACATTAAGTGCATACATACCTATTTTTAGCTTTTATATAAAATTAGGCTTATGACCCACTGTGAATTAGTTTTTATTTAGGATGTATAGAAAGATTTGAGGATTGTTTTTTCTACGTGAATATCCAAGTGTTGCAGTGCCTTTTGGTAAAAGCACTTGTCATTGTTTTTTCGCTTTGTTTTTGTTTTCATTTTTTTGTTGTTTTTCAATTGTGTGTAGGTTCCCCCCCTCCAAGATTCTATTTTTTCCCCCTCCAAGATTCTAAATCTATTCGATTTAGTTAATGTGTAGTGTAGTATTTATTGGTTTCAGGAGTAGAATTTAGTGATTTATTACTTATATAAACACTCAGGGCTTATCACAAATGCCTTCCTTAATGTCCATCCCCATCTAGCCCTTCCCCCTACCCACCTCCCCTCCAGTAACCCTCAGTTTGTTCTCTGTAGTTGAGAGACTCATAGTTTGCCTTCCTCTGTGTTTTTATCTTATTTAATTTTCCCTTCCCTCATTTGTTTTGTTTCTTAAATTCCACATATATTAGTGTAAGTATATGGTATTTCTTTCTTTGACTTAATTTGCTTAGCATAATACACTCTAGTCCCATCCATACTGTTGTAAATGGCAAGATTTCATTATTTTTGATGGCTAATATTACATCGTAGCCTTTTTTGATTGGGTTGCTCTATCCTCTGCATCAAAAATCAAATAAGAACATATATGTGGGGGATCTATACTGTTCCACTGACCTATTTATTATTTCTTGATTGTTTTGATTTGCTAATGTCTTGTAATAAGTTTTACAGGCAGGTAGTTCAATTTCTTTTACTTCTACTTAATAGTTAACATAGCTTCAGACATTCTAGCTACTTTGAATGTCACGTGAATTTTATAAGTAACTTGTCAAAATAGCTGACTTTTCAAAAAAAGTAGCTTTTGCAAAATAGCTTACTGTGGTTATATTTGAAATTGAATCTATAGAATTATTTATGAATAATTGACATTTAAACATTATTAACCCTTCTTATAATCATGGTATGCCTCTTCATTAAGTCCTAAATTTTCTCTCTTGAATATTTTTGAGCTTTCACTATCACAGTCTTGCATATATTTGTGAAATTTATTCCTGTGCATTTGTTTCCTGATACTAAAATAAGTAGAATACCTTTTCAGTTTTATTTTGTAATAGTATGCTGTTCATATATAAAAATATATTTTATTCATTATATTAAACTAACCTACTATGATTTTGCTAAATTGACTTATTCTAGAAAGTGTGTTGTAGATTCCTTAAGATTTTTTTATATAAACAATTATTCTTTGTGTGTTTTGAGGAAATCTTACAACTTTATAATCTTTGCTTATTTGCCTTGTTACAACAACTAGACATCCAGTACCAGATTGTAGGGAAAGTATGAGACTGGGTATCCTATTTGTTTCAGTCTTAGGATAAAAGTGTTCAATATTAAATGTAAAATATGTATTCCAGAGGCATTTTGAAGGTACTCTTTTTAAGGCTGTGAAAGTTTATTTTTCTAGTTTATACTTTTGTTTTTATACCCAAATTCAGTTGAATATTTATAACTCTCTGCATGTATTGAAATGAACCCACAGATTTTTTTCAATTATTTTATTAACATGGTTAATTAAACTGATTAATTTTTAAATGTTAAATTACCCATGCACTCTTTGGATGAAGGCCAGCTAGAAATGATGTGTCATACTTATTCTGTATTGCTGGATTTGATTTGATGATGTTTTGTTGATAAGACAGTAGTCTCTAACTTCTTTCTTTTAAAAGAAATTGGTATCACGATTTGATATTTGGATTAGGCTTTCCTTGAAAAATGAATTGAAAAGTGTTTCCTGTTTTATTTTTCAAAAGTAGTTTTATAAACCATGTAATTAATTTTTTATTAAATATTCAATTCAACAGTAAAATTTTCTGGACTTGTACTTTTCTTTGTAAGAATTTTTGTTAAAAGCTCAATTTATTTAAGAGACAGCATTCAAAATTCTCTGTTCTGTCTTGTTTTTTTTAAAGCAAGTTGTGTTATTTTTAAGGTTTATGCTTTATGTAAATTGTCAAACTTCTTGACATAAAATTGCTTATTATCCTTTTAATGTCTGCAATCTCTAATGATACGCTTCTTTCATTTTCAGCACTGGTACTTGGTATTCCTTCACTTCCTTGTTCTTGCTAGGGGTTAATCAAATTCATTAGCCTTTTCAGTGAACCAGCTTTTGAATGTAAAAATGTTCTCATTTGCTTGCTGTATTTAATTTATTGATTTTTGTTCTTTTTACTCTCTTTTACATGCTTTGCCCTTAGACTATTCTTTTATTTCATTCTTATTAATAATTAACTTGAGATTTTGATTTTAGATATTCTTTTAGTTTCCAACATTAGCATTTTAATGCTATAAATTTCCCTCCCAATACTGCTTTAGCTGCCCCATATTTAATGTGACATATTTTTATAATCAATAAGACATGCTTTCTAATTAAAACCCATGTTATTTATTATTTGATCATTAGCTTATTTAAAATTATGTTATTTGATTTCCACATATTGGGGTTTTAATTTTTAAGACATCTTATTATTTATTCCTAATTGAATTTTACTGTTGTCAGAAAATATACACTGTATGATTTCAATCCTATTAAATTTATTGAGTATCTTTTATCATCCCAATTATGATCCATTTGTATATATCATTTTTATGTAGATGAGATCTCATAATTCTATTTTATATCTTAAAAATTTTAATTTGTTTTACGGGCTCCTGGGTGGCTTAGTCGGTTGAGCATCCGACTTTCGCTTAGGTCATGATCTCGCAGTTCGTGGGTTCGAGCCCCGCGTCGGGCTATGTGCTGACTGCCAGCTCAGAGCCTGGAGCCTGTGTTTCAGAGTCTGTTTCAGAGTCTGTGTCTCCCTCTCTCTCTGACCCTCCCCTGCTCACGCTGTCTCTCTCTCTCTCAGAAATAAATAAAAATATTTTTAAAAAATTTTAATTTGTTTTATAATCTTAACTTTTACATTAAAAAAACAATGTTTGTTTATTTTTGAGAGACAGAGAGATAACAGAGAGCAAGTGGGGTAGGGGCAGACAGAGAGAGGGAGACATAGAATCTGAAGCAGGCTTCAGGCTCTGAGCTGTCAGCCCAGAGCCTGATGTGGGGCTCAGACTCATGAACTGCAAGATGATGACCTGAGCCGGTCAGATGCCCAACCAACTGAGCAACCCAGGCCACCCTATTTTTACATTTTTTAATTTATTTCACGTTTTTTATTCTCCCTTCTCTTTGTTTCTCTGGTTCCCTTTACCTGCACTATTTATTATTAACTAAACATTTTTCTTTGAATTTTATTTTGATATGTCCATTTATTTTTGCATTCAATTTTTAGAGTTTCTCTAAAGATTACAATATAGTTCCTTAAAATTTTGTAGTTTACTTAACATTAATAATGTACCAGCATATTTAAAATGTAGAAATGCTTCAAATATGCAGGAATATTTATTCCATTTCTAATATATACAATTTTATATGCATCACATCTATAGACATTATACAACTACTAGTATAATATTAAATTTGTTATTTTAAATAACTAGATGTATTTTACAGAAACTTCAGATGAAAACATAGTGTTTTAAAAAATTTAACTATCGCCACCGTTTCTGGTTCTCTTTTTTACCTACATTCTAGGAAGTCTTTTGATACTCCTCTTCAGTCTGAAAACATTTCTATCATTTTGTTGCAGTGAAAGTCTTTTAAGCACAAATTATATTAGTTTATTTTAATGGAGTATGGTTTTATTTTCATTTTTAAAATATATTTCTGCATATACAATTTTGGGTTGACTATTTTTTCCTTCTAATATTTTATAGATGTTATTTCATTGTCTTCTATCTCCAAAGCCTCTAATGAGTTCATAGCTGAATTTGATTCATTCCATTATGTATTTTTTTTTTATTATTTTCTAGTTGATTTCAGGATTTTTTCCTTGTTTTAATTTCACTAGCTTGACTTTGGTAGATCTAAATATAAATACTTTTGTATTTATTCTGTTTGTGGTTTCCTGAACTTTTTGAATTTGCAAATTCATTTCTCTATCTATAGAGATATATAGCTGTATCTATCTATATATCTTTTTTATATGTCTATATATCTATCTATATTGGAGTAATGTTCAGCCATTATTTCTTCAATAAATTATATGCTACATTTTCTCTCCCCTCTCTGGGACTCCAAATGTTAAGACATTTTTATGTCCCAGAAGTTCATGAAACTGTTTATATTTTTCTATCTTTATGCTTTTTCTAAAGATTGAATCATTTGTTTCTATTTATCAATAACAAGATTACAAATTCTTCTTTCAACATGAATCTGCTATTAATCTGATCTCTTATATTAAAAATAGATATTTCATGTTTCAATTACAAAATTTTATTTTATTCTTCATTTCTAATTCTTGATTGTTTCTACTCTGTCACCCATTACAAACATATTTTCATTAAGCATAATGTTTAAAACACCTTAAAATTTTTGTTTATTATTCCCAACATATCATTGGGGGATAGTCTCCTCTCCTGATGATTAATCACATATTTCTATTTCATTGGGTACTATTTAATTTTTTCAATTATATGCTGGACACTGTAAATAATGAATTATAAAGATTCTGAATTTTGGCTTCTTTTACTGAAAAATACACATTTTAAAAATATGCAATTAGTTTGGCTGAACTCAAACTTCAAAGACTATCACCAGCAAGGCAGACAGCAACTGAAATTTCTTCACGTTTTTAGTCTTCACTATGCTTCTTTGATTATGCCTCATATAGATCAGGTTAATTATTTAGTCAGTGGTTTGGGCACAAATTTTCCACATTATATGGGTTTCCCAATGGTGACACTGTCTCTCTGGTTTTCCTCTTTCACTTTCCAACTACCGTGGTTTGTCCAAATTCTCTCCTCTATTTCTTTTCTAAGCTTTTCTATCCCCACATCAAAAACTGCACATGGCAAACACTGGAACCTATCTTCAGAGTACAAACTGCAAAATAGGTGATAAGGCCATTTATTTCTTCCTAGTGTCACTGCCCCGTAAGTGTATGTCTGCATTTGTTCACTCTCTAGTACCTTGACTTAGGTTTCATGTATTGTCCACAGTTTATATTTGTTATCTGTTAAAGTATTATCACCATATATGTTGCTCATAATTTTCCATTATGCCTGTTGTTTGCCTTTCTTATTATTTTTTTGTAAAGTATTGACATGTTTTTCTTAATTATCGAAGTATAGTCGGCATACAATGCTGTATTAGTTTCAGGTGTACAACATAGTGCTTTAAAATTTCTGTACACTATTCAATGCTCACCACAATAAGTGAGCATTATTTAATATCTACTATTAAAATATTCTTGACTATATTTCCTATGGTATACTTTTTATCTCCACAACGTACTTATTACTAGAAGTTTATGCCTCTTAATTCCCCTCACCTATTTTGCCCCTCACCTGTTTTGCCTTTCTTAATTAATTTTTAAAAGACAGTATTATTTATAAATATAATATCACTATCTGTTTTTAATTTAATGTTTATTTTTGAGAGCGAGAGACAGAGTGTGAGTGGGAGAGGGGGAGAGAGAGAGAGAGAGAGAGAGAGAGAGAGAGAGACACACACACACACACACAGGATCTGAAGCAGGCTCCAGGCCACACATATATACACAGAGGTACACCGTCACCATCACTGAGATTAACTATTGATAGATTTGTGTATAAGTTCTAGTGTTAGAGCTGTACTCAAGTATTACTTTACAAAATGTTCGTAAGTGTTGGTGTGTGTTTACAAACCCTGACATTATGCTAAATCTTATTCTGACATTTTGTTTCTTATCATTTTTTTGACTATTCTATTGCCTTCTATCCCTATCATTCTGACCTCCATTATCACCTTCTTCATCACAAAATCTAACATTTATTTTGTGTTTACTCTATTCCATTTTTACACATGCTAGTACATGTACACATTTTTACTATACATTATATATGATGTTTATAATTTAAGCATATATTGCTTTCTTAAAATTTTTGGTAAGAAAATTGAGATTTTGGTCTTGATTTTTAGGCTGTTAAGCATCTAAAATATAATGCTTAAAGCTCCCAACATATAAACAGTGGGCCTAATATATATATAGAATGCCTGTTTTTTTCACAGCTTCCACAGTGTAATACAACACAACTTATTCAGATATTTATTCACTTATTGCAACATTAAGGTTAAATCTTATAAAAATTATACTGACAAATCACTGTGTATATACAAAACATTAGAGTAATCAGTGAGGTAGGAAAAATAGGTCAGATTAAGAGCCATAAATGCAATGCTAGAGACTTTGTAAATTATGCTTAAACAACAGAAAACTAAGAAAAATCCCCAAGCGATGAAACAATATGATCACAATGACTTGATTAGCAGTTTGAATGTCACTCATAGAGCAATACAGTGTTATGACAAAAAGAATAACGACCAAATCATTGCAAAAGTTGGAGGAAGATCGTGTGTGCTGCAATCAGGCAATAGAAAAAGAAAATTATGAAAAGGGTATGGATGCTAGAGATCACTTACATAAAGAAGTAAATCACTTTAACAAATTAATGTCTCAGTGTTAAAGCACACAAAAAATGTACAAATAAGTGCCAAGTGAGGTACAGATATTGAACAATATCAGAAATAGTTCATGTTTATTTTCAAACAATTGCAGGCTTTTATTCGGAAATATAATATTGTGGGACGTGCTCAAACATACATACTACTGTTTAAACACAGAGAAGAAGGTTAACTAAATTGCTCAGAACTTTTATAAATTACAGACATAGGTGCAACAGTTATATTTCAATCAGCACGTTGTTTAAATTATTTCACTTACTGTGTTGAATAAATTATACAAAACATATCATCAATTATGTAATTACAAGGGACAAAACGAAGGGGACTTGTGTTTTACGCTTGTGCACATTTAACAGACTGTTAATGCTCTCTTCAGTAATGCCTAAATCTATAGTGGTTATGCTGAAAAAGAGTTGAATGTTTTACGTATGTTCCTCTCAGATAATGATATATATTATTTCTGTAATGAAATGTTCTAAAATGTGCTTCACATCCTTTTTGATTAAAAAGAACTAATTTTAAATCCATGATTAATACAGAAGACTACAACTTGAAGCCTGTTGAACATTTTAAACTGAAGATTTTCTCATTTTTGTCAACTTTTTCTGTTTAATTTTCACAGGCACTACCTTTACTTTTGTTACATTTACAGTTGCCACTGCTGACTGGAAAAATATCTGTCTAGATATTTCTTCTTTCATGACATATCTACTTCCATTTCCTTATTTATATTAAATCTTAGGGGTTTTTTGTAAGTTATTAAACTGAAAGTTCAAACAAGTGACTCACTGTCAAAGAATAGGTTACTAGTTTATTAATATTTTAACATTTTCCTTGGGCAAATATTAAAGCAATTGCCATTAAGTGAAGGATTTAGGAATAAACCGCACCTGGATACCAGACGTAATTGTTGTCTAGGACAAACAGCATTACGTTGGAGGGTTTTTGGCCAAAGTATTTATTATCCTATTAGAATTGTTTTCAAGCATGAATCATAGATGATCAACCTCTCTTTAAGATGGATATATTTCATTTGAAATTAAAATATTTTGTGTATGTTTTGAAGAGTCATATCGATATAAAGAACACTCCTTGCTTCCTTGTAGTGATTTTGTGGGCTACAGAAAGTTTGCATTTTGCAACAGCAGATGAAAGTAAGATTCTCTTAAAATGAGGCAGTGTCTGTTATGAACACCGCTCTTAGAGTTGATTGGATGATTTAATCTAATTATATAAAAGAGTTGAATATGTGCCTATATCTCTGATGTTAACCACATAAGTGGTACACATCAAATAAAACCTTTCCCTGATATAAAAATAACAAATCACTTAAGTGCATTAATTGTGCTTAAGTATATTAAGTCTCAGGTAACTGTATTCTTTTTAATATCATACTTAAAAGTGGTTTCCTTTTAGGTGGACATATTTAATTTTATTCTGTGTGCTTTGACAGTCTCTGCTACTTCTATAGAAGGAGGTATTAAAAAAGAGAAAAAGAGGGGCGCCTGGGAGGCTCAATAGGTTAAGCGTCCAACTTCGGCTCAGATCATGATCTCAGGGTTCTTCGGTTAGAGCCTTGCATTGGGCTCTGTGCTGACAGCCAGCTCACAGCCTGGAGCCTGCTTCAGATTCTGTGTCTCCCTCTCTCTCTGACCCTCCTCTGCTCACAATGTCTCTCTCTCTCTCAGAAATAAATACAACATTAAAATTTTTTTAAAAAGAAAAGAAAAAAGAGAGGGTGGGGAAAAGAGCAAGAGAAAGAGAGACTAAGAGAAATGATTGAAAACAAGAGCATCAACCATTAATGGAGAATGGGAGGCGCAGCCCTTAAATGCTGCTTACAGTTTACTTCTAACTTACTACCACATTTTACTTCTAGCTTGATCTGCATGATTATTTGTGTGACTTGGCCAGTTATTTCCTAACCTTGTGCTTCTGCTTTCCTATCTGCAAAATGAGGACGTTAGCAGCACTTCTATAAGGAGGGTATTTATCGGGATTTAATGAGACAGTGTCTGTAATGCTTTTGACTTTATGACTACCACATTTTCACAAAGAGGACACTGAAGAGAAATTGTCGCAGGACGATTTTTTTTCCCATATGATTTCATTTCTTACAGAGATTGTTTAAGTTTGCTGAAAAACTCTGAAGGGGAAAATAAGAAAGATTTTATGGTAGGTAGATTTTATTCTTTACTCCCAAAATAAACTGTTTAATTCCTTGCATTTTGAAGAATGGTTTCCTTTATAGGTCAATTCTATGAAATTTTTGAAACTGGTCAGGGATATTAATTCATTAAAGTCATCCTTGTTTTTAAATCTTGATTATTAATACTTTATCAAAATATTCTTAACCATAACATAGCCAATGTCCAGAGTAAAAGTCTGTTAAGTACAATTAACATATATTAATTCAGCACATATTTGTTGGGTATTTACTCCACACTTGGTGGAATGCTAGCCATGGGTGGTACACAGAAGAATAAGAGCCAGAATGAAATTTGAAACAAGGTCAGTCAGAGGGTTGTTTCAACCTGAAAAGCAACCTCTCCAGGGAAATTTGGGATACATATTAAACCTAAGAGTTGTCTCAATCCGAATTAAGGGAGCTGGGTCTTTCAGTCCTCTAGGACACAACCGTTGATTAAGGGCTTTCCCTAAGGAAAGTGGTTCCCAAGAACTTCTGACTCTCTGCCCTGAGTATAAAGTGGTTCCAATAGCTTGAAGGCTGACTGCACTAGGAAAGTCACAGGTGAAGGTTGTTGAAGGCAATTCAACGTTTGAAGTGGTGAAAAGGGGTGTACGCAAACTGTGAAAAAAGGTACAAGATGATCTGAAGAAGCACTAGACATTTCCTCTACATATTCCCAACATAAGTTTTATGATGATTTAATAAAATAAACACATATAACATTTACAGAGTCCTTGGCACAGTCAGAACTGAGTAAGTATTAAGTATAAATGAAAAATTTTTAAGAATTTACAGGTGACCATCAAGCCTGGCTTTGGTGGGGGACATGACCCTTGAAAGGATAGCAGGAAAAACTAAAGGAGTTGAGTGTCTATGCCCTCTCTCCAGGCATGGTTAAATGAGGAGATTTATTTTAGAGAAATATAGGGATGAACAAAGAGTATAAAAGGCAGACAGAACAGCAGGTATCAAAGTCACAAAGAAGAAACATCATTAGAGAAATGTGGTATTTTAATGTGACCTGAGATGACCCGAGAAAAAGTTTAGAGGTCAATAAGTCATGTTAAGGATGCATTACTTTAGAATTCATTCACTCATCCATTCCTTCACTCAACTAATGTTTACTGAGGGTTGTTTTTGTCTGTTTTCACATACCAGGCACACTTTTAGAAAGTGAACAAAACATACATCATTGATCTAAATAAAGATCACTGTACTTGTGGCTTATAATAAAGAAGTTCAAACAATAAGCAAGAAACAAAATACATAATAAAATATGTAGTATGTTAGATGGTGATAAATGCTTCAGAATAAAGAAAAAAAATAGCATGAGGGTGTCTGTCAGAAAGTGCTAGGATGTTTTGTTTCCAAAGAGGGTGGTTAGAGTAGGTCTCATTGGGAAGATAATGTCTGAGTAAAGATGTGAAGGAGTTTTACTGAGCAACTGACATGACTAATATATTAAGGGAAGAGCAAGGAAGTTAGCCTTGTAGAGAAATGTAGCCTTGTAGAAAAAAGTACAGAAAGTACAGAAGAGAGAAAATCATGGTATCATGATATCAAAGGGATAACAGAATCAAGATCATATAGACCGTATAGGCGATTAAAGGCAATTTATCTCTTGCTTTGAATGAAAAGAAGAGTTACTGCATGATTTGAGTAGAGGAGGGTGATGATCTCAGTGTTTGTTTGTTTTTTTTAACGTTTATTCATTCTTGAGAGACAGAGAGACAGAGCATGAGTGAGGGAGGGGCAGAGAGAGAGAGGGAGACAAAATCCAAAGCAGGCTCCAGGCTCTAAGCTATCAGCACAGAGCCTGGCCTGGTCTCAAATCTCGAAACATGAGATCATGAACTGAGCTGAAGTCAGATGTTTAACTGACTGAGCCACCCAGGTGCCCCATGAGTGTTCTTAAAAAATTACCCTATTGACCATATTGACCATATTGAGAGCTGACAGGGAAGGGGAAGTAGCATAAGCAGACAAACCATTTAAGAGCCTATTGCCAATTAGGTGGAAGATTGTGGTGACTTGGAAATGTGTGGTTAAACTGGTGGATTCCAAATATATTTTGATGGCACATCAAACTGGAAGTAGTATATGAAACAGAGGCATCAAGAATGACTAAGAGATTTTGGCTTCAAGCAACTGGAAGAATGGAATTGCCAGTAATTAAACTATGAAGTCTGTGAGCGTAGCATTTGAGAGTGGGGGTGAGGTCAATTCAGTTTGGGATTAGTGGTGATTGAGATGTGCTATCAGGCATTCAAGTGGAACGTCAAGTCAGTAGTAAGATATATCTTTTGACTTTTGGAATGAAGTCTAGTTGAAAATACAAATTTGGAAGTTGTTTGCATATAGATGGCATTTAAAGCCGCATGACTAAATGTAATTATGAAGGGAGTGAGTCTAGTTAGAGAAAAATAAGACAGGGCAAGATAGGTTTTATGTTACATAAAAACATAAATTGGATGATTGTTTTAAAATATTTTAATGTTTTATTTATTTCTGAGAGAGAGAGAGAGAGAAACAGCATGAACAGGGGAAGGTCAGAGAGAGAGGGAGATACAGAATCTGAAGCAGGCTCCAGGCTCTGAGCTAGCTGTCAGCACAGAGCCCGGCGCAGGGCTTGAACCCGCAAACTGTGGGATCATGACCTGAGCCAAAGTCGGACACTTAACCGACTGAACCACCCATGCACCCCAGGATGATTGTTTTAGATTGTTCTCTCTGGTAGCACAGAAAGAATGGTTAGGCCTCTCCCCTGCTCTAACTTGTTCATCTTTAGTATGTAAATCAGAAAACAGACATTGGTGAACTTTTTACTGAGACTGTTAGGCATTTTTTCTGGGAGCATTGTTTAAACATTATATTTCTTATCAAAACCTATCTATTGCTGCATAAAACTTAGTGGCCTAAAACAACAGACATTTATTATCTGAGTTTTTGTGGGTCAGACAGAGATGAATCCTCTGCTCTAGGGTCTATCACAAGGTGGCAGTCAAGGTATCAGCCAAAGGTACATTCTCATCTGAAAGCTCAAGATGAGGAAGAATCTTCTAATCTCCCTCACACAGTTGTTGACAGAGTACAGATTCTTATATTTGAGCTGAGGGCCTTATATCTTTCAGAGGCCAGACTCAGTTCCTTACCATACAGACATCAGCAACTGGTTCCTCTTCGAAGCAAGCACATGAAAAGAGGCACAGATGGGGATGAGGGAAAGAGAAACAGAAGTCATAGTTTTTGTACTCTAACCCAGGACTTAGCCCATTACTTTTGTCATATTCAATTTATTAGAAGGAAGTCAGTAGACACAGGCCACAGGTAAGAAAAGGAATTTCCCAAGACAAGATACCAGGAAATAAGATTATTGCAGACCATATCCGAAGTTACCTACCACATAATACATATTATTAAATAGTTATGGTATTAGATAGTATTAATTATATTTACTAACAAGTTTAAATTCCTTCCTTGACCTCTTTTATATATTCCTAGAAAGATCATCTTTTCTTTCTAGAAACTGTCTACCTGCTTTTTGATGTTTCAGTAGAGAGTCATAATTTTTGTATGCAGTCTTGCTAGGTATTGGTTAGTACAGGATTTCTAAATACTTAATATCAGTGCCAAGAACTGCTTGTCCATAACACCTTTTTCTTGTAAGTTTTAGGGAGAGCATCCATATGTAATTACAAGAAAAATTAATCATTTAGGGATTTTTTGACCTTTGAAATAAATGTGCATATAAACTCAAGTAAAGGAAAGTAGAAAATTTATGATTTGCAGAGTAAAAGATATTAGCAGTGCTCATACGGCAAGCCTCCTTTTCTCAGGGTCTCCCCAACCTTTGCACGTGGTGACATACATTTACACAGAGATTTGTATATGTCTATTTTCTCAAGAAGAGTTTAAAAAGCTCAAAAGAAGTTAATATAACAGGCTTTGCCAATAAAACGTCTATTCTTAATTACAGTGGCCCCAAATCAGTTTAGTATGATAGCATTTCTCATTTCAGTTTTCTTCTCTGCTCATTTCTATTTGTCATTTTCTTGCTGTCCTTTGATTCAGACTGTCAACAACTGACATAATATGTTCCTAAACCCAACATCTGATTTCTGGCATCGAACTTTACTCCTGTGCAACAATAGTCAAATACGATGTCAGTCTAATGATATTTATCAGGCCTGATAAGCATTTGCATCTCCATTGGTGATAGATTGGAGGCAAATTTGAATAAAATACCTACATTTATATAATGTTGCTCATTGTGTCTATTTTTAAATACCTCTTACATTCTACTGTAAAGTCAGCTTCCAATTTTCATCACTAGGTGTGGCTGAACATTATCGAGTGGGATTCACAGTTTTTCATAAGAATATCAGATGGATGACTCAAAAACCATCAATAAGTTATGAATGAATTCAAAATAATTTTAAATTGTAAAAATTATAGAAAATCATAATTGCCAAATTGTAGATTGAATTTATTTTCAAAGATTATGTAGCTAGAAGAAATTACGTGTCCAAGTACTTATTTGAAGAAATAATGTTTCAAACAGAAGAAACAGGCTATACCAAGACATGTTTATAAAATATGTAAGCCATCACTTTATAAGATATATGTTAAAATGTCTCTGCTTTAACAATGCCCTGGGTCTAAACAGGCCATTTTACTTTGTCCATCCATATTCTTAAAATTGTACCCTGAGAAATGACACACTATATATATATATATATATATATATATTTTAACATGGAATAGAGTTCTAAAAAACCCTATGAGAAGAGCTCAGCATTCATCATTAAGGAATTTTAAAAAATCAAGATAAATGAGATTATAACATCCCTTAAGTCCATTTCATGAAAATAGAACAATATCATACATTAAATAATATATCAATTCCATTATATTTTAAATATAATTCATAAGAAAAATATCCATGTATAATCTCTGCTTCTTTTAAAAATTATCTTCAAGTTTCCACAAGATACTTAAAAACACAGTTTGCTTTACTTGTATATAATATTGAGTCTAAAAGGCATTTTTTCCAGACAGCATCTATATCTACTTTCCTACCTCCCTGATTGCTTCATTGTCCCCAGAATGAAACAGTCCCTTAAGCCATGCTATTGGATTTTCTTAAATACATTGTAGCTACTTCATGTTGGATTGTCTAAGGATTGGGAATACTCTGTTTTCTCTCTTCTAATGCTCCCCGGTAGAGACCTTTATTCGTTCTATATATGCTACCTCTTGCTTCAACAGTTCAATAGCCTAACTCCTTCTATTTCTAACTTCTGTCTTTGTACTTCA
>NW_027528977.1:19170546-19269833 GCF_008692635.1 Crocuta crocuta | reverse complement strand
TGGGTGCCAGATAAAATGTTTATTCTTTCTGGCTCCAACACTTACAGATATTTTTAATTTTAGATAATTTACTTAACCTTTCTTAGCCTCATGTTCCTAATAAGCACAAAGGGGTAACAACACCTTTGGCTTAGGACTGTGGTTACAATTAAATGAAATGATAAGGGTGGTTAGAGCACAGCCTGTTATGTGGTAAGTAGTCCATCGATGATAGCTGCTATGAAGATGATGATGATAACAAAGAAAACAATGATGACACTCAGGAAAAGGAGCTCTTTTCTACTACCAGTAAAAATTTTCCATTTGTAAAAAATAAAAGATTACAAAGTAAAGCTGCATATACTATAATACTGTGCGCTTAATGCGGCCAATATCTTGATCAAATTGGGAAAATTATATATATATGTATCCAATGAACTATATACTCGTGTTGCATCTCAATCAAAATGTTAAAAAATAAAATATATTCTTGATATTATCTCCAAACGAAGCTATGAATACAGTCAGAAATATCCTGATATTTGTGAAGGAGAGAAAATATTTATCAAAAGCCACAAACTTGTTTTCTGTGGCTTGGGTTCCTCTTAACCTCTAAAAAGTCCTCTCACTTAAAGTGATCAACTGATATTAGTTGATTAGCTTAGCAAAACATGCTTTCACTGCCATATGTCCATTTTGAGTTTAATTTATGTCCTCTTCCAATCTTTTTCCAAGTGTCTAAAGCATTCATATAATTCACTTATATATATTGGCTGATTATGATCTCTAATTAGAGAATTTCAGAAGTTGGATTTTGATTCCTTGGAGAATGCTTGAGTAGAAATAAAGCGAGACACTTGTTTTGTGTCCTTTGTCTTTGGGAGGCAGTATATGTGGTGGATAACAGCATAATCTTTGGATTCCCGTAGTCATAATAATAATAAATTGAAAATTCTTATTTAGAGCCAATGATGTGCCAAACACTGGTTTAGCACTTTACAACTATTAAATACAAATACGATTCCATCCTTAGGACAATCCTGTGAGAGCTGCAAATAGCATCCTTGGTTTGCAAATTTATTGAATGACTGTGGGGATGTTCCTTAACTTTTCAGGGCCACAGTTTGTTCTGCTAAATTCAGGTCATTTCAAGTGAGATTGATTAGAGAAGCAGACCTCTGTGACAGAGGAAGAATACAGAATTAATAGGAATTAGGCCTGATAGTTATGAGAGTAGTCTGTATAAGAATTGTGCCTCCAGTTTGGGATCCGAAGTCAGCTAGACAGGCAATCAGGAAGGACAAATGAAATGAAATAGGAGAGAGTGAGGACAAACTGTAACCCATGTGAACAAACTGGAATATACACGGTCAGTTGATACCCACGTTGATCTGACACCAGTCCCAGCCTTGATGACGCGGTTGACTGGCTGGATAAATTGGTGCCTGTCAGCATATCACTGCACACACCTGACTGAGGACTCAGAGCAGCTGAAAGAGATTGGCAGGATGAGGACTGGTTGCGCACATGTGGATACTGACCTGCCTCAGCTGGATTTGCCGGCTGATCAGTGACACAGTACGTGGGCTGCAAAAGTCTCTAGCCCCACACAGAACTCTGGAGTATAAAAATGGCTGAAGATCCATTTTCACCTTTTAAATTTGTGAGTGTGTGTGTGTGTGTGTGTGCGTGTGTAGCCAACCCCAGCCATGTCCAGAGATTGCAGATGTGATATTAATATTAATTTCTTATAAGATGTTTTTTGTGAGAATAGTGAGAATTAGTGAATGTAGAGTCCTTAGAACAACGATTCCCTCTCCCAAATTTTCTCTGGGCAAAAAGAAGCTTACTTACCCAGGCATATTTCCTTCCAGAAAGAATCCTGTATCTGGTGGATGGTTGGTATGGATGAGATACAAAAGCCCATTCCTTTTGCCTCGTTTTATTTTTTTAAATTTTTTAAAATGTTTATTTCTGAGACAGAGAGAGAGACAGCATGAGCAGGGGAGGGTCAGAGAGAGAGAGAGGGAGATACAGAATCTGAAGCAGGCTCCAGGCTCTGAGTTGGTCATCAGCACAGAGTCCAACACAGGGCTCGAACCCACAGACTGTGAGATCGTGACTTGAGCTGAAGTCAGATGCTTAACCAACTGAGCCACCCAGGTGCCCCCCTTTTGCCTTGTTTTAAATTAACTGTTAAAAACCATACGAGATCAAAGGTTTCCCATGGAATTTGCTAAAGCTCCTGTGACCCGGTTCAGCTTTCCGTGTAATCCTACTTCCTTCACTCCCCAGTAGGGGTATATCCTGTGGGCAGTTCCCAGGGCTCTTCCTGCTCCTAAGTCTCTGCTGCAAAGACTTTGTCTGGAAACCTGATGTAAGACAGGAATCCTATTATAGATGATCACAGAAAACCAGAGGAGTTGAGAACCTCCAGTACACAGGCAAACACCATCCTCAACATCGTCAGTAACTCTGCACTCTCCTTCAGGAACCAGCTCAACCTTGCTTGTATTAAGGAGGCCAAAACCTTTTCTGTCAATAAGGTCTAATCACTGCTGACAAACCTATGAATTCAGGATATACTTTGTAAATCACTCAGTAATTGAATATTAGTATGAAAAATAAAACAATTGAGTATTAATAAATATAAGTATAATTAAATTATTTATTTATTTATTTTCTTTATTTTAAAGGGTCATGTCCTCTCTTTCCACCTTTTTCTTGTTTACTGGTAAGGGTGAGGTCTGAAGCAACAGGGAAGCTGTGTACAGAGGATCGTGTCAAAGCTATTGCATGTGACTGTAGCCCCAGATCACTTTGTGGGGCATCATCTCCTACATGAAATGCAATTAAACATTAGCTCATTTGAAACACTGAATTTGTCGATCTCATTACAGTGGCCTACCTCGTATCTGCTTCTAATACCCAAGGTCACGAAGTAGTTGTATCAGTTTTATTTAATGAAAAAAAAAATATGAACACATGCCATACTACTCCCCCAGCTTCTGCAAACCAGGTAGAGAAACTCTCTGGATAAGACGTCTCTTACCTGACTTATCACGGATAGGAGTAAGAGACAGAGATAGGGCAGCAAAGATAGTTAAAACTTCTAGATAGCTTAGCCTATAAACAGGTGGGGCATATAAATGGAGCAGACAATGCTCTGCTTAATTTAACTTTTATAGCCAGAATAAAAAAATGAAAATAGAATTCAGATTACCAGCTGTGAGTTTCTTGGCCACTGTGTCTTTGTATCTCGATAGGCATGCAGTGTTTTATATTACTCCACAGTGAGGATCTCTGCAATGCAAATATCTTTCCCCAGTAATGTGAGACACACTGGAAGACACATTAATATTGGTAGTTTATTAGGGAACTATGGAGAATGCTGTACAGATACCTTACACACAGGAAGTGACATCAACACAGAGAAGCTAGAACCTTGGATATGGCTTCATACATATAAACAGGGAAATCATACTCTGAGTATAGTAAGGTCATCATTTTAATACTGTGACTCAAAATTTGTCTTTTTTCTTTTTTCTTCAAAATAAAATATTTGAGAAAACAGTGAAAAGTTATCGCTTTAAAGAACAAATAATGTGTGGAGTGGGAACAGAGTAGACAAATATAAAGACATATTTAAGCAAAGCATGACTAATGCTAGCACCAAAGACCTTGCAGTAAAAGGGAAGATTACGAAGAGTTTCAATTTAAGGCTTACTCCAATTTACTTTAAAACAGGGTTTTCTAAAATTCTCCTTCTCCTCTACCCTGAGTTTTAAGCATTTCTAATAAGGCATATATTCTTTTTCTTATAGAGACAGTCTATATAAGCCGAAATTTGAAGACTGGCAACCTATTTTTAGTTCATTCTCAGTTCAGGGGATACTTCTTATAATGTTATATGTTATAATGTTAGATGTTATAATTCTTCTCTCTGGAGAATTAAGAAGAGAAAGTCTGTTAACAGTATAAGAAATCAAGGACTTTTGTATTTTGTACAAATTTGAAGCTTAAAATACACTTTTAAATTTAAAAAAATGGAATCTATAGATACTTTGACATTTTTCATACCACTTATCCATCAATTGCTGTGATGACTTTCTTCACGCTTTTAACAGTGTTAGAGGAGTTTACCAAGTAGAGCAACTTGCATATATCATATTGTTTAATAATGATTAATACACAGAACCATTGTGTCACATTTCACTCTTCAAAAAAATAAAGTATTTTAAGTCAAAGTTCATCTTATTTTGATTTGTTAAAAAGGCATATCCTACTTTATTTATTGAAATATCCACTTTATTATTTCAAGCAATAGAATCGTTTTCATGATGGAGTACCTTTCCTGCCAATATATCCGTGCATTCTAATACACGTATTCAGTCTTTTTTTGCATATTCTGTCTCTTTCTCTCTCTCTGTCAGGAAGAAGTATATGCATTGTTTATTTCTATGATTTGTTAGTGAAGTGTAATTATCAGCAACTGAAATGATAACATTGGACATATATATTACCTGTTGCAGAAAGAATTTTATCCCAAGGCCATTTATTCAAAGAAACTAGTTTTATTCTTTTTGTTTAGTTTTTATTGAAGATATTCTCCTTCAATATAATAAAAAGAGTTTACTGCTAATAAAAAGAAAGCATTTGCATACCTGGGATAGGTCATACGTCATACATTAGAATATAGAATGTTCATGGAAATACAGTATTTGTATAGCTATCTTTAGTGGGATCATGGAAATAGATGGTTCTTTATTCTGTAAGAGCATACAATTATGAATATTGAGCTATTATGCTTATGGTGTATTTTGCCATAAAGCTGAAGCAAAAGCCTCAATTTAGACTTATGTAAAACCATGAAATCATTTTTAAATGAAACAAGGCAATTAACTGTTTTTCAATTGTTTTGCATCATGTCAACGAAATTTGTTTTCTTAAACTATTTACTTTAGTCCAACATATCCTGAACACTCTCCCTGATGCTCCAGAGAAGGTCCTGCTATTGGTCTTTACATTGCCATGTCTACTCCATTATCATCCTAATCACAGTTGCTATTTTGCATTTATTTTGCTATTTATTTAATACTAGTGTCCTTCCCTGGACTCTCAGTTCTGTAAGTGCAGAGACAGTGGTTTTTTGGACCATGTTTTAGTCCTGTGTTTGTAATATAACATGAGGCCTATAACAAAAATAGTTATTCAGTTAATGTCCCAGTGAAATTTTAATGTATGTTTTCATTTTTTGACATTTTATGTCCTCTTTTTTTAACGTGTATTCATTTTTTGAGAGAGAGTGTGTGACTGCAGGAGGGGCAGAGAGATGGGGGAGATGGGGACAGAGGATCCAAAGCTGGCTTCATGCTGATAGCAGTGAGCCCAAAGCAGGTCCCCAACTCTTGAATGGCAATATTATGACCTGACCTAAAGTTGGATGTTCAACAGATTGAGTGCCCCAACCCTTTATGTCCTCTTAAAAGCAGAATAAAAATACTGGTATCAAGGTGGCTGTCACAGACTCAAATCTATGAGTATTTAAGAAAGTCAGTTAACCAGTTAACCTATTTGATGAGTGGAAGGCCAGTGCCCTGGAGCCCTGATGAGACAGTCAAAAAACAAACTGCCTTCTACTTTTTTTTTTTTTTTTTAATGTTCTGTTGTTGTTGTTGTTGTTTTTCCAGAGAGAGAGAGAGAGAGAGAGAGAGAGAACGTGAGCAGGGGAGGGTCAGAGAGAGAGGCAGACACAGAATCCGAAACAGACTTCAGGCTCTGAGCTAGCTGTGAGCACAGAGCCAGATGCGGGGCTTGAACCGACTAACCGTGAGATCATGACCTGAGCCCAATTCAGACGCTTAACCAACCGAGCCACTCAGGTGCCCCCAAACTTCCTTCTTTCGTACTAGTTTTGACTACTATCTGGGCCTCATTCCCTTTGGCAAGTCATAATGATACATTAGACCTTTGCGTTTTCATTTTAACCCAAGGATGCTAGAAGGGATTCTTAAATTTCCAGTTGAGGTCTCAAGATTTTTCTCACTGGTCCCACAGAAACCAAGTTCCTGAGGGGGCATGGCTCTGTCCCCTTCCCTTAAACTGGAATAAGTACATCCTTTGCCGATTTGGTCTCAAATACTCTGACCATATAGAAATATCTATGGATGCTAGTTTCTAGACTCTGAAAATGGATTAAGATGATCTTGTGTCCACCCTTATACCTCAAGTGTCAAATGTGATAAACATGACATAGTGCTATTTTATTCCTCTCTATGACTTCTGAGCTAACAACAGTAATTGAACACTAACAATGAAAACATGCACTTCAAATGTGTTTGCATATTATGTGAACTAATACTAAAATGTAAAACCCATTCTAAAAGAATACTAAAACCATATTTTTAAAATGGGATGGGGTATGTTGAACTATATAACTGCTGGGGAAGAGAAAGGGCAAAAGACAGCTTATTCCTCTCAGCCTTATTCATTTAACACCTATTCTAAAAGGAACATAAAGGTTAACAAGTGATTATGTATCATTTATATATAATCTGGACATACATATTCATGCCTTGTTCTTAATATTCGGTATTTCTTGGTAGTATCCCTTAAGGATATCAAAGGATCAGCATTTAAAGTCATTTTGACATCTAAAAATATACCATTTTTGCCTCAATTGTGGATATAGGAAGCTGTGGTTTCTCTTACATAGGTAAAACAGGATGTAGTACCCAGGCTTTCCCATGCTTGTGGGAGGTATATGATGCTGTTGGGGAAAGGGAAAGGGTCATGGGGTCAAGAAACAACATACTACAGTTCCCACATTTCAGACAGTCAATTATCTGGGCTATCTTAGGTTCCAGTGTAAAGGCCCATGGATACCTATATATCCAAGGAAAAACAACAACTAAGCCAACAAAGGGATTTAATTTCCTTCTCTCTCTTCTCCTGTTGTTATTTCAAACTACCTTAACATGTACAATTTGTATGAATAAAACATCTTATTACTACATTCACTTAAGCAGGGAGAAGATATATTTATTGAAACTAATCTGTCAACTAGAACTAATATTATCTGGAGATAAATAATGCAGCCAAGAAGGAATCTAGAGATGATGGCCATTCTATCTCATATTATGTTTGGATTTTGACAGTATCAACACTCATAACATTTGTAGGTAGGGTAAGAGAGAAACACATAATGTATAGTTCATTGCTGGATAATTCTACAAGAATGTAGGAGTCCTATTTTCTTTCACCCGAGAATGAATTAAATGGTGCCTTAGGTTAATGAAATATAGCAGACAAAACAATAAGACCAGGTCAACCAAGTAATAGGAGGGAAGGAAGTTCGCTTGGGCACTTGTGGGATCTACATTCAAGAAACTGAGGTTGAAACTGAACTTGAGAATAGATCCTTGGGTTTGTAAATTAAAGCTATGTTTTGATCTTATCTGTTATCTCCTAGATGAGTGGTTGTGACAACATGTTTAACCTCATGTAGCTGATTTCATCAGTTGTGAATAGGAACATCGGAACACCCCATCTACTTCTCCTGGTTATGGGAAAAAATCACACAAGTCAATGAGCCAAATATGCTTCCTGGAACTTATAATTATTTATTGGTACATAAAACATTTATGCTACTCATCTCTGCAGTAGGTGCTGCGGATGTAATGGGAAGATAACACAAAGTCCAAGTTTTAAATTCTAATAGGGAAATAGATATTAAATGACAATAACAAGGTGTGTGTGTGTGCGTGTGTGTGTGTGTGTGTGTAAAATGGCAAGTATAATTTAAATAGGATATTTATAGAAAAGTCTTGTGGAAGATGACAGAGAATATTTATGACAGAGAATATTTGATATTTTACTGCTGTGAAAAGAAGGTACAAAGTTCTGGGAACATGATAAGGAGGGCATTTGAATTAATAGAAACAGAGCAGAGATAGAATGATGAGGAAAGATCTACTGAGATAGCTTTGAGTTGAGACCTGAAGAATGAGCAAGGGTTACCTCAAGGGTTACCTTGAGCAGCAGAATATTGGACAAGAGTAGCCTAACTCCCACTGGACAGGAAGATGGAGAACAGATGGTTAGGTTCAGGGGCAGGAGATGGCCAGGTGCCTTCGTTAGGCTGTGAGAAAGACGGTGTGATTAGGGTATGAGGAGATGATGTACAGAGGATGAAGGAAACTGAGGTTGTAGGTAAAGCCCTGTAGGCCATTCTAGAAACTTCATGTTTGTTGTAATTATAATAGCAGGCTTTCTTCAGAGCAGCTGCATTGTCCATACATATTTGGGAAAATCCTTCTGTCAAAAATGGTAGAAAAGGGAATCTAAAAGATGTGGGGACCTGATAGGGTCAAATTATAGGAGTCTCCTGAGGGATGTTGGTATCTGAACTGGTGAGAAGAGACCAGAGAGGAGGGAAGTTGCTGAGTAGGTAAATGTCTTCTAGCTCCAGCTTAGTGTAGAAATGAGTTAAGGAATCTCCTGCTTTCCCAAATCCCATACTACACAAATTCTGGTGGCTATAATTCTGACATTCATTTAATAGGGTCTTCTCTGAGCAAATACCCCATAAGGGTGTAGCATTGTGTAAATTGATTTTGCCAAATTATATCCTTAGTTTAAGAACTTTGGTTTTATCAGTATGAAAGTGGTACCAAAATTTGCAGATGAGACATTAATTTCAATGAAATGACCAAAGTTTCCTTAGAGTTTACCTACAATTAATTATGCTTAGAGGTGATGTGGAAAAACAAGCTTGCTATTTATGTAGTCAATACTTAAATGATATCATGTGAAGATAAATATGAAATACACTAGTTTATAGAAAAAAGTGAATTGGGTGAACTGGCATAAACTTTATTACACGCTTTGTAAGCTTGAAATAAGAATAGTAAGTGATATTTTGTATTGTTTATTTATATTATAGTACTCTGGGTACCATAATAAATATTTTATGGACATTGTTTCATTAATTCTGACAATAACTCAGTGGGTCAAACACCTCTTATTATATTTTACAGATAAGAAAACTGAGGATTTCAGAGTTAGGGATGAATCCAAGAAATTTAGCTAGTGCCAAATGTAAACAGGGCTTCAGTCCAGATCATCTGAATTCAGAGTATGCTTATATGCCACAGTACCTAATTGTTTTAATGTAAGTGTGCTTTAACAAATGTACCCTTTTATATATCATGAGTGACCAGGTAAGCTGACTTAGTCTGGCTTTCCACTATTTTTTGTTTGTTTGTTTCTGTTTTTTTTTTTTTTACTGTAACTTTTAAATTATTCTTCTTTTCTGTCTCCCTTGCTCTATTTTATCCCCTCCTCCCAAATTTTTATTTGCTCACTGAGGCTTCCATATTTAAAGCCTTTATTTCTCCTGCTTTATAGGATTTTTTTGCACCTAATTTCATCTGTCTCCTTTGATTGATCTCTTCCCTTATCTGATTACATATCCATCATCTCTGGTTTTCTAAGCTATAAACTTCAATTATAGAACTTCCCCATTGATGATCACCTAGAGGAAACTCTCTATGGCCACCAGTAGTTACAAGCTCAAGATTTACTCCTTTCTTTATCTACATCCGTATTATTAAATCTAGTTATCTTGGATATCCTTGACAGTGTAAGCCAGAAATGAAAACTGAGCCCCGAGTTCCAAGAATAGATTTTAAGTATTATTTGTGTAAAAGGTAAAATACTAGTCTTCAATGACCCAGCGAAATGAGTTTTCTTCTTCATGTCAAAAACTTAAAGTAGAATCAAATTAGTATTTTATTAATTACAGAAAGAGACTTGTATGCAAACTGGAGAAATACCATACTGTGTAACTGGAAGACTATCATAACTGGTCAATACTGACATATATTGCCTTTTTTTTCATGAAATGTGTGCTATGAAGTGGTATTAACAAAGTAGCTTCAAAAGCACCCAGCTAATTTATTCTGAGTGTAAAGTGAAATCATTTTTCAAGTACTCTACTTGTCAAAGTGTTACAGTCTATTTCTCTCCCAGTCAAGATGGAGGCAGGTGATTCCAAAAAGAAATTATAACACATTTATGATCCAAAAGTTTTAGGAATAATTAAATTTAAAAAAGTCTCTCCTCTCTCCTGTCCCCCAGTGAAATTTAGTGTCACTCATTTGACAACTTCATAATTTTTTACTACAAAAGCAGTACCAACAGGAAGGAATATGAAATAAACCCCAAACTGAGAGTTCAAGTATGGCTTGGCAGTGCATGTGTAATAAATATTTATCAGCACCTCAAGGGTTGCAACAGTGTGTGTAAGATGAGAGGGCTGTTTGTTATCTTCTATAGAATTAGCAAAATGTCCTGCTACATATGTTTGTTTTTAGACACCATTTTGGTTGATACTTTTCTTTATAGAAGCAAAAATAACAAAAAGAAATTTAGAAAAAAATACTGAATCCTGATACTGTAGTTGAGGTTCATTTAGAGGAAAGTAAAAGAAAGAGAACGGGGCTAAGGTAGAGAAATGAGAGAACACTCGATGGGTGGGGAGACAGGGAAAGAATAAAGGAAGCTAAAAGCACTCTATTAAATAACTCTGCCGGAGGTGTATTGAAATAGGGCTTGATCCAGTCGTGATGTAGAGAGTCACTCCTTGACTCCCATACCACACCAGCTTCTTCATTTTGCTTATGACAGCTATTCTTTCCCTCAGGGCTTTGCGTGGGCCTTTTCATCTAAAATAGTCTTCTCGTTGAATGCTTATCCACTTCACTGTCTTCAGGTCGTGACCTAAATATCACCTTCTAAGTGTGTTGTACCGTGGTCATCCAATTAAAAACTGTAACCTGTATACCCACATGTCCTCCCACCTCTGAAAATGTCAAACTTCTATTTACCCTGTATTATTTTTTGTAGTACCTTCTGCTTACTCTATCATTTACTTGTGTATTATGTAAGAGGTTAAAAATGTTCGGAAAGAAATGAAAGAATAAGATAAATATCATTCAAGCTTGCTTTCTTCATTCTGTGAAAATAAANTATTATATATAATTATAATAACTCAGTGAGTTATTTCTTTTTATAATTTAAAAAATAAAACAGAAAAAAGGAATGACAGTAAAAGGAAACTAAAATGTATGGTGCTAGCGTATTTTTTTTTGAGATTATGAAGAAGGGATATTTGAAAGAAAACCAGAGACTAAACCAGAGATTAGGCATGCATACACAGTATATGAAGGGGGGGGAGTGTTTTAAGTGTCTGAAAATATGGAGAGCATCCACGTTGGTTTCTCCCACAATCATTATGTTTAATTCACAAAAATTTAATGTAGTTCAGAAGTTTTGAACAAGTGAATGCTGGCTGAATCATACTGTCAGCTGTGTTTTATTAGGTGATGATGGCCAGTTAAAAGGATAGAATGTGGAAGACTTGAGCTGACCTAGGAGCTCTTCTCATACTTATAACTGTCCTCTGTCTGACCTCCTGCTCATGCTTATTACCTTCAGGACCGCTCTGTGCATTGGAATAGGTCACCCCACCTCTACCTATTGAGTCACCATAGGCTGTTCCTCCCTTGCCTTGGATTTTGACTCTCTTGAATAAAAAGGGAGTCAAAATTCCAAATGATGTTGTTAATTTCTGCTTTACTGAATAAGGTAAAAAATGATGCCAGAAGGCTCTTTTTAATTATTGGATCTGTAAGAGTCCAGGAGAGATTCTGCAGGTTACGAACGGATTAAATACATTCATATAAGTAAGATAATTCCCTGAGAATATGCAAGGAAACGTGCACCCAAACCTTCTTTCAAACAAATTCATAACCATGTTGTGACTTTCCAACAAAATCCAGCAGACAATTTATGTTTAGGATCTCATGGAGATCATATTCTATCTTGAAAGGGTTATCTTGAGGGAAAGATGTACTGGAGGCGATCCGGCATATTTTCAAAGTTTCCTAAATTAGGCACTATGATTCGATTTCTCTATTAACATTGTGGCAGATGAGAAAATATACAATTTTTCACTTTCTCACAATCTTTTATAAATGGGCACCCAGTCTCAATCTCACTTCCAAACCTATATGATGCTGCTAATTTCCCCTTCCTATTTCACCACAAACGTTCAGTGCCCGCATGTTAAAGGCAAGATGTTACCAGATAGCAGCATTTGATTGTATTTGGTCTTTTCAGGGCCAGGCTGCGAACTTTTCCTGGCTGTCAGTGACAATTCATAATTGTTTCAAAACAGGCATTTCTACTATCTTTATAACTTGTTCCAAAATGACCACACCGTCCTCATTGTATAACTCCAAATGAAGCATAACCATGTGTTTGGGGAGAAAAAAAAAAGTTATCTTCCTTTGGTTGAAAAAACATTACCCTTTATACTTGTAAACAAATGGACTTCAGGGGAAAAGTGGAGGTATGGTTAGGGGGCTTTGGCAAGGATGACACAGGTGATGAAAAAACCTAAGAGACAGCCAAAATTTACATTTTGACAGAAGTTAAATTAGTCATTGAAAATGTCATTCTATAGAATGTCACTGAGAATGAATAAACAAGTTAATTAGTTTGCTTTTCTTTGTTTTCTTCTTTTGCTAAACTGAGCCAAGCGAACTGTGATTCAAAAAGCAGAAATCAAGAAAAGAAAAAGCTGTTTATCCCCCCTAATCCTAAATTTCCTGATTTGGGGTCTCTCAGTTCTGATGCTTCGGTAACGTGTTCATTCAAACATAAATGCGATCAGCATCAAAGGCTTAACATTCAGATTAACCACTTTTTGGCATCTTACCTCTTTTTAGTTTGAACTTGGAATCTCCTCCATGTACAGACCACTAATGAGAAAATCCTTGCTTATGAATTCAGTTCAGAATGGGAGCAGTTTTCCCCTCTCTCCTTTTGCATAATGTCGGCTTTGAAGTCAGGCAGTCCAAGAAAGTGATTGATCTTGCCCAAGTTCATAACTTTTTCAAAGTACTGCCGATATCATTAAATTTTAATTAACCCTTTGAGCTCCTTCTATGATGTAAAGATGAGGGAACATCAAAGGCTCGTGTGTTGGAGCAACAGTGGCATCTTTTGTGCTCACATTGCTTTTTAGAAGATATCTAAGATGCAAATATTTCAACGGGGTCTTCAGCTTCTTGCGTGTGTGTGACATTGTTATGCTGTTGCTGGGGTAGAGCTAAAATCTATTGTTAGTCTTTCAAAGCTGGTTATTTAAGCATTGCTGTGTTAAGGGCTTAGAAGTAGTATATCTTTCCACCTTTTCCACATAAAGCATTATAATCAAGGAGTCTGTTTAAAATGTCACTCAGTTTGTAGCTTCTTGTGGTATTGTCCTTCACTGGCTCTCATTCATAATTAATCACATTTCCATTTTATGATTTAATGTGTAATATTCTGCATGTGGTCTTAGAAAGTCACGTAGCTACATTCAAATCTACTGGATGAAGAAACTCAGGTATCAAGGAGAGTGCATACTGCCAGAGGTCATGGGATTTGAGACCGTACGTGCATGGTGCAAAAGAAGAGCTTTTCTTAAAGCATTAGCAAATACTTCTTAGGTGTGTACAGACTGTGCCAGGCATTGCTGAAGTGTATAGTCATTGCCCTCATTAAATGAGCATTTCAGTGAAGCAGAATTTGCAAACTGGGGCATTCGTGTTCTTGTATCTTTTTGTAGTTCCAACAATCACTGTCAAAAGGTGTGCGAATGCCTCCTAGTCCACCGTTACCTATTAGGCCACAGGATGGTGTTAGCAAGTACAGGGAGCCGATGATTCTAACATCCTACACAAATTATATGAAACAGACAGGGTCTCGTGTCATAATTAGAAATTGAGAAACTTGTGTGATCGGACATAAGTAAATCTTGTTTGTGTTTTGGTTTTTTCATACTTTTACCTGACTTGTTCCTTCTTGCAGATTTAAATGATGTATTATACATATGTGTTTTGAAATACTAAAATACTAATAATGTCTTAACAGCATTAAGCTTCATAGTCTTAGGCATTCTATTTAGATATAGGAAGTTAGCTCAAAAATATTTCCTTTCTTTCGGTGGTCTTTATTTTCTTCCATTTCTGCTTTAATATAAATATCCACTCACCACAGTGTTCCCTCTAAACTTCTGTGGGAGGGAGAAGAAGTGATAAAACTCTTGATTGCTTCACTTCTTCAGAAGTAATGATAGGCTCATTTCCAAAGCCCAAATGCACATTTGCCCCTTTAGGGTCACTTTAATCAAGGCATTATCACAGATGATGCGTGTCTACCAAAATGAGATTTTGTGACCCACTGAAATGAACATGATCTGGGCTTGCGTTTGGGGTGCCTGACTTAGTGACCTTCATGTTTATGAGATTTAAATTAAACCTGAATATATTATTAGGGGAAATTCAACAATTTTAACAATAATTAAAAAATTGTTGATTTTCTCTTTCCTCTTAAATAGAATTTGAGTCCGTTGTAGTGGAGATAATTTAAATACTAGGCTGTTAAATGTCTTAATGATTCCAGAATTCCTGACAAGGACAAATCCATATTTTAAAAATAAACTAGGATTTAAAACAATATAGTTATTGTTTGGGGCTCAAGATGTTGATGAATCTATGTGACAGATGTCTGGAATATAAACACTGTATTCTAACTACAGTACTTAATTTTTTTTCCTATATTTGAAGAAACCATGAGATAAATTAGTTTGAGAGGTATATGTATGTTCTTGAAATGAATGAAAATGAAGGAAAATTCAAATCACAGTTTGGGTTTGTAACCAGATGAGATCTCACATCAAGGCTTTTTCTTACCCACATTTCATATTGTTGAAAAATAGCCAACTGTTAGGTCACAGTGCCAGTTAATATTTCAGATTTCTCTTGAATGTTACCTGCATTTTTTCAAAATGTTAATTATTTGCAGATTCTTATATATTTGTTCACCATGGCATATAAAAATAGGAATCATGAAAAACCAGTCCAGGTTGCTTGAAAATAATATCTCCAAAGCCGCTAATATGAATTGTAAAAAAATAAAAACAAACTGGACTTAGAACAGTAAAAGGTTTAAAGCTCTACTCTCAAAAGGGTTTGTTAAAAAACTGAATTTCTGGGGTCATCATAAAACTATATAAAAGGGAAATAATTTGGGGGCACATGAACAAAAATGAGCTTAAAATAGGCTTTACATATATGATGAACATATGGTGATCTATGAATGCAATGGCAAATGGGATTCACTAAATAATATGCCCATTCCTCCTTTTCTCTCCAATTTCTCTGTTGAGCAGAAGCCAGAAGAGATTATAATTAAAGTGATTCTGAGGAAAAACAAGATTCTGAATTGTGAATGGTAAACCTCCTTTCATTCTCTTTCCTCTGACTTCCCAAACTCCCTTTTTCTCCTTGAGGGCAAAATGACATCAGTATTCACTCAGGGTAACTTCCTACCTGAGCAGAAGGGAAAAGTCACAGTTACTGTCTAAAGCAGGAGTGGGGATTTGATTTCTTAACTAGTGATGACATTCCAGTGTCTGTTTTCTCAAAACCTTTCTGATTTTGATCCTTATCATAATACTACAACTGTTAACAAACTTTTACTAAGGTTGCTAAATAGGAAATTTCAGAAATTGCACCAGAACCTTTAGATGCATTATCTCACTAGCAGAATGGTTCTGGAAGATACATGATATTATCTCCATTTCATAGATCAAGTAACTGAGGCTCTAAACAGTTCAATATCTTGAGAGATTGCCCATAGTCTGATTCAAAAGTCCTTACTCTGTTCTAGTGACCCAAGGTGCCAACAGAGTTCTAAGTGCTGTGGGAACTCAAAGGAAAGTGAAATATATTTAGAACTTAGCAGGAGGCAGCTTTAGAAATGAATGTCAAGGGATGCCTCAGATTTTAACAAAAAGTGATGCAAAGAATGGAGACATTTGTGACAGAGAAAAATAGCAAGAACTTAAGTATGAGATGTGCAGGATGAGGAAACGATGTGAGAGCTACTTTAAGATAATGTTCCACAGAAAAAAAGAGAGGTTTGTTCTCAAAAAGCCTATGATCTTATGGGTTACCCTACCCCCTAAAATCACATTTATGGCTCTAAATCAAGAGTGTCATTTGAAAAATTACAATTATTTTCAGTTTGTAAGCTGTATTTGAGAAATCATTACTTCCAAATCTACCACAATAGAGATAGGAGTATAGAAAAATATGATTAAAAATTTGAATTATGATTTGGGCTTTGAAGTAAAAGCATATGGGCCAAATTCCAGACTAGATCTGTGGGCATGAAGAAGCTATTTACATTTTATTTCCTTTATTTCTTTGCAAGATAGTTGTGAAGATCAACTATCAGAAGGCAATGCTCAATTGTTTAGCAAATTTTCTATTATATAATGAGAACCTAATAATCATAAGGTATTATCATTACTATTACTATTCATAAACTGACTATGGATGAAGAAAATTAAGTTTTGAGGTTTTTTGGTTTGGTTTTGCTTGGTTTTTCCTTTTCCTGCTTGTAATCAGAGAGACATACTTCAGGAAGTAAAAAGTAAAGCTCTATTTTTTTTTAATGTTTTTATTTATTTCTGAGAGAGAGAGACAGCGTGAGCAGGGGAGGGTCAGAGAGAGAGGGAGTCACAGACTCTGAAACAGGCTCCAGGCTCTGAGCTAGCTGTCAGCACAGAGCCCGACGCGGGGCTCGAACCCACGATCCGTGGGATCATGACCTGAGCCGAAGTCGGACGCTTAACCGACTGAACCACCAGGCGCCCCTCTATTTTACCCATTTAAACGAGTCATAACTGTGGGGGCGTCTGGGTGGGTCAGTCAGTTAACAGTCTGACTTCGGCTCAGGTCATGATCTCACACTTTGTGGGTTTAAGCCCAGCATTGGCCTCTGTGTTCTCTGCTCACAGCCTGGAACCTGCTTCAGATTGTGTGTCTCCCTCTCTCTCTGCTCTTCCCGTTTGTGCTCTCGCTCGTGCACGCTCTCTCTCTAAAAACTAAAATTTTTTTTTAATATTTAAAGAATAAAAATACAAAAGTCATAACTGCGAAATTAGAATAGAGGTAGTATCCCATGCTATATATGTAAAAACTGAGGCTCAAAAATATATACATGTTTTATCCGTACCATTCACTTTTCTTTTAGTTTTACAATTAGATAACATTGGTCACTATTTTTGCACCCTTCAATATTTACTGAATTTCACAGCCACCTATTAGCTGGCAGTAAAGCCAATGCCAGATCTTACCTTATTTATATATTTCTTTATTATGTGTAACAATCTTACTTTTAGGTTCCAGTTTTTGTATCAGTTATTTTTAAGCAAGACTATGTTGAGGTGGCAAATACCTCCGAATTATCAGTTGCCTACAACCAGAATGGTTGATTTCTTGCCCATGATATATGCTGCACATCTGCTATGGTTCTTCTCCATGAGTCTTGTTTATTTTAAGACTCATGCTGTAAAAGCAGCTTGTGGCTGCATTATACTGGCCTTGTGATAGGAGGAAAAGAAATCTGGAAAACACATGGGGGCTTTCAAAGCTTCTGCTATCAAGTAGCAGTAAGTTATTTCATGTTATAGTTCCTTGGCCAAAATTAGTGACATGACCAAGCCTAATGGTAATAGCCTATAGAAGTAAAAACCTATCATGAGGTTAGTAAATGACAGCCATAATGCTCGTTTTACTAACAAGGCCCTTGGGTATTAGTAGTTATTACACGTAGAATTCTAAAATGGCCCTTTCTCGCCCCCACCCCCATAAATAATCCCAGGGACTGTGAATATGACCTATTTTACTCCCATAATTAAATTATATAACACGATTGATTTTAAGACCAGAAAATTTTCGAAGAGGGCCTGACCTAATCACATAAACCCTTAAAACTTGGTTCTAGAGATGGGTGATGGAGAGATTAGAAGTGCAAGGAGGATTTAATGAGAAATGTTCTCATTTGCTGGCTTGAAGACAGGGCCACATGGCTAGAAATGTAGGTGGTTTCTAAGAGCTGGGAGAGATTATAGGATGACAACCAGCAAGGGAATGGGACCTGAATTCTATAATCAGAAGTAACTGAATTTGGTCAAGGGTACTTCAAAGCATGTTTCTCCCTAGAGCCTACAGAGAGGAATGCAGCCCCACTAACACCTTGATTTAAATCTTGTCAGACTCTAAACCACGTTACTTTGTACCCAGAGTTCTGAGCTCCAGAATTGTAAGCTAATAAGTAGATGTTGTTTTAAGCCATTATATTTATGCTAATTTGTTACATGATAGAAAACTAGGGCAATAATGCCCTACTACTTATACTACTTACAAACTCTAGGACTGTAAGTCAATGCCTCGGGTTCTCAAAGCCTGAATTTTCCTATATTGCAAATAAAATATCTAACTCCATATATTCCATATTGTTATGATAATCAAATAAGATAGAATATGAAAAATTAATGGTGAACAAAGCACTACAAATCTGTAAGGAATTAACATTATATCTCAAATAAAATAGTTGATTCATTTCAACTTATACAGCATTAAATAAGATAAATCATTTATTTTATTATAATGTCTCACTGAATTCAGAGAAAACAACCATGGAGCCATGGATTCATGGGTCCAGATATTCATGGGGAAATAATCTTTGGAACCCGGGGTTGATTTCAAGTCCTGCCACAGGAAAAGCTACAGGAATTTGCAAAATATACTTAATTTCATTGAGCCACAGTTCTGTTAAGTATATAACACATTTAATATCCAAGAAGGCTTTGTTTTTCAAAGTAAGAGGTCTTACATATACATTGTTCCCAGTGCAGGTGCATACAATGCACCTAATATTAATTCATATCATTTATAATAAAATAATAAACACTTGCTATTCAGTATCACAAATATCTACAATATATTTCTGTTCCATTCCCTTTCTGCCTTGTCCTGGACCAGGTCAAATTATCTATTGAGGTACAAGTTCAAAATGAAATCTAGTAAACTGTCATATTGGCCATATGGTCTTCAAGCTTAATCAGGATGGGAACATTCCCCACTCATCATATCCTCAGCTTTCAATTATGGGTTTTACATTAAAGTTCAGTGAGCATCACAGATAAGCTCTCTTGATTAAGATCATTAAAGAATTCTTTATCTTTAGTTCAATGGCATCTTGCCTACAGATTTATTAGACTGCTTTTTTGGTACACTGCCTATTTCAGGGAGAAAATATTCCGCTACTACATACGGGCAGGATAAAGATTAAGCACAATTGCCAATTGCACATAAGGAGTCTGATGAATTCCTATTACCAAATGGAATCTGTAGAGTCTGATATCCAGGAATAGGAAGGAACTTTAGATTATCCTCAAGCTCAGACTTCTGAACTGAGTCAGGTCAGGTGTAGTATCTGGTGCACACATGAAGGCACTGCAGATTTGGGTGCTGGATTATGGTCTGACTCCCAGGGCCTGTCTTCTTTCTGTTCTCTCACAAGATTCATAATGCTTTTTCTCCATGGGAGGTCTCTCCCACTCCCACTCTCTTGATGGATAATAAGGAACATTATCCTCTTGATATGTGTTTACAAAGTGGATAATTTACCAATGAATCAAATATTTATTGAACAACTACAGTGAGCGAATGATGTTTCCAAGGCACTAAAAAGAAGCTAAGACTTCTAAGATACAATTATTGCCATAAGAAAAATGACAATTTGGTTGAGCCAAGAAACATTCTGATAAAATTATAATTAGCTTTATAAGGAAATAGGTAAATGTCCCTTAAAGTGTATTCCTCTGATCACTGGCATCAAAATAAAAGTGATTCTTGGGGCATCTGTGTGGCTCAATCAGTTAAGCATCTGACTTTGGATTAGGTTATGATCTTACAATTCATGAGTTTGAGCCCCACATTGGGCTCTGTGCTGACAGCTCAGAGCCTGGAGCATGCTTCAGATTCTTTGTCTCCCCCTCTCTGCCCCTGCCCCACTTGTACTCTCTCACTCTCTCAAAATTAAAGACATTTAAAACAAAATCAAGATGATTCTTTTATATATGGTCCATACTGAAAAGTATGCCAATACATGATAAATATCACTTATAAGATAAAAACAAATGCTATACAGAACCAAAATGTAGGACATTAATATGAACAAGTATTCAGTAAAGATGAATAAATGAGTGAATATATGAAGCAGAGATTTGAATGTGTGTGTGTGTGTGTGTGTGTGTGTGTGTGTGTGTGTGTAGCAAATATATAGGAAAATTAGTAGAAGTAATCAGGAAAGGTAGTGATAGAAAGATGAATAAATAATTAACTAGAATAATGACCAAGAGAGCTGGCATAGGGTTTCTATGACTTTAATAATAATGTTATTATAGGTGGGCACTTTCTCTCTTTTTATTGACAAAATTATGACCAAAATGGAGTGCTTGAAAGCATGGGAGCATTTTTGTAAAAGCATTCATGGCTGTAATCTTTCATTTTTTGAAGATACGTTAAAGAAAATAGTGAAGGCTAAAAGATGACATGCGGTTACTTTAAAATATATTTCTAAAAACCAAGTGAAAGAAACATGATGTGTTAAATGGCATTCCAGGTTAACAATGTAGTTATTTCCTCAGGGGTCAAAGGTAAATATATGTAACTCCCAGGAATGCAGTTCCTTTAACACTGATATGTTAGGAATCTATTTCTAAAAGTAGGTACTTCTACAAGATTCTTTCCCCTTATCCTCAGACTTTTTTTTTAAATTTTAAAATATATCACCAAATACTTATAACTGAAGCACCAATGACTGAACACTTCCTTAAAGAACACATTGAATTATGAATGAATGAATTCAGGGTTTTGGGTGGTTTTTTTTGTTTTTTTGTTTTGTTTTATATGTTTACATTTTACGTTTTGTCAGAATAGAATGGTACATTCTTTAAAAAAGTATATTGGAACTTCTTATGTATTACTGTGCTTGACAAAAACACATCATCTTGGGGCGCCTGGGTGGCTCAGTCGTTAAACTTCTGACTTCAGCTCAGGTCATGATCTCGCGGTCCCTGGGTGTGAGACCCGCATCGGGCTCTGTGCTGACAGCTTAGAGCCTGGAGCCTGTTTCAGACTCTGTCTCCCTCTCTCTCTGCCCCTCCCCAGCTTGTGCTCTGTCTCTCTCTGTCTCAAAATTAAATAAACGTTAAAAAAATCATTAAAACATGTTATCTGTGAGCTTATGGTATTTGGATTTTATATTTTTATAGCTGCATTATATCTTGATTATAAAAATTACATAATCAAGTAAGACTAATAAACTTGATTTCACCATAATCCCACAAATCCAGAGGTAATCATTGTTATTATTTTATGTATCAACATCTCTCTCCAGATATTCATTAAATGTGGGATATCATATGTGTTTAACCACTTGCTCTTTTATTTCATATTTGCTAATATATACTGGAGAGCTTTCTAGAAATATTTTGTCCTTTAGCAATAACAGAGACTTGGAAAAGCATATAAAGTGAAGAGACTCATTACTCTAGTATGAATTACACCTAACTCAGATGGGCCAGGAAACAAATGGCTAGTTCACAGGCAAATGCTGTTGTGAATCCCAATGCTAGCTGGCTGCATTAGTGAATTCAGTACTACTCCTGTGAAATCCATATAGAGTTCCAAATAACCAGCCATTCTAAATCATGTTAATGTTATTCACCATATTATTGTAAACTTCAGGTTTTAAGAGATATTAATAACCAGATTATAATAATCATTCTATTAAAATATTCCAATGCCATTACTGCAAGAGCCAACAACAGTCAGCACCTTATTCTGGAGTTTTCTACTGATGAAACTACTTAAAGATTTAATATGTTAATATTACCTTGCCCCTCTGAATGAAATTTTCCATGTGAAATAAATTTTCCCATGTATAGATACTATCTTGCTTGTCTTGTGGCGTAGTCATTAAAGGTAGATTCATTTAAAACTTACCAAAACTAAAAGCATTTCTGTATTCAATGAATTATTGAAACTATTAGATAAGGAAGAAAAATTGACATTTATGTGCTTTCTTATGATTGACAATGTGTTTTTGTATAATTTTCTCATTTAATGAAGAAGACATGGAAAAACAAATAAGATGTCTGCATTCTTACTGAAAATTTTAAGAATTATTATCTTAATTCATTTGTCAATCTTTTATTGAGCACTTATAATATTCTAGACCCTGTCCTGCAAAGATTAATCCAGGAGTTCTTAACTGAGTACATTATAATAACCTGAAAAGCTTAAAAAAATGTGATGCTCAGGCCACAGCATACACCAAATACATTAAAGTCTCTGGGGTCAGAACTCCAGCCCTGATAATTTATTCAGGTTTTTAGGCAATTCCATTGTGTAGCCAAATTTGAGAACCAATAGTTTCCTTGTGAAAAGCTTAATATAAGGGTAAAAATTATTTAATCAGCAGTTAAATGATATACTCAAACATAAGAAAAACTAAGTTGGAGTCATTAAATTAAAGAGTAAAATATATCTGTTGCTATAACTAAAGTGTAGCATCATATCTCACTTGCTAAATCCACAAGATTCTCTTTGCACTGCTGTTGATAACAAGAAAAATAATGGATGAGACAGATAAAGGTCCCCAGTATAGGTAAACCACCTCAAGATCTGCCTTCATTGTAGACCAAAAAAGAAAGGAAATCTAAATACAAAAACTCAGGAAAGGATATAGATCATTACCGTGTGTTTTCTTTTTTCAATGCTTTATTTATTTCTGAGAGAGAGAGAGAGAGACAACGTGAGCAAGGGAGAGTCAAAGAGAGAGGGAGACACAGAATCTGAAACAGGCTCCAGGCTCTGAGCTGGCTGTCAACACAGAGCCCGACGCAGGGCTCGAACACACGGACTGTGAGATCATGACCTGAGCCGAAGTCAGATGCTCAACCAACTGAGCCACCCAGGCCCCCCTATTGTGTGTTTTCTTAAAGGGGCACCTCGAAGGCTCATATTGCATATCACAGAAAAACCAGTACTCACTCTTTCCCTAAATCTCCTCCTCATAAAAAAAAACAACTGAGCATTGCTAAGAACTTTCCCTTTCCCAAAGAATAGTCTCACCACCACCTCTCCATTCATCCCCATTCACACCTTACTCTGAGCCATCTTGCAGCCCACATCACCTTCATGAAGTGTCATCCTACAGCTCCAGAAATCTAGTTAGCTTCTTGTCGTCCCTGTTTTTTATTAGGCAAATGGATCCCTTTGGAATTTTTGCACATTGAATGATTAAGGTATGGCTGAGTTATTAGTTTGATGATGGCCAAGTAGGTTGAAAGAAAAGAGTGAGAAGGGAAGTAGAAAGGGAAAAGGATAAAGGAATAGATGAAGGAGAAATTAAATGAAATCATAGTCTCTCTCTGCTCAACAACAACATTCTCCCTTGAATCAGAATAAAATCCAACCTCTTCATTGTGACCCACAAAACTTTATGCACCAATGTGGCTCGACCCACATCTATTCTCTTTCCACTTGCTATTTCTTTTTTTTTTTTTTAATTTTTTATTATTTTTTTTAGCAATCAGTTCCTTTGTTTATTTTTTCCTTAAATAGTTTATTGTCAAGTTGGTTTCCATATAATACTCAGTGTTCAACCCCACGAGTGCCCTCCTCCATGCCCACCACCCCCCTTCCCCTCTCCTCCATCCACATCAGCCCTCAGTTTGTTCTCAGCATTTGAGAGTCTCTCATGGTTTTCCTCCCTCCCTCTCTCCAACTATTTTTCCCCTTCTTCTTCCCCTGTGGTCNTGTGGCTCGACCCACATCTATTCTCTTTCCACTTGCTATTTCTTTTTTTTTTTTTTAATTTTTTATTATTTTTTTTAGCAATCAGTTCCTTTGTTTATTTTTTCCTTAAATAGTTTATTGTCAAGTTGGTTTCCATATAATACTCAGTGTTCAACCCCACGAGTGCCCTCNCATCATCCCCCTTCCCCTCTCTCCCACCCCCATCAGCCCTCAGTTTGTTCTCAGCATTCAAGAGTCTCTCATGGTTTTCCTCCCTCCCTCTCTCCAACTATTTTTCCCCTTCTTCTTCCCCTGTGGTCCTCCATTAAGTTCCTCCTAATCCACCTATATGTGCAAACATATGCTATCTGTCCTCTGCCTGACTTATTTTGCTCAGCATAACACCCTCTAGTTCCATCCATGTTGCGACAAATGGCCAGATTTCTTTCTTTCTCATTGCCATGTAGTATTCCATTGTATAGATAAACCACATCTTCTTGATCCATTCGTCCGTTGATGGACATTTAGGCTCTTTCATATTTTGTCTATTGAGAGTGCTGCTGTGAACATTGGGATGCATGTGCCCCTATGCATCAGCACTCCTATTACCCTTGGGTAAATTCCTAGCAGTGCTATTGCTGGGTCATAGGGGAGATCTATTGTTAATTTTTTGAGAAGCCTCCACACTGTTCTCCAGAGGGGCTGCAACCAGCTTACATTCCCACCAACAGTGTAGGAGGGTGCCCATTTCTCCACATACTCACCAGCATTTAGAGTCTCCTGATTTGTTCATTTTAACCACTCTGTCGAGTGTGAGGTGGTATCTCAGTGTGGTTTTGATGTGTATTTCCCTGATGAGGAGGGACGCTGAGCATTCATTTGCCTGTTGGCCATGTGGATGTCCTCTTTGGAGAAGTATCTGTTCATATCTTCTGCCCATTTCCTCACTGGATTATTTGTTTTTCGGGTGTGGAGTTTGGTGAGTTCCTTATAGATTTTGGATACTAGCCCTTTATCTGATAGGTCATTTGCAACTATCTTTTCCCATTCCATCGGTTGCCTATTAGTTTTATTGATTGTTTCCCTTGCTGTGCAGATGCTTTTTATCTTGATGAAGTCCCAACAGTTCATTGTTGCTCTTGATTCCCTTGCCTTTGGGGATGCGTCAAGTAAGAATTTGCCGTGGTTGAGGTCAAGGAGGTTGTTTCCTGCTTTATTCTCTAAGGTGTTGATGGTTTCCTGTCTCACATTCAGGTCCTTTATCCATTTTGAGTTTATTTTTGTGTATGGTGTGAGAAAGTGATCTAGTTTCATTCTTCTGCATGTTGCTGTCCAGTTTTCCCAGCACCATCTGTGAAAGAGGCTGTCTTTTTCCATTGGATACTCTTTCCTGCTTTGTCAAAGATTAGTTGGCCGTACATTTGTGGGTCCAGTTCTGAGTTCTCTATTCTATTCCACTGGTCTATGTGTCTATTTTTGTGCCAACCACTTGCTGTTTCTAATCTACCCTTTTTTGCCTCCTTTCTTGAACAAACTCAGCTCATTATTGCCTCCCAAGGGCTTTAGTTTACTGTTTCCTCTATCTAGACCTGTGCTTTTCAAGTGAGGGTGATTTTTGCCACTTTGGCAATATCTGCAGACATTTTTGGTTGTCACAACAAGGGAGATGCTATTGGCATTAGTGGTAGAGGCCAGGATTCCTGCTCACCATCTTACAATGCCTGAAATAGTCCCTTACAACAAAGATTATCCATCCCGAATGTCAATAGCAGCGAGGTTGAATAATTCTAGTGTAGACAGAGATTTTTCCCCACATCTCTTGTTCCTTTTCTTTTTTCTTCAGGGCTCTCCTGAAATGTCATCTGTTTAGTGAGACATTTACAGATTACTTTATCTAAAATAATAGGTCTCACTACATAATCTCTATAACCTTAAGCCACTTGTTTTTTTATGACACTTGCCAATTTAATTTGTTACGATGATAAAATAGATGCATGAAACAAAAGAAAGTATATTTACAATAAATGTCCAGTAGTTGTAAGATGAGTCACAGTTTCACTAATGTTAAAATGCCAGAGAAAACATGATATACAATTTAGAATTGAGGAAATACATCATTATCTATATTGTACAGAAAGGAAAACTGAAGCTTCAAGAGATTAAGGTACTTGCCCAAGACCACATTGTTATTAAAAGATGGATATAGACCTCTCATAGTTAGATTTGCTCTTTAAAGCCTTTCTGATATGTTGAGTTGGGGCTGGGAAGAGAATAATAAATAAAGTTGCAGGGGTAAGGAAAATAAAAAGTAAAGGAAATGGAGAGAGAACATACATTCCAAATAGAAGTGTTCTTAAACAACAATTACCTATACTCTAAGGCATAGCATTTAGCTCATCTCTAAGAGGCACAAACGACTAGTATTATTCAAGATGTAAAACAGCAAGGTCACTTGACACAAACCACACTAATGCAATCATAATACTTTAACTGTAAAATGCTCTGCTGGAAAACACAGCCAACATTCGACCACCCAGCTAAGTATCCTCCCTGGACTAATTATTTTTTCAAAGTTAGACAGAAAACCGTTATAGTTTTAGGCACTCTTATCGACATAGGAGTGAATAAAGCACATTGCTGCCAACTGGAGAATGAGGTTAAGGAGCCTGGCATTCTTTTGCTTCTTCCTCCCCGCCTCTTGATAATGGTTCGAACTTGCTACCAAGCAAGAGCTCAAAGCAGCAAGAACATGGCAGTACTAAATGGATTTCATATACCATAACGAATGATACTGTAGATACTAAACAACATGTCAATGCCCTTTCATATCAAAAGTCACAAAAGAAAAGGACAGGTTAAACACTCTCACACTGTAGCTGAGAAGTAACAATGCAAATTTTGGAGGTCTTTTATTTATACAACTATGGATGTACCAAACAATATAAGTGGCAGAATTTATGAAATAAATTTCAATTGGAGGTTTAAAAGGCTCCTGGATAATTTTTGGATAATAGGAGGTTTTAAAGGAGCAAGCCCCAGTAGCAAGAATAAGTACATCAGTAGATGTTTCAGAAACAGTACAGAGGGTTTTTCAGACAGGAATTCTGAATTCAGGCTCTACCACTTGCTAATTGCAACCTTGGGCTATTTCCTCAAGTACTGTATGCCTCTGTTCTCTGAACAGTAAAGTGGGGATCTTATAAACACCAGCCTCGCAGGTCATGATTACCATTCGGCACATTTAAGGTACATTAGAACAGTGTTAACACTCACTGAGCAATCAATAGAAGGATGTTTGCTACTAACGGCTTCAGCCCACTGCCGTATGAGCACCTGAAGTGACACAACATAGTCCAAGGACTTGGTAGCCCTTGCTTGTTGATTTTCTTTTATTTTCTTTGTTGTCCAAATAATTATTTAAACTATTGGCACTGGGCAGAGCATAATCCATTTAAACCAATATACTTTGAAAAATTAACCCACTATGGCAAATTCCTTTATTTGTCCATAATAGGATATCATTCTTCTTTAGAATTCGTATATATTTAGGTTGAGAACAGGAATGTTTTTTTACAAATAGTTTTCACCCACTCTACACACTCCCTCTCCATTCTCCCCTCCCTACATGTAAAAGAAAGACCTCAAAAATACACAACGGCTTTTTCTTTTCCTCTGTCAAACGTAAGTTTTGAAGACTTAACAATTTATTGGTGGTCAGGTGGGAAAACAGAGTTTTCTAAAATGCAAACGTTTCTAAAAAGACCAGTGTCTCCTCTGGCAGCACCGGCTTCAAATGATCTGCCCACTGAGAGCATCTCAGTTTGATACATTCCGTTTCATAAAAGCTGATTCAGGCTTTAGACTCCTACAGGGTCTTCATAAAGTGGATATAAAATAATAATAAAAAATAAGGCTAAAGCTTAAAGATTTAATCTAAAGAACATTTATTTTTTATCTCTCAGGTCTCATTTTAGAAGAAACATGTTGATTTTTTTTTCCAAAATATTTTTGGTTTACTTCAGTAAATTTTCGTCTTGTAGGATCCAAGAAGAAATGGCTTGTGCTTAGTTTGGAATTTATAATTATACATCTTTCAGAAAATAAAACATTTCAAACTGAACTCTCAGACAAAGGGTCAAGGTATTTTATTTTGCTTGGACCCATAGCCATACTTTATTCCCAGATGGATTCTGACTCAGGTAGCCATAACAATAGTAATGTTCTGCAACAATGAAGCTTTCTTTTTTCTAAAAAAAAAAAAAAAAGGGGGGGGTTATTTGTTTATATTATGTATCAGTGAAACAAATTAAGTGGAAACTTTTGAAAATGGTCATAATCTGACCTAGAATGCATTATATTAGGCAGTTAGCCCTTGTACACCCTACATATACATGGATTGAGCACAAATCCTGGATCTGTCCTAGAAGAGGAGACATAAGAATCTAGTCACCAGTCATGCACAAAATTTACCAATTATAGAAGCTTGGTATACAACATGACATGACCAAGAAACCAAAACTTTTATGATGGCTCCAGGTTTGTCTTCACCGCACATAATTATGTTTCCTCTATCCCATTATAATTTCAGAGTCAAAATTGTATATTTTGGAATAAGCTCTGTCTCCCCCTAATCTAAAAAAACAAACAAACAAATACTAGCTTATTGCTTCCCTTTGTATTTACACCTAACTGGTCTTCTGGAGTTGTTAGCATTGTGTTCCACTCCACGTTGTTTAGGACTTTTGTGTGGTGACCTTCTCACCTTATCTTTTATAGCCTTCCCTGCTTTTGTTTTATATATAAATCTGGACATGCTTTTTTTTCTGGCGTTCTATGATTTCTTGTTTTCATATTTATATTGGTATATCTGAGAATATTTTCATACAACAAATAAATACGGATTCAGATTCCTTATATTTCAAATATTTAGCATTTAAGGCAGTAATACTTATTTTTTTTAAATCCAACATTCCCCTCAATTGAAAATGCTATACTCATTGTTGGCTAAACACTCATATATTTAGTTATAATATATTTATGCCTAAACTGTGAAATTGATCTCTTTCTGTGTGCCCCTCCATCCCCAGTACAAGCTTGCTGTTTTAACTATTGTAGCCTCTTCAGACATTTAATTCCAGTCAGGAATACCTTCCCTACCTGCCACTTATGTTTCTTTCTATTTTTAATGTTATTAAAAAAAAACATTATATCTGGATAATCTTAATTTTTAAATTAAAATGCATTATAACATCATTTAGTCATATTACTATAATTTCTACTTGATATTATAATTACAGTATTAATTTAACATATACACTTTTATAATGAAACATTAATACCTGTGCAATGTTAAACTTTTCTACCAAGAAATAAGATGGGATTTTTTTTTGTTTATCTGTCTTCTCTCATGTCCTTAGTCGAATTTTAACATTTCTTTCATGTTAGCAATATATTTTCATATAGTTTTCTTGAAAATGTAATTACATGTGATAATTCCATGGGACTTTTTTTTTTAATCTATAAAAATTTATGAGAATATCTTTTGACCTTGCAATTACACAGCTAGGAATTTACCTTGTAGAAATATTTCCCAAAGTACATGAAGTTATTTGTACAAGTATGTTGACTGAAGCATTGTTCATAATATTAAAAAATTGGAAGCAATTTAAATGCATATCAGTGTGGGGCTGTCTAAATACAATATGGTCCATAATTTCATATAATTGAATGCTTGCATCTTTAAAAAAATATTAAAGTAGACTTTTATCCACTGATATGGAATGTTTTCCAAGCTATATTATTAAATAAAAATATATAAACTATAGAACAATATATACAATAAGTTGACATCTGTATAAATTTTGTGTAAATTTTAAAAGGACAGTTACACTGCGATATTAATAATCATTTTATATAAGGACATACGAAAATGTTTTACTAGAAGAATATATAATAATGACATATTTCTTAAGCACGAAGCATGTTTTAGACATTGTCCTAAATGCTTTTTATAGAGCTTATTTAATCCTCATCATAGTTTTTTTTTTTCCTTTCAAGTTTTTATTTAAATTCTAGTTAGTTAACATATATGGGAAAATTGGTTTCAGGAGTAAAATTCAGTGATTCATCACTTATATATAACACCCAGTGCTCATCACAAGTACCCTCCTTAATACACATCACTCATCTAACCCATCCCCCATTCTGCCTCCCTCCATCAACCCTCAGTTTGTTCTCTGTGGTTAAGAGCCTCTTATGGTTTCTTTCCCTCTCAAATTTTTTTTCCTTACCCTATGTTCACCTGTTTTTTTTCCTAAATTCCATATATGAGTGAAATCTTATGGTATTTGTCTTTAACTGACTTACTTCACTGGCATAGTACACTCTAGCTCCATCCACATTTTTGCAAATAGCAAAGATTTCATTCTTTTTGATGGCTGGGTAATATTCCACAACAGATAGATGATAGATAGATAGATAGATAGATAGATAGATAGATAGATAGATAGATAGATAGATGATAGATATCACATCTTCTTTAACCACCAATCAGTGGGCATTTGGGCTCTCCACAGTTTGGTTGTTATTAATGCTGCAATCAGTATTGGGGTGCATGTGTATCTCCAATCTGTATTTTTGTATCCTTTGAGTAAATAGGAATACAATTGCTGGGTTGTAGAGTAGTTCTATTTTTAATTCTTTGAGGAACCTCCATACTGTTTTCCAGAGTGGCTGTACCAGTTTGCTTTCTCACCAAGAGTGTAAGAGGCTTCCCCTTTCTCCACATCCTCACCAATATCTTTTATTCCCTTTGCTATTAATTTTAGCCATTCTGATAGGTGTGAGGTGGTATCTAATTGCAGTTCTGACTTGTATTTTCCTGATTATGAGTTATGAGCATGCCTCATGAGCACTTCTAAATAACATATATGCTAAATGGAAATATATTTATTGGTTTAGCACTTCTAAATGGAAATACATGAATTAGTTTAGAAGTCCTCTTCTTTGGGGAGAAGGCTTAAGAGATCGGGTAAGGATCATTTTAGTTTGCTTTCGTGACTTTTTTTTCTAATATTTACCTGTGACTGTAATACTTTTATCTAAATTTAAGTTACCAGGTTTCAACCAAGTAATGGATGTGGGTCTTTTTGTTCTGTTTTTATAATTTTTAAATTGATACAAAATCTGATGCTATATTAAAAAACTTTGCAGTAGAAGGATAATGCAGATGCCCACATGAGGGGCAGTATCTTAGAGAAAATGCATCTTCCCCTGTGCATGGAGGCTCTTGGTAGTAAAAAGTATTAACAAGAGGAACACTGCACCAAAAGGTAGTTGGAAGTATAAGAGACAGTCTTTCTGAGACTGGGTATTTCCATGAACTCTGACTTGAATATATTTAAACTACCTTTGAAATGATGAAAGTTATTAGCAACACATGACAAAGCAGCATAATATGAAAATTATTCTAAATCAGTCTACAGTAGAGTATTTGACTGTTGAACAGGATTATTCTTCATACAGATGATTCATAGCATTGTTACTACTTTTAATTTATTATCCCTTTCATATAGGAGAAGTGATCTAATAATGTTATAGAATTATGTGAGATGTATGATAGAAATATGATGTGATGGAACAACTGGGTCTTTGCACTAAAATAAATTTTATGAGTTACATAGTATTTAATAGTTTCTGGCTGGAGTTAAATAATACCGTAATTGGGATTTATCCAAGCAGGGATAGCATCAGTGGTGTGGATTTACTTCCAAAGAATTAGTTGCTTTCTTAGGCAAATTATTTATGGATCATTTACCAGGTCTTATCTCTCACACATTCTTTCTAGAGACTGGGATGTATATGTGCCTGTGCGAGAATGTGTAGCTGCATGTGTAACAATGTGGCAACATATGTAACACTATTGAAAATGATACCTAGAATGTTATTGCAAATTGTAAGCTAAGATTGAAAAGCTTTGGAAAATAAGTAGCAATATGTCTACAGCCCAGATCCAAACGTGGGTTCCAGGTAACTTAGCAAGACTTCCTAAAAGATGGATGGTGATGTAGCAAATGCAGGAAAGGGATGGAAGGGTTGGAAGAAAAGAAAAGTGGGAAGGTTGGAAAATAAACAGATAGCTCCTGTTCTACTTGACTCACTTCCTCAGTGTGCTTCCTTACAACACTACCAAGGCTCAAGTCAGGGAAAGGAGAATATGAAATAGAATTAGAGTTTTGCTATCTAAAAGTTAGAATGTCTTAGAACTGGACATAACTATAAATTACCAGCTGTTGCAGGTAATGGGAAAGAAAAATGTGATGGTTAATTTTATGTGTCAACTTGGCTGAGCCACGTGCCTCAATATGTGTCAAACATTATTTTGGGTATTTTTGTGGGGATGTTTTGGGTGAGATTAGCATTTTTTGATCAGTGAACTTAGAGTAAAGCAGATGTCTTCCATGAGATATCTTCCATGAGGTTCCCTGACTAATACAGGGAACAAGAGAACATGTTTGAAGCAGTGGTGAGAGAGAAAATAAAGCTGTCTTCTGCTTATGCCCTAAGAAATCTAGCCCACTCAATAAATTGGTTACAGACTAGACAATGCTTCCTCTTACACTGAAGACTGGAGAAAGACTCAGGGAAACAGAAGAAAACAGTGAATTTTATCTCACCTCTCTCTGCTGGTATAGCTCACATCTCTTTCCTTTCATCCTTCTCCAGTGTAATTGGTTCTATCATGTAAAAAGGTTGAATTGGTCTCTTGCTGTTACAGAATGTGTCATATTATTATCCAGAAATTCTTTTATGTCAAATAGAAGCATCTAAATAGTATAAAATTGTTGACAGATGTGTAACACCTCACAAGTCAGTGACACTTCCCCCTTTTAACTGAATCTTGCAACTAAATAGGGCATTTTTAAATGACACAATTATTGAATCCACTTTGAGTAGAGTTACAATCCACCATGCCACACATTCCATCACCAACCCACACTTATTTACAATGCCATACAAACCCTATGAAAATAAATCACCTTGTATTCCAAATACCAAAGTCTCATACCAATATTTCTTATATTTCATTGCCCTTTGTCTAATAACATAAATGCCTTAGATATGCAGATGTATACCAGTTTATATACATTTGATGATAGTCTAAAAATAGCTTGATTCTCTTTATCTTTTTTCTTTTTCAAAAAAATTATCCTTGTTGCCTAAATTGAAGCAAAGAAGTATAATTGGGTATACTTTAAGAGAAGTAGACTTATAGTTTACTCTCTTAGGTGATGGTCATTTTTTCCATATCCTGAAGAATAATTTCTAAATAGCTTTCTGATCTGAGTAGAAACTGCTTTTTTGGCCTTCTCTATTAAGTATCTGTCCTTTGCATGAATGCGCCATAGTTGAAAATGGCTATTACTTATTAATATATTGGGATCTCCTTTTATCCTCAACACACTGGTACCCAATATCAGCCAGCCTCCTTACTGCCGAATTAGAAACACCTTTTAGTGCAAGCCAAAGGAAAATGGGTGAAAATGGTAAAACTACTTCCAGATTTGGCCTCTGTAAGTTCTCACACAATCATTCTTATAATATTATATCTTTGCTTATAAACTAATCTAGTTGGATGTAGGAAATCCAAGGAAAGATTGTAAGGCTCCTGAGTGGTGACAAGTGGATTTACCACATGGAATGTGCCTTCATCTCTACAGGACTGTGTGGAAGAGAAATCCCATGGTCAGCCATCTTAGACTGGAACATAGAAAATAAATTAAGAGCTTGGGGTGCCTACTACTACAACTAGCAGTACTTACCATTAATAATACAGATATGAAAACTTTAGCCACAATAAATTACTTTCATTCTTTGTCCATGCTATCCTGAATTCTAACATGCCCTCTGCCCTCTAACACCCACCTTTGTGTACTAATCTGTTTTGTTTATTTTTCTGAATCAAATTCTCCTCTCTCTCTCATACCTATGGCATGAATTTACAATCACCAACAAAACTTATTACATGTCTGATATCACTCTTTATGTCATAATACATTTTGTTTTCTATCATACAGAACACATTTTTGTATATCCCTTATCAATTAGTCTAATACTTGGAACACATAGGCGTATAAAGCAAAATAGTTATGCCCCATCAGTGTTATTGCTCATATCCATTAATAAATCTATTAAATACGTTTTCTATTTTCTAACTTATTCTAAATACCCATAGTTGTATATCTAGCTGCAAAACACCTTTATCTTAGTATATTTAAATTAAAAATAATTAACAGGAGAGTTGAAAGTTACATTTGTTAGAAGAGAAAAAAATGTAAGTAACATCTATTATACAAGTCGCTGTTGTGACACACATTGAAGGTGAATCTTCAGTGAAGAGTTAAGAATTCTTCACATTTTAGAAACCATTAACATTTTGAAGTTACAGAATACTGAGGTCAGCAGTAAGCAGACTAAATGGTGCCCATGAGGACGTCAGCATATGTCCCCAAAAGTAAATTTCTTATCCCCTTATCACAAGAAGCAGCCTATTAAGTAGTTATGGTAGTAAATTTTAAATTCCCCTGAAGAAAAGGTTGACAAAATTGAATTATGAAGAAGAGCAAAGAAGATTAAATTACCAGAAGAAGAGCAAAGTCTTGGGAGTAACTTCATAGCAACCTTCAGGCCCATGAAGTTTTATTAAGTAGAGAGTAGGAAGGATACAATAAGATAACATTGCTGAATTTGCAAATGTTTGAATTATCTACAAGCAATGTCTGAAGGGTGTAAACATTGCATTGGAGGATAAAGGGAATTTGTAAAAATTTAGCATTAGGAAGCTTTCAGGCCAACATATTCCTCATTCTAGAATCAAATGACTACCAAGTCTACCCCTCTCATGTCTAAGTTGAGCAAACTGAATCTTAGAGAGGTTAAACAGAATTGGTACATTACTTGAGATTTCAGAATTTGGAAGTATTTATTGAGTCCTGCAAAAACATAAACTTGTTATTACAAGTCCTCTGATTTAAAAAATAAAACCCATTTGACCATTCCCAAGATGGCTGAAATCAACATCTGAAAATGAGGAATATATATTGGATTAATTCCATCTTTGCTACTTATCCTAATTTGAGTCAGGTAAGATCAGACTACATCTTGTTTCTGCAAGTTCTTTTGGTTGAGTGGTAAATGCTTTAGAAACATCAGCATACTCACTGACCACATCATGTGGCCAAGTTTCCTGAACATACTTAAAGAGGGCATAGGATGGCTACTTTTGATGTGTCTCTCCATGATTAAAGGATTCTTTTATTCAGGATCCTAGCATGAATAAAACAGACCCAGAGAAGGGAGGTAACTGTTATATAGGAGACTCATGTCATTGCCTTTTCTGAGATATATTATATTTCATTCTATAAATATTGATTAGGCTTGCATGTAGCTAAAAGTCATCAAAAAATTGCTACCCCCAAAGGACTTACAACTGGACTATTCACTTAGGAATGATTCATGGGGTAATTTTTGTACATTGGGAATTTGATAGTTCTTATAGTGAAATATCATTACTGTCATTAGGAAAACCAAATATTATATAATGAAAATTTTGTACACTTTTTACAAATACGACAAGGGGAGTAAGGAACTTTTGATATGGTTGATATAGCAATACTCAAACAGTATAATGATTATATTTTGGAGCTCAGTTACATCTAAATAGACCAAGTCACATAAAGCTAAAAGGAGCCTTATGGAGCCATAGAGATTGTACCTCTGAATCTAAGGATGAATAAGCCCAGTTCATTACATTCATTGATTTATATAACAGGGGCTTCAGTTGGTTGAGCATCTGACTCTTGATTTTGGCTCAGGTCATGATCTCAGCTTGTGGGATCAAGTCCCATATTGTGCTTTCAGCATGAAGCCTGATTGGGATTCTCTCTCTCTTCTCTTTGTGCCCCTCCATTCTTCTCTCACCCCCCTCAATAAATTAATAAACATTTTAAAAAGAGAAAAAACTTTTACACAACAGAACAATGTGGGTGGTGATAATTATTGTGGAAAATAATAAGGTAGGGAGGGGAGACAGAATTATGGAGTGTAAGAGTTAAAATTTTTCAAAGAACAGAATACGAGAGTGATGCTTAGAAATCATATTTGAGCAGTGAACCAAAGGAGTAGAGTAAGCGAACCATGTAGAAAATCTGGGCAAGAGTTTTACAAAAGGGGATATGTTCTGGGAATGTTCTGAATTGAGGAGCTGCAAGAAGACCAGGGAAGAATTAGTAGAAAATAGAGTAAAAAACATATAGTAGAACTGGATTANGGTGGGCACTTGTGGGGATGAGCACTGGGTGTTATGTGGAAACTAATTTGATAATAAACTATTTGTAAAAAAATAATAAAACAAAAAATTTAAAAAATAAAAATGAAACTAAAAAAAGCCTGGATTATATAGTTTGTGGATGATTATGAAGATTTCAGTTTTCTTCAAAGTGAGTTCAGAAGATACCTGATTATTTTAAATAAAATAATTCAATGAAATGTCTTCTGTCTTACAAGGATAGCTCTGGCTGTTCTCTTTAAACTGTAGGAAAATAGACATAGTAAGATGAACGTAAAGGCAGAAAGACCCGTGGAAAGTCTATTAAATAACATGAGAGAATAGTGTCTTGGAAATGCATAGTTAGCATGGGCAGGGTAGAAAGTATACATTTTGAAGGTAAAGAACAACGAGATTTACTAAGAATTAAATGTGAGTTGTGAAAAAGATAGGAATCAGGAATGACTCCAAGATTTTTGTCCTGAAAGCTAGAAAGTTGAATTGTCCTTTAAAGAGATGAGAACATTGTGTGAAGAACAGGTCTGGAGGGAAAACCAGAAGGTAAATTTTAGATATGCTAATTAAATTTCATGGGAGATATGCAAGTGGACAGTTAGGTATGTGATTCTCAAGTTCAGGGGACAAGTTCAAGTTAGAATTATAAATGTAAAAAATATTGTACAGAAGACTTAAATTCATGACACTGAATAAGTATGCCAAGAGAGTGAATGTGTAGATCAAAAAGAGATGAGGTTCAAGGTCTGAACAAGTATCATGAAATTTGGGGGCTGGGGACTGGGAAAGAATGGTAAAGTGGACCAAAGAGAAGCAAGTTATGGAGTAAATACAGAAACAGGTAATATCCTTGGGAGCCATTGGAATTTCTAATGTTTGTTGTTGTTGTTTGTTTGTTTTGCTTTTTACTTTACTTCATCTTAAAACTTCAAGCTCTTACTCCAAAGTCATTGTCCTCATGCTTTTATGAAGAATTCCTAGTCATATTAGGACTTGCAAAAGTAGCAAGTCAAATATTCTGTCAAGTATTTGATAACCTTTATCTCAAAATTAGATTTTAGTAGTAATGTCATTAATTAAATCAATGAACTCCCACATACCTAACAGAGTTATCATTGCCTTCTTAAACTTCATTGGAAAGTTATTCCAGACACAGAAATTCAAGCACAATCTAAATCACATATGGAGAAGAAAAATACAACTTTGAAAGTTTTAATAAGGCCAACTCTCATCAGTTCTCCAATTTTAATGCCTAATGAATTAGGGTAATTGAAATATTCATGTTAATGGTGGGTGTTGAGCAAATTAAAAAAAAACAAAAACCTGAAAATAAATTACCAGCCCTTAACTCACCCCTCTCGCTCACAGTTAGTACAAGCCTGTGGAGTGAAGGTTGACGAGTAAAGAGATGGATCTCTCTTTAACCTCTTTACCCAATCAGTCACCCACTTCTACTTAGTTTTTCTAGCTCACCCCTAAACCCATCCTTAGAGGTACTGGTCATGTATAGGCATCAAAATTCACTTCTCTCTTAGAGGTTGAACTAAATTCCTACTTTCTTGCTCTGCCTTTGCTTTCTCTCCCTTCTTGCTTAGCATAAATATGGCTATTGAAATTGTCACATTCAAATTCACTGGAATACGTTCCTATTTGTAGCTTTTTTTCATATTTCTCATATGATTTATTCTTTTTAATTTTCTCTCTTTCCTCCTCAGACATCATTACAATGCGGTTAGTCTTTCAGGAGAATTTGGGTTTTGTTGATCAACTCTCTTTCTTGGAATTTATATTTCAATAAATTGTGCTTCATCTTTATTGACTCATTTCCCTTCTACTCTGTCATTTTCTTTTTTGTTCTTTTCAGCCTCTTGAGTCATGACTTTTAGTTTTCAAATTTTAAGATTTTGTCCAGTGTATACATGTTGAGGCCCCAGATTTATTTCTGTATGCTGTTCTCACTGCATTTTACACTATACTTTTATTTGTAACTTTCCTAAAATTTTAGTGATTTGTTTTCCATTGTAATCAAGAGTTATTTAAATGGATGTTTCCAAGTGAATACATTTATTTTTCACTGTTATGTTCAAGGTCATGTATTGTTAATTTCTATTATTATTGCCTTGTCTTCAGATAATATAGCCATTATAATCTCTCATTTTTGGGATTTCTTTAATTTTTCCTCAGTGGTTTAAATAATGGTCCATTTGTTTGAAAGTTCCATATGTACTTAAAACAAATTAATCTGATAATTTTAAACACAGAGACCTATTTCAGACAAATCTAGTTAATAATAGTAAGCCAATCATCTATTTAAGAATGAATAAATATTTATATTTGTAATGTGCCAAGCACTGTACAAGGCAGCAAAGATATTGCAATGAAAATAATTTTCTGTTTTCATTGGGTCTAATCAGAAAATATAATGAACAAGCAAGTAAACCTATTATGTATTAGTACATGATAAATTGAGTGGAGATACTAAAGTAGTGCTGAGTGGATGGAGAGTGCCAGGAAGGGAAGCCAGAAAGCTGTTATTTTATAAAGATCAGACAGGGCTTTCCTTGAGGAGATGACATTTGAGGCAAGACCTCAGAGAAGTAAGAACAGCCTTGTGAATATCTGGGAAGCCTGTGTTCCACATAAGGAATTGTTAATGAAAGCAGCCCAAGGCAAGAACATTCCTGGTATAATCCAAGAATAGCAAGGAGATCAAAGTGGCTGGAGAACTTTAAGTAAGGGAAAAGTATTGGTCAGATGGGGCTGGTGGGCAGATCATACAGTAGGTTGAGAGCCATGCAAGCAACATCAGCTTTTATTCTGAATAAGATGGGAAACCTTTGGTGGGCTTTGAACATAGAAACACTGTGATCTGACAGGAATTTTTGTTAAAAGAATCTCTCTGTGTTTCTGGGTTGAGAATAAGCTTGGATGTGGGGAAGAACTGAGCAAGGACAACTGTGAGGCCAATTAGGATTTAGGGGAGATTTAAAGGTAGCCTCAAGCAGAGTATAACACTTAAGATAGTGAAAAGTGGTTGAATTCATGGTGCGTTTTGAAGGTAAGAGTCAGGATTTCAAAACAGACTGGGGTAGTAGTGTGAAAGAAAGAGAGGACACAAGGATGATGTTAAAGTTTTTGGAGTGAGCAATCGGAGGATGGAATTTACCACTTAGAGACAGGAAAGTCTATAGATGGAATGGGTTTGTATGTTTACTTTTAGACATTTTACATTTGAGTTGCTAATGACACAGAGAGGAGGCTGAATAGCAGTTGGTTAAAAAGTCTTTAGATCAGGAAGATATCTGGACTCTTTGTAGACATTTGAGATTTTGGGAGAGATTAAAAGAGCCATGGGCCTACATGAGATCTCCTATCTCTATATTAAAAAGATTAGCAATGAGACTAAGAAGTGAAACCATTTGGGCACTTCTGTGTTTAATTGTAGAGGAAATGAGAAGGAACCATTCAAAGAGCCTGAGGCGTGTTGATAAAGAAGTAGAAAGATGAAGATGCTGTGATTTCACAGAAGCCAAAAATTTCAATAGTAAGGGAGCAATCAGTTCTATCAAATATAGTTGGTCAAGAAGGATGAAGACTGGGAAGCTCACATTGGATTTAGCAATTTTGAGGTCATTAGTGACACTGACAAGGGCTGATAATGGGATGAGCAGCTGATGGAGTCAGCTCTAGATAGACAAACATGTATATAAGCTTGTTTTCAAGGAGTTCCTATAAACTTGGAATGAGGCAGTATCCAGAACAGGAAAAATTGAAAGATAAAATTGTTGAGTCATTGTCTTTGAGTATACCAAAGAGGCTCAGGTCTAGTCCACAAATGGAGAGAGGTACTAAAAGAGAAGACTATTACTTGATTTTCGTCTCTCTGTATTTCACAAGGGGCATGTTCAGATCTTCTCATGGTTGGAGAAGCATTGCCTGTTTTCTGCCAGAAATCCTTGCAATCATGTATCTTCTCTTCCCTGGACTCTGTCTCTCACTTACAGGATAGGAAAGGTCAAAGAGCTTAAAATTTTGCCTCTCTCTTACCTATTTGATAAGCCCACCTTGAAGATATATGTTTACTAATGAGGTACTATTTTTCTCTTTTTAAAAATTTAAACCTTCTTAATTCCCTCTGATTATATCAATTATACTCATTACAATTAACATAATTTTGGGTAGTGATCTTTCCATATGTATTTTATCATAGCTCTATTTTGTGGTGTTTATTTTCCTTAAATATTTGGGGATCATTGGCTTCCTACTCATGTCTGTGTTAGAGTACTCCTGCTTCTATCAGAGCCACACTCAGATGAGAGCTGCTAGAAAAGATCTGTTAGTGTTTGCAGCATGATGTGGGATCCCTGCCCCTCCTGGGTTTGTTATTATGCAGAACACTGATTTGCTTCTCTATCCCAGTGCAGAGTCTCACTATTCTTCACTTGGGACACACTTCCTACACTTTTTCTTGAGAGATAGGGGCTATGTTTGAAAAGTTCTGATGGTAGCTGTCTAATTTGTCACCCTAATATTTGTTTAATGGTTGCCTTTCCCTGGGGATTTATTAATGGAGCCTGGCTCTCTGCTTTTACTATGGCTCTAAAAAAATCTTTTTTTTTTAATTGTTAATGTTTATTTATTTTTGAGAGAAACAGAGAGAGAGAGAGAGAGAGAGAGAGACAAGAGGGTGAGTCGGGGAGGGGCAGAGAGAGAGGGAGATAGAATCTGAAGCAGAATCCCAGCTGTGAGCTGTGAGCACAGAGTCTGATGTGGGGCTTGAACTCAAGAGCTGTGAGATCATTACTTGAGCTGAAGTCAGCTGTCCAACTGACTGAGCCACCAGGTGCCCCCAAAACCTTTTTTTTTTTTTTTGTATATTTTTGATCATGGTTGTCTATGGTCATTTTCCTGTAAATATGATTGATTCTGCCCTCTGTCTTTCAGAATATCCCCCAGATTTCTCACTTACTAATCTTATATCTTACTATTCTGGTATTTTTCACTGATAAATTATTCTCTGCATTTTTGTGAGATTTGCGACAGAGGTAACTTGGAAGAGTATTGATAAATGTCAATATTCATTCATTCACCATATTAACTAATTTTTATTTTTCTAACTTACTTGAAAACCTATAATAGGTTCCATTTTTTGGTATATTTTTAATAATAAGAAAAACATGCTTCTGTAAGAAAATATTTTACAAAGTGTTTATCATAAAAAGAATTTCTGTTGAATTTCACCCTAATCCTTCTCACTTCTTATCTTCTGAGTGGTCATCACCCATGGCAGTTTTTCATATAGATGTGTATGCAGGTATGTAAATAAATATTTTGTATTTTTTCATGTAAATAAAAGTTATATTGCACATATTATTTCAAAAGTATTATACTGGAAACTTTTCATGTCTTACATATAAGCCTTTGTGTGGTTTATTATCTCCATCTCATATAGAGATAATGAAGTTAAAAATTGCTGGCTCAAGTCAACAGACAATAAGTGGTGTTGTAAGGTCAAGAAGAGTAAAAAAGGGATTTTGAGGGCTCACCTGTGAACTTGAAAAAGTTTCCTCATCTGTAAAATGGTACTACTACTAATGATAATAATACCCATCTTATAAAATTACTGTAATATATGAAAAAAATGCCCAGAAAATACCATGAAGCCTGGGGTACAGTAAGTGCTCTATTACCTCAATTGTTTTCTTAAAGGAAATAAAATAAATTGCCAGATGATGCCAGACAACAAATAAACCATAAATGTTCCCAGGTATCATAGTATCTGAAGAACAGTATCCCAAAATAATTATTTGAAATCAGAGGACATTGGACATCAGTATAAGGGTAAAATAAATGTTCCTGCAAAGATATTCTCACCTCTGGATACTTTTTCTTACCCTTTTAGTTTTCACTATAATGATTGTACTTCAGAGATCGAGGGGAGTTACTGCTGATTTTTTTTTCATCTTTATGAGCCCACTGGCCAAAGAATAGCTTCCCAACCAGATAAACACTATAAAAATGGAAGCCAAAATGCTACCTCTAACCGAACTGTTGTTCCAAGATTGGAAAGACTCCCCCCACACACATTTACTTATATCAAGCATGTTCATTTATGAGGGATACTCCATTTGTCTTTCTGCAGGGTAAGGCTTAGGGAAAGGATTCAATAAAACTGTTCCTAAGAGTGCTGATGTTCGAAGACTGTCAACACCTTCAGTAAGAATATGCCTGGAAAGTTCACCACTCTAAAAACTCGACTGCCTCAGAGATCAATAAAAGGTTGAAACCACATACTTACAACTCATTAATTTTACATACAGGGTTTTCTTTTCTTTCTTTTTTTAATTTATTCATCTGTTTTGAGAGAAACTGAGACGGCATAAGTTGGGGAGGATCAGAGAGAGTAGACAGAGAATCTCAAGCAGGGTCTGTGCTGCCAGCACAGAGCCTGGCATGCAGCTTGAACTTAGGAAACCATGAGATGGTGACCTGAGCCGAAACCAAGAGTCAGATGCTTAGCCAACTGAACCAACCAGGTGCCCTTAATTTCAGATTTGCCTAAAAAGGACAAAGCTTTTAAAAATGTGCTACACTATTTTTATTGTTATTTTCTTTGTGCAAAATAAGTAGTTGGCTAAATTCATGAATTTAATTCATGAATTAAGGAAAAATATAAACTTAGTATGGTAAAACCTTGGTTTGTGAGCATAATTTGTTCTGAAACATGCTTGTAATCCAAAGCACTTTTATACCAAAGCATATTTCCCAATAAAAGTAATGGAAACTCAGATGATATGTTCCACAACCCAGTAATATTCATATAAAAAGGATCATAATACTGTAATGTAATACAAAATAATAAATAAAATACAAAATATTAAGAAAAATAAACAAATTCACCTGAACTTAGCTTTGAAAACCTTGGTGGCTGGTGTGAGGTTGACAAGAGAGAGGAGCATTATTGTATAGGATGCCTTTCACTATCGCTAACGGAATTACTGCTCTCTTTTGGCCCAGTGGAATCTTTTTCTGCATGGGAGCCATTGCATATGCTCACAGGGATGTTGACTATTGCAGAGTATTAATAAACTTTTGTCATATATTATATTTAATGTAACTGGCAATAAGACAGTAGAGGAAAAGTTCTTTTTCTACAGGCAACCTGATCTAGAATGAAGTGAAGCATTCCTAAGTTTACTCTTGTCTAGAAAAGCAAAAAACTGTCCATAGTTGCTTTGATGTGACAAAAAACATACTAGTATCATTTTTAGGCACCTTCCAACATTATGAAAAATCACTGACTTCTGCAAAACACTGTGGCTTGAGATGGGGCATTCAAGCATGGGAGATAATCACCCACAATCCCAATCCTCCAGCAAGCAAGTGAGTGAGTGAGCAAGAGAGAAACCATTGGCTCAGTTGTGAGATGTGATGTTCTTTGTCAGGCACTACTCGTATTGTAAGACATCGCTCACTTATCAAGTTAAAATTTATTAGAAATGTTTGCTTGTCTTGTAGAATACTTGCAGATCAAGTTCCTCCCAATGTGAGGTTTTGCTGTACATACCACAATAGAATACTATATATCAATAAAAATAAACTACTGTTACTTTCAGTAAGTTATATAAATAACTTTATATAAACTTTATATATATAAATATATATATAAACTGTTTTATATAACAGTAACTTTTAAAAGATTGTATAGAGTGTGTGCTTTTTAATAAAGTTAAAAACATCTAAAATGATGTGTTTTTTAGGGCATACACTGTATTAAGGAACTCTGCACACATATATCCACAAGAACATGGTCATTCAGGATGATTGTTACTTTGGATTGGGGAAGGAAGAGAAAAGAAAAGAATACCATGAGAGCTCATTTAAGTTACCATCAAGGCTCTATTTTTCATAATTGATGCAGGTTCACTTTGTTATTTAAAATAAGCAAACAACTAAATAGGATGAACGATTTATGTCTTGAAACAAGAATTGTATTTAATTTAGGTCCTAGGAAAATAAATAGTTAAAAAAATGACATAAAAAACTTTGCAAGAGAACTTATATTTTTCTCCCTCTCTCCCTCTCCATCAGAAGTCAATTGAAATACTAAACATATTTCTGCTTCTTCCAATTCCAAGATTCTCTGGCTTTTTTTCAAATGTCAGCAGTCACACAACTCAAGGAGAATCTTTTGATATTCACATTTATTGTAATATAGAATATAAATGCATTTTGATTCTGCTTCTTGAACTTAAAAAGCTTGTATGGTTAAAATTGCAAACCCAGGAAGTGAGGGATCATTATTTTGAATCACAAACTGAGATGATTTTATACAAGAAAATATAAGTGGCTCCTGTAAGCAATGGGTGGTGATAGAGGGGGGCTAGAGAGAACAAAATAAAGATGTTAAAATGGTCTGTTAAGGAGGAGCCAAAGCAAGGATAGCTGATTTTATTTTATTTTACTTTATTTTATTTTTTATTTTATTTTATCTTTTATACATGTATACAGTCATGACTACATATATTCAAGTGCCTTATGTTTAAATGACTGAATGATTATAATTAGAAACCCAGACTTTAGGGGCAGAAAAATAGATGTTGAAGGTCATCGAAGATTCACCTAATCCATTTCATTTGTCTTCACATTATTCTGAGTAATTCCCTTACATTGCAGATGGATTAGATTGAATAAACAATATGCTCTCTCTGATTTTATCAATGTTCTTTAAAAGCAAAATGAAACAAAAATTGAATTTGACACCAGACCAAAAGTCTATTTTAGGCACTCATGACATACCACAGGGAGGCCTCACACTCTAAAGATTCAATTATGTAGGTTTATAGCCATTTGCTACAATCTTTGGGGACAATCTACATGTGTTGGTTGAATTCAAATACTACTTTTAAGATTTGGAAACCATTCAATGTAATAGTCACAGAAAGTATTCTCTGTTGCTCAAAGAATTGTAAATATATTAAATAGGTTCATCGAGTCATTATTAAGTCTGGCTATTCATCATATACCAGTTAAACTTTGACCAAATCAGTGAAGGCAAGGAAGCTTCTTTGAATTTATATCTCTAAGTCCTGTGTCTTTAGGTCCAGATAGGTACAGTGAAGCCTTGAGACAGAAGCTTTTTGACAATCAAAATGCAGATTTTATCTTTACTATTTTAGAGTCAGTAAACCTGAGGCAAGCTAAGCCAGTCTGTGCCTGGCCACCTCAGACTTACACCTTTGTCACCGTTTACAGTTTAGGCAGAAGACTGCGTTCAGGCTTCCCATCGCTACATTTCAGGATTTCATTAGTGTGTGAGGCTTCCCAAATGAGTATTTCAAGTGACAGATGATTTTGTTGTGCCCCTTCTCCACAGCATCAATATCCACTATTCTATGGAGGATTAACTAGAGTAAGCACCCTGCAGTCACTGCTTATGAATTGTAAATGTGTGACAATTATGGCTCTTGAGGTACAAAACACATTTTTTATAGTGATTTGTGGGGCCCATTTTTATTGGGAATGAGCTTAAAACTGCCAGATTCATTAGCTACTTGAGCTACACTGGTCATATCCTTTGTGTGTTTGTGCATTAGGCTTTCTTAATCAGAGAAATAAGCTTACATAATTTCTTTTAAATTACACATAGTGGGGAAGGAGGTATTCAACACGGGAAGGATAGTGAGAAAAACTATAAAATAGAAATGCCAAGAGTGGATTCACATTAAAAAATATTTAATGAGCAATAAAATGCCTCTGTAGCGATTCCAAGGGATGCACAGCGTGGTCCGGGGAAGAAACAGTGAGCTGCAGTAATTCCTCCTGAGACAGGTACAATTTAGAGAGTCCAATTAGTTTCCGCTGCTCCGGTCCCCTTGTCTGGTTGTCTATCTTATTTTTCCCCCTCTTTGGAGTTATTAACAGTATACTGAAGTTGAGATATTTTCAGCAAAGATGATTTCAAGGATTGAGTGTTACCTCATCTTTTACAAAAAGACCACAAGGAGGATCTCATTGTGTGAGGGACTGAAAGATACTTTCCCTATGAAAGGAGTATCATAAACAGGAAAACAGAAAAAGCATAAAGTATAAGCACATTTTTTTAGGATATCCACAAACTAATAAAGTATATGAGGGTATGTGCATGTATTCATACATGTATATATGTATATAAATATATATTTATTTATAATTTATATATTTATTACATATAATTTGTCTATATAATTTATATAAATGAGGTGATATTTACACTAACTTAGTGTCATTGGCATTTATTCAATAAATACCCATTGTACCAGGTACTCCGCTAGGTTGGGGGATATGATAATAATATAAAATCAGCTTTCTCCTCGTGGACTTCATTCTAATTGGGTTATGAGAAAGTTGTTAATCAAATAATTACACAAAATGATGTATAATTAATAATTCTGCCTTTTCTCTGGCTCTTACAATAAACCTAATCATCTGGACCTTTCGACTTCTTTCTGGACTTCTGAATTGATGAGTGGGTCAGCCTCATGTCTCAGAAATGCTGAGGCACTAGTGCAATATTGCTTTTCACCTCATGTATCTTCAGGTGCTCTTAAGACCATCCGTGTAGGAAAAAAATGCTGAGGCACATAACAAACTGTAGGTTTTTCTGGAATTCTTGTGAGTGGTCTCATCAGCTTGGGGCAGGGTTTATTCCACCATTCCCAGATCCCCTTCTCCTGTTGGTTAATTCATGTGACAGCTTGGCTAGGCTATGGTGCCCAGTTGTTTGGCCAGACACTAATTGAGATGTTGCTGTGATGACATCTTCTAGATGTACTTGAATATTTATAATCATTTGACTTTAAGCAAAGCAGATTATACTCCATAACGTGAGTGGGTGAGTGGGCCTCACCAATCACTTGAAGGTCTTAAGGCTCAAACTCCATTTCAGAGAGAAGATGGACTTCTCCCTCAACACTGGAACATCAAAATCCTGCCTGAGTTTTCAGCCTGCTAGCCCGTCATGTTTCTTTCAGACTCAAGGCTGCAAAATGAACTCTTACTTGAATTTCCAGCCTGCCAGGTTGCCCTATAGATTTCGGACTTTCCAAGCTCTACAATCTTGTGAGCGAATTCATTAAAATAAATTTTACTCTCTCTATATAAATATCCCATCACTTCTGCTTCCCTTGAGAATCCTGTCTGATATAATATTAACTACTACAAAATAGATTAAATGGATTATCTGCAGTTGGCTTTCTTAGAAGCAAACGCTGAATTGAAGCTTCATGTGTAAATGATTGAGCAAAGAGGTACTTCCAATAAAAAGCCAGGAAAGGAGTGGAGGAAAGTGGGGAGTGAAAGGACATGTGCCATCAACAATACGACTTCAGGCAAAGTTCTACCTTATCCTGGTTTTATGGGGAGCGAATTATACCTGAGAGTTGGTCCTACCTTGAGGAAAGGAGCTCAAATTTCATATTCTGCAGAAGTGAATCATTGGATAGAGATTAGTAGGGCCTCTAACAATCAGATACTGCTGGCTTTCTGTGCTGCTGGTGCAATTTGTTAGAAGCAGAGCACACAGACACTACTAGTAAGCTCGATTTGCAGTAATGTGGGTGAAGCACGAACAGTCATGCTACATAGATAACAAATCTGGTTGTAAGCCATACCATATGCCAACTACTTTGATAACATACAGAGGCAATGAATACAATGATGGGTTAAACATAAAAGTTAATATGGTTGCATCTCTCTTACACCGGAAAGAAATATCTCTCCTTCTCCTGCAGAAAAGAAATTGTAGGTCAAATACCATCACAGTGAATCAGTTGACACCCGACTATGTTCCCAGCCCTGCACTGGGTGTTGAGGAAGAAACACACAAGTACAAACCCTGTTTTCTTCTCTCCAGAACTTGACAGATAGAAATTGAAAAATCATGTATGTGGATTTTTATTATCTATATAACCTTTGAGCCTCTTCTTCATTTATAATGCAGGGATGGTAATGATACTTCTTTCATTTGACTGGTAAGAACAATAAATAAATGCATGGAAAATAGCCTAGAGAAAACCATACATGAAAGCAGTTTCTACTTTTTATTCTTTTGCTGCACTTTCATGAAGTCCCAAGCCTTGTTTTCGTCACCATTTTTTTGCCTATATCTGAGCATAGCTCCTGACTCATAATGGACATTTCATATGTCTCAATGAATGAACAGGAGAGGTTACCTAGATAACAATTGATTTTTTCCTCTTGCCTTTTTGCTTAACATTGTAACATTGTTTTTTAACATAGGATTCTCAAGGGCAAAGAGTTAATGCTAGTTGTAAGTTACATACAGCTGGCAGTTAATGTTAAGTAATAATATTTGAGTCAATTTTATATTTATATATTGTTCTTCAGGGATGTATCCATTGTTTATTAGCCTTTAGGGAAATGTCTTAAGTGTGAGGGAAAATAGAAGACATATGGGGCACAGGTATTTGCTGAGCTGTTCAGTGAACTACATTGTTGAAATGTTGCCAAGCTCTAGAGTTCTATTCAGAATTCTTAATCAGTCTGCATACACTTTTTTCATCTGCAAACTTATTAGCTACATACCATCATCTGTGTCTTCTGATTGTTCTAATTATAGTCAATTAAATAGCCTTCATCTCCCTGAAATGTGTTCCTTTCTTGACAAGGTAAAGGCTGCACCCAGGAAAGGGGGCTGCGTGCTTCTTTAGTCTCTTACTCATTCTTCAAGGAGTATACATATCCCCATTGTGCTGGCACCAATATATCTTGGAAATTAAAAAAAAAAAAAAGATGAATTAAAAAAAACTAGTAGGGCAACACATATTTTAAAAATCTCCCTTTATATGGGGTACCTGGTAGCTCAGTCGGTTGAAAACCTGACTCTTGATTTCAACTCACATCATGATCCCAGTGTCATGGGATCAAGCCCCATGTAAGGCTCTGTGCTGGGCTTGGAGCCTCTTGGGATTCCCTCTCTCCCTCTGCCCTTCTCCTCCATTTCCGTGTGCTCTCTAAATTAAAGATCTTTAAAAATTTTGCCCTTGGGCTATGCAATAAATAACAATAGATTTGCTGAATCAAGTTTAAGTTTACAGCTTGAATTTTACTTTTGCATATATCCATGTAATCACCATCTACTGAAAGAAAAGTAAGGTATTCCAGAAGATTCCTTTATGTTCCTTCCAGTCTTTAAGTCCCCATCTAGAGAGAACAATTACTCTGATTTCAAGACTCCCATATTAAATGTACTTGTTAAGAGACATTTAAAGAGATAACTTTGATACCCTTTGAAAGTGCTAGGCACAGGGGCACCTGGGTAGGTCAGTCGGTTAAGCATCTGACTTTGGTTCAGGTCGAGGGTTTGAGCCCCGTGTTGGGCTCTCTGCTTACAGCTAGCTCAGAGCCTGGAGCCTGCTTCAGATTCTTTGTCTCCCTCTCTCTCTGACCCTCCCCTGCTCACGCTGCCTCTCTCTTTCTCTCTCTCAGAAATAATTAAAACATTAAAAACAAAGAAAGAAAGTACTAGACACAGATGGGTCCAAGAAGATGTTAGATGATAATGAAGCAAAAGAAGACCTAAGAAGTTTAAGAAAATAAATCTTTATGANTTTCGTCGACACTGTCCACCCTTCAGGGACCCCTGGACCTGTCGGAGCCGGCGCGGCCTCCGACAAGTGGTGACATTTCAGTTCTATCTAGGAAAATGGTTCAAGTCAATGAAAATATGGAGAAAGAGGGACTTCCATGCAGGAAGAAATGGAATGCACAGGGAGTATTCTGTGCTTAGGTGGAAAGTAGGTCATTTTGCAAGACAGTAAGTTTGGTGGTAAGAGAGGCATGGGGAAAGAGCTAGAAAGATATATTTGCACCAGAAATCAAACTTTTCCTAAGTTAGGAGTTTGAATATTATACCATAAGCAGCAGAAGGCCAAGAATTCTCTAATTTGGGGTTGGGGAAGAAATTTGTAAAGGGTAATGAGAGGATCACTTACACAGCACTGAGGCAACATTTTCCACCAAATATGAAAATACCAGAATCATAATGTCCAAATGGCAACTTTCTGATGAGTTTTTTCCCAGGTCTTCTCTAAAACTCAAATTGCACAGTGTGGTATGGGAGGTATTAGAGACTTTATAAGAGAAAAGTTTCACATATTTAAATGACTTGGGCAGTACAGGGTTAACCATAAGAGATTTATTTCATAAACAACTTCACAGTACGTTTAATATGTGCATTAGGAATATTCGGAGGAGGGAATATATTTTCTCTTACATTTATATTTGGCTGAATTTTTTTAAAATTTAGAATACCTTATGGTATGGATAATGTTCCATAGTACATATTTTGGGATATGTCATTATAAGATAGAAACATGAAAAATGCCCTATTAGAAATTCACCCCTGTCTTGCATATTTCTAAACTCAGAAGGTCAAGCCATTTCCATATCATTTAAAAATGTTTGATCATTGCCATAATGTTAATCGAACCATCAATCAACCCAGATGTTTTCATCCTAGGACCTATAGTCCCAGAAATCTTCAAAAGTAGTACCTGAGGGTTGTTGGTGATGGAGGATAGGGAACTCCTTACCCTAATGAAAATATTTGGGAGTGTGTGAAAAACATTTGTCTTCAAAATTGAAATCCTCCTCTTGAAAGTAAGATGTTTTAGGAAGGGAGCGTTCTGTGAAGGAGAGCCCCTCTGAAATAGCAAGGTTCTTGATGCTGAGGAGCAAGCTTGAGTGACAGGTCGGTGGCACTGACATGGAAAGCTACACATATATGACGTGCTGTGAGGATGGGATTGCAGTAAGTTTGTTCTGCCTGAATGGGTTCACAGCCAAACTTCTGGGTTTGAATTTAAGGTCACACTGGGTGTAAGTCTGGCTGGATGTATTGACTAAAACAAATGAACTCTCAACTTGAAAAAACAATGAAGTAAATATCTGTAATGAGCCTTTCTCCTGCAGACCCTTAGAAATAGTTATAAATTAAGAGTTTAAGTCAGAGTGTTTCTACTGTGCATGGTTCAAGTTTCATTTTTCTGTTCTCAGTGGAGCATACCCCACCTGGTATTCAAAGCCTAGAGGTACTCATAGAGATACTCAGAAGAAGGGAAGAATGTGTACACACACACACACACACACACACACACACACACACACACGTATATACATATATATAGTACATAATTAACAATTTTGAGATTAAATGTCTGATTTTTTTATATTTTGATCATTGCAATAATCCTGGATGAATGTTTATCCCATTGTTGTTTGCCTATAATTCTTATTATGTGACTATTAAAAATGCTTGGGAAAAATAAAATACTCTGAGCAACAATACAGAAAGCATCATTTCTGTTTTTCATTTAAGATAATAACAATTCAGGATAAATTTTCAATGTTTTTGCACATCACTATGGCTATAGTTTAGAAATAACATTTAGAAAACTTTTGCTGTTCCTTTTTTTGGTTTACTTTGTATTATTATTTTAATTTTTATTATTTTGCCTATAAAATTTATAGATTTGGCTTGCTTCCAACCATGTAACGCCAAAAGTATGCTGTTCCTAACAATCTTATCTATATGGCAAAGGAAAATCTTGCTGCCACAAATGTTTAGTTAATATCACACTGAAGATAAAAAATACCTCAAAAACTAAAAGAACTAAATGCATTTATCCTAAATAGTTACCTAGAGTTTTGAAAATTTGCTCTCAGCTTAATATTTCTGTGGCCATATTCTAATAATCAACTGTAAAATGATTGTCTACCTTCATTTATCATTTATGGTGCCTTGTAGAAGAAAAAGCACATTCACACCCTTTAATTCACAGGGTTTTTACAACATACTCATGTGAATAGTAAGAACTAATATACTCCTTTCACAGGAAAAGAAATCGAAGCTCAGAAAACATGTCCTATATCATCTAGTAACCAGAATTTAATCTGATTTCATGACGAAACTGTGAACTATATGTAGAACCTAATAGTTTAGAGAAATAATTAAATCTGTATGTTTTAATGCTAGAAGAAGGTCCAAATATCATTTGATCTGATCAGATGAAATGTGATAATAAATACTCAGACATATCTAGTCCTTCTTCAGCATTACCCCACTCCAATCCCCACCATCTTAACCTCTTAGACTCAGCATTAACATTCTAGCTCCAGATTTGTGACACTTGGGTTATGAGCTTTTTCTATTCACTTAGGATTTACTGCCTTGATTTTTTAAGTTTCTTTTCTTTTCTTTTTTCTTCTCTTTTCTTTTCTTTTCTTTTCTTTATTCTTTCCTTTCCTTTCCTTTCTTCCTTCCTTCCTTCCTTCCTTCCTTCCTTCCTTCCTTCCTTCCACACTGACCAACCATTTTACTATCATAGAGTTTTAAATTATTTAAAACAGTAAAGAATGATGCTGGGTGCCAAATCCAATCTAACCTCTTCAATTCCTGGATAAGAGAACAAACCTCAGTGTGGTTATATACTTTTCCTAGTATGGCCCAACCATATCCTAGTATTCATCGGAAATTCTCTTTATGATGATCTTAGCTGCCTAACTTATTTGTGCATCTGAACTTTGATTTTATAATGGCCAGTTAAAGCAGTTCTCTTGCTACATTTCAGTTTTACTGGAATAATCACCAACAAATACTGTTTATGGTAGGTATTCTCAGAATCAGAAGAGAAATAAATGTTGTTGAGTGATAAAATTAAGATTCATTATTGGAATAGATTCTAAAACTATTAATATGACAAGTGGTACAAGGTAGAGGAATAGTTTGTGATATTCATTATTGTTGTCTTGGAAGAGCTAGAATTAGAAGATTGATTTCAACACGAACACCAGTCTTAAGATAAATATTTCCATATTAAATATATTTAACATTTATGTACCATATAATACATGCGAAACACAATCTTGAAAATATACAGCTTCATGTATATAGTAATGCACATTCACGTGTACATTGTGTGTGTGCGTGCACGCGTGTGAACATGTGTGTGTGTGTGTGTGTGTGTGTGTAGCATTTAGTTCCTATCTGTATACTATAGTATGGTTCAAAAGTACCTTTTCTGTTAAAACTACTGAAGCTTGATTCCCGACACCTTGCTATCTTATCTTCTTTCCCTTCAATCTCTCAGTTAATAGGATTTCTATAAACCTGCATGACAGTGGGCTTGGTAGCTCAGCAGATTAGTCTGTGAGCTTTCATCCTTGGAACCTGGTTCAAATTCAGTCCCGACCAAGATGTCCTATAATCCTCCATGGGCGGATTGCTCTCAAAAGGGCATGAAGCCTAGTTTCTCTTTGAACCTGATTTGGAGCTGTTTTTATATCCATCCTAGACTTGAGGTTTCATTCATGCAACTGAGGAAACAAATATGAAACATAGGCATTTGCTTTTGGGTTCTGACTAATTTCCATTCTGAGTGAAAAAACAAAAACAAAAAAAAACTCAGTACAGTGTCTCAAGGAGGGAAAAAAAGAAGTATTCCTATTTCTCTCCATAATCTTCATTGTGCTAGAAATTTCCAAAAGTAAAGCAATATTGTTTTTGCCTGTCTTTACAGACCCTTTTATCAAGGGTCTGATAGTAGTTTCCACTGTCTCCTCATACCATGTTCTAACTGTATTATTACTCACAGATAGACTATTTTAGAGAAATTTCATCATACTACTCAATTAATTAAAAACTTGTAATGATGCTTCTTTGTTGTCTGTTCTGCAATAGATCCAAATGTTCCTGAATTGCAAGTCCCAACCTACAAACTTTTTTATTTTTCTTTTCTGCAGTTAACAACTTGCTATTCAGGCAGGAAAACTTGCCATCTATATACAGCATAATTTTTAAATATCTGAGCATTTAATTCTGTTACTCCAATCCCTCCCATTCCTTTTCACCTGCTGGAATATGCCTTTAGTCTTCTTTTTCAGTACTACTTCTTTATGGGCTGACTGACTTCACATCTCCTGCCATAAGCTGTGTTTCTGCCTATTGCTCAACAAAAGATCAAACTCCTATAAGGTATATTAGGAAAGGGCATTAAATTAGGAATCAGGAAACAGCCTTCTATTCATTTCTATTTCAGTAATTAGCTGTGTATCTAGAGCAAGATATTGATGATGATGGTGATAATATAATAAAAACAATTATAGTTATTTCCTGAGTACCTGCTAGATTCTAGGCAGGGTGCTGTGTGTTCTTTCTGAGCTTTATTTCAACATGACACCATGAATATATAACCCTAATATTCAACCCTAAAAATAGCTTGTATGTAAGACTCACTAGCCCTTTTAACAGAAAAAAAATATAGAGAACTTTAGGCAACTTTCCAGGTAGTGATACAGCCTAGACTTCCTCAACCAGCTTTGTTTGTTTTTTTTTTCCTCATTTTTAAATAATGAAACTGCTAATTCTCTCCTCTGAATCTAAGTTTCACCTATCAAATGAGAAGATATAAACAGATGATCATGAGGTCCTTCATGCTCAGGAATCAGAATGGTTTTATACATTCTTATTTCCACTCTACCATATAATATTTTTCTTTAAATATTTGTTACAGGTTAAATTTCCCCTCTTTGATGAATGTGTGTGTGTGTGTGTGTGCCCTGTGGTGTGTGTATATACATATATGTATATGTATAACACAATGCTGAGTATTCAGTTAAGTTGTTTTTTTTAAGTAGTCAAATAAAAATTTTAATAATATATAGCTTACAGCATTTTATTTGCACTAAAAGCAGAAATAAAGCACTGCAGAACCACTTAATTCAAAGATTTATTTAACAAGGGCTTGAATCATCCCTATTTTGAAGATAATTTTATTTTAAACAAGCAGGACATGGTGTTGAGCAGTTTCTATAAACTAAAACTTAAGAGATTTGAATATTCTTAATGTCTTTTTTCTGCAGAATCCTAGTAGTATGAACTTTCAAACCCTTTAAAATGGGAAAAGATTAAGAATGGCATATAATTTTGAAAGAAACTATTGTCTGTTATTACTAATTATAATAGATTTATTCAGAATGAGTAATATCTAGAAAATGTTCATGACCTTTTATTTCCACAAAAAAAATGGTTGGAGAAGCTGGATGGCTAGCAAGTTTTCCATTAGAGATCAACCAAGCCTGCAAATCTATTCTCACAAATGTTTGTAAAAATAAGAACTGAATGTTAAGAAAAATGTTAATCTTCTACTAATTTTTTTCTTTTATGCAGACACCCAAAGTTAATAGATATCAATTTGGAATGATGAGAATGTCCGTTTCCATTCACAAATTCTAATACTGAAATTTGTCATTCCATATTTTATTCACCCATTACTTGCATAATAGAGGGCAGGAATTAAATTTTTAGAAATTTCATAGTTACTTATGCTTACATTTTATTGGTGCCAAATTAGGTGTGAACAGCCAATTTCATTTGCTGAAGTTGACATTAGTGTATCAAACCAGAAAGCATTTAGTAGTTGGTCAGTCTGCCCAGAGTCTTTCAAGTCCTCACCTTAGCCTCAAGAAAATTAGGATATTTTCTTCCTTAAAAAAAACATTTTTCAATTTATCAATATTATCATTACCATTATTTATTTAATCAACAATTTAAATGAAATACTGTGGCACAATTATCATTTAGGAGCCAATCAGAATTAGATTTCAAATCTTGATGTCACTATGTATTGGTCACTATAATCCCTTCTATTTCCTTATTCTAGAATATAAACAGTAAGAGCAATATTTCTATGGTGTTTCTGTAAGGACTGAAGGAAGTCCTACACATGAGTTCATCAGAGTGCCTTGCACATAATAAGCTATTATGTATATGAGTAAATATGTATGTACACATATTTAATATATATGTTCAATTAATATTTGGCAAATTAGGCATAGTTAATATGATCTCACTGATATGGTTGAGGAAAATGTCAATACTTTTCAAAAAGAAAGATACTTGGGTGAGTGTGGATAATAAACTATTTAAGAATACACTAGTTTTGCACCTTTTCATAGCTATGTACTTCCATCTTTATTTAAAAAAATAGGCTGGAATGAATGTATTCTAGGATTCAGTGTATTGTATACTATTCTTTTTTGTCCTATACAGTTCATGAATTTATTCATTTCTCTTTTATGCTAAAAGGATAATAAAAAGGTTATATAAAGATGCTTCTAGACTAACACTCACCCATAGTCTGGGGGTCTATAACTTGGAATTAAGAGATATTCTAAATAGTTTATCAGGCTGCACTAGAGAAAATTGTCAAATACCCAAATTTTGCACTGACTGCTCTTAGCATACCTAACTCATTTATTTTTTTAAAGAAAAATTGTATTACCATGTACTGAGAACTCTATTGGTGAAAGGTATATCATCATAAATGAAAAATGCACCTTACATCTGTGGATTTAATAGTCTAGAGCAGTGGTTGGAAAACTACAGGCCACAGGTTAAATCAGTGTAGCCCATTATCTATTTTTGGACCACAGACTCAATAATTATTTAAAATATTTTCTGTGACAGCTTTTGTCCTAGAAAAGGAGAGTTCAATGGTTTCCACAGAAACCCGAGTGATGCAGAACATAAAATATTTTCTGTCTGTCTCTTTGCCAAAAGTATTTGCCAACCCCTGGTCTACTGGAGAAAGTAGACATTGAAATGGAGGCATTTTTAATTTTAACAAAATCATGGTAGGTGCTAGTAAAGAAAATAATATGGCAGACCTAATTTGAATGGTGTGGTCAGGCTTCCATTATAATAACATGGCTAAAACCCCCAATCTCAGTGTTCTTACACAATAAAAGTTTGGTTTTTGTTAACATAAAACCAACTGTGGTCCAGACAACGCCCTAGGGCATCTGTCCTTTTGGTACCTCAGTGATCCCTTAGGTCCCATGGCTCCACCATTTGAACACGTTGACTATTAAAAAGGAAGAAAATCTACAAGAATCATGTAATGGGTTTTCAGTTACCCACCCTAGAAGTGACATTTGTCATTTTTTTCACATGTCATTGACCAGGACTAGTCACATGGGTGTTTCTAACTTCAGAGAACTGGGAAGTATCTCCCAGGTGGGTCAGAAGGAACAAAAGTCCAGAAATTGTTGAGGACTGATATTTGCCCCATCAGAGAAGTATTTCTGAGAAAATTGTATTTAATCCAAAACCTGAAGATAGAGAATGAGGCAGGCAAGTAATGAGGAAACAGGATCTGACAGAGGAAACAGGATTTGAGAAGATGAAAAAAACAAAAAAGTAGAGCTTTGATGTGTTCCAAGAATCAAAGAAGACCAATGAGTTACAGGGAAAGTGGAGTAAGATGCGATTAAGGCAGAATTCAGGAGAAAGATCAGGCAAGGACTTCTAAGCTCTGTGTATGTGTGAATATTATTCAATTGGCAGTCAGTGAAAGGTTTGAAACACAGGACATCATTTCATTTATGTTGTAAAAGAACCACGTTACATTCTGAGCAGAGAATGTATTGGAGAATTTGTCTATGTCAGGTAAGCCCAGATGAAATTCTTTCTTTTTTATTATGAATTTCTTTGCCTTCTCATTTATGGGTGTGGGAAAAAATTAATTTTTTTGCCACTGAAGGTCATAAAACAGTTATAAGAATTAATAAAAAGGGATTTATTCTATTACAGAGATTAAGCCATACACATAAACCGAAAAGTTATTTTCTTGAGAAATTCAGCCTAATACTTGCCACAAATCCCCCAGACCCATCCTTGTTCATATAGATTATGCACCAGCAAGGAGACAGAGATTAATGATGAAGAACCGTATCAGGAGCCTCTTTTGTTTTCCTTGCTATAAAATTTAGCTTATGGAACCACTCTATCCTGAAAGAAAGCCCGTGTTCTCTTGTTTTCATTCCCTTTTGCTCTTCGGGTGCCAACGAGTTTTTATATGTTAAAAGAAATGGATTTTTATGAAACAGGAAAATAACAGTTTTTTTGGTTGAATCTTAGGTATAAATTTTGTAAATACTAAAGCAATAAATCATGGAGCTCCAAATAATATATGTGAAATTATAAATGTAATTTCAATGTTTTCATGACTAGCTAAACAACATAACTCATCCACAGTACAATCACACCTTTTATAACAATTCTTATATACATATATCAGGTTAATTATAGCCTGTGTATCTGACAAGAATTTTATGACAGCTGAAAACAGTTTTCATTTCTCTTTATAAGTAGGTGATATCTTTTCTTATTTGGAGATCATTTTATTATTTGTATTCAGCATGAGCTATAAAGAATGTTCTAAAATCCACAGTTCAAGTTTATGAGATCGCTCAGATTCTAAATGCAGTTCTATGGATTCTTTTCCCAATTAACGTTAACCCTGAGTTTTGCACCACACATTGCCTCCTTACAAACACTTCCTATAAGGAGCCAAGTAAAAACTGGCTCCTTTGATGACTATTGGCTCTAGAACAATTTGCCAGGAATGAGAAACAATTTGCATCTTCTCTCTTCAACATGGGATTTGTTGTAGAGTCTTCTTGAACTCTAACACTCACTAAAATTGAAGGTGTAAAACATCGTCTGGAAGCACCATAGTTTTCAAAAAATAAAGTGCTCGGATTTTGTAGGTATCTTTGTGTCTCACCAAAGGAGTGGCAGGTAAATTTCGAAGAAATAACACTTCCTGGGGCATTTGGGTGCCTGAGTCGTTTATGTGTCCAAGTTTGGCTCAGGCCTTGACCTCATGGCTCATGAGTTCAAGCCCCACATGGAGCTCTCTGTTGTCAGGGCAGAACCTGCTTCAGATACTCTGCCCCTCTCTCTCTTTGCCCCTCCCCCTTTCTCTCTCTTTCTAACAAAAATAAATAAACATTAAATTATTTGTAAAGAAAGAAATGATACTTCCTTTCTCAGTATTTGAGGTGGGAACACAAATCTATATTTTAAAAATATAAACTATGATTTTATTCTGTGACAGCATGAGAATCACATATTTAATCAGGAAAAAAAAATGAAGCACAAATTATGAGCTTCTTTTCCACATAGAACTTTGCCATATTGAAGTTACTTATTTGCAAGTGGCTCCTAAATGATTGTTTTTCATGTTCTATGTATGAGAACTAGCACACTATTATTTTGATAACTTCAAAAGTTATATGATGAATTAAAACAAATGATACTGAAGATATTGCTGGAATTAAAAAGAACTGTTAGAATTACAGTAGTTAATTTGGGGTGCTTAATATGTGCCAGAAACTGTGCTAAGTACTTTTCATATATCTTCTCTTTTAATCCTTACCAAAACTATGATGTAGAGATATTAGTATTCCCATTTTACAGGATAGGAAATTAAACTATGAGCATTTACTTGATGTTATGGGGCAAAAATGGAAGATCAGAAACTTTAAAAATCTTGTTATTATCTTCAGACCCAATTTTTAATTTTAGGTTTTCCTACTTTACATTATATTAATAAACAGGACCAAAAATTTATTTAATATTCCCCAAAGGCACCAAGTTTGGGTAGTAGTTTGGCACAGGGATGAAATGGATTAATGATAATTCAATGATCATAAGCATAAAGTAGTCTTTAATGGAATGCTATAAATCTCTAAGCCACTTGATATTTTTTTTAATGATACAGGTAAATGTTTACATGGCTGTTGACAAAAAGGAAAAAAGTGTGTATCTCTATATAGATGATTATGAGAAGATAACAAACACCAGGATGGCAGTCACACAATTTAAAACAGTAAACATTTTCTAGCAGATTGTATTTTAATTAAAATAAGTTTTTAATTTGGGTCAAGAAAAATTATAAGAATAATTAGCTGTTCAAAACAAAACACATGTTTTAGTATGCTCGCATTTCAGTAGGTACTTGGTCTAAATGAAGTATTTTAAGGCTGGCAATCAATCATTATCCATTTAGAAAAAACAGATAAGCCTTTTAAAAAGTTAAATAACTAATCAGGGTCACAGAACTTGTAAGTAGAGAAAGAATTCAAGAATATATCTGTCACTCACCAAAGTCATTATATGTTCGTGTGAGTGTGGTGTGTTTACCTGTGAAACATTGCTTTCGATCAGGTACATTATAAATAATATCATGTGAAAAACATAGGTTTTAATTAAAAACTCAATTAGCAAGAGCCTACAAATCGGCATAGCTAAACACCAAACACAGGTCTTCTGTATATTAACTAAAATGTGGTTTCTGGAGCAAGAAAGGAGTTAGTCTGGTCCTCCCTCACTCTGAAGTGTTCATACCCCACCTGAAACCTGGCATGCAGCCAGGAAAAGCACTGAAAATTGACATAGAGCAGAGACAGACACCAAGTTGAGAGACCACCTCTCAGGAGGGACAGTGAAAAGAATGGAAGATGTTTGTTAGAGAATTAAAAAAAAAAAAAAAAGGTAGCAATTGGTGTCGAGAGAACAACTGTTTTTATAGTTTTAAAGGGTTCCTTTGTATAAAAACCATCTTTCAGTGTGACTATAAAAGGCTGGAGGCCAAGAGATAACTACCAGTACAAAACAGTTTTAAACTTGGCGTGAAGACAATGAATGAATATGTAATTCTAAAGTTCAGTATGAGTAACTTCAGGAGTGGAAGTTTTTTCTATGCGACTTGAGAGTCAGAGATTGGGAAAGTTATGACTGCTCTAATCTATGAGTTTCTAATTTGTTCTTAAATTCTGGATAATCCCATTGATTGCTTTCAAGCTTGGAAATATATTGTATTTATTTAAATATTTTGTGTGACATGTGCTTAGGAGAGGTTGAGAGGGTCGGGGATGATTTCACATTAGTCTGCCATTTTGAAAGAATGTTCCAAAGCTGCTTCATTGAGATTATCATTCTGTGGCTTTGGAAAGGTGGGGAAGCAGCTTGGCACAGATACTAGGGCCAGAAGTCTGGTCTTATGAATCTCTCATTATTTATAACCATTAGACCACACTGTTTTGAGTTAATAAGTGAATTGTGTCATCTTCCCCAAGATCTAGAATATTCTTAAATCGTCAACAAAGATACCATTGGGCGGGGTTGCCTCTGTGGCTCAGTTGATGAATCATCTGATGTTAACTCAGGTCATTATGTCACAGTTCCTTAGTTCAGTTTGAGTCCCACATCTGGCTCTGTACTGACAGATTAGAGCCAGGAGTCTGCTTCAGATTCTGTGTCTCCCACTGTCTGTGACCCTCCCCTACTTATGCTCTGTCTCTCTCAAAAATTAGCATACATTAAATTTTTTTAAAAAAATAGAGAAAAAGAAAAGCTTCCGCTGTATCCCAGCACTCTCTTTCATGGCCCATGATCCTTATTCAGCAAGTGATGTTCGGGACCCACCCTAATTCCCATCTAGCTATGGTGTCAGCCTATTGCCTCTGTCCTTTTGCATTGCAGTTATATCCAAATTTCTTTAAAATGTACATTTTTGGGATACTTTAGGTCTTGTGTTTAGCCATAAAATTGGGCCCTTATTTCAGTGGATATTGGAAATTTGAAGGACTGTTTGCAGGTGTTTATTTTCATTGGGTTTTTTTTTTTTTTTTAATTTAAAAATATTCCAGGGGCGCCTGGGTGGCTCATTTGGTTGGGGCATCAGACTTAAGCTCAGGTCATGATCCCATGGGTTGTGAGTCCAATCCCCACATCGGGCTCTGTGCTTACAGCTCAGAGCCTGGGGCCCGCTTACAATCCTGTGCCTCCCTCTCTCTCTGACCCTCTCTTGCTCTGTCTCCCTCTCTCTTGAAATTAAATTAAAAAAACATAGAAAAAATTTTAAAAATAAAAAATAAAGTAAAAATGTTCCATATGGGGGCGCCTGGGTGGCTTAGTCGGTTAAGCGTCTGACTTTCGCTTAGGTCATGATCTCGCGGTTCGTGGGTTCGAGCCCCGCGTCAGGCTCTGTGCTGACTGCCAGCTCAGAGCCTGGAGCCTATTTCAGAGTCTGTGTCTCCCTCTCTCTCTGACCCTCCCCTGCTCACGCTGTCTCTCTCTCTCTCTCTCCTAGAAATAAATAATAAAAATATTTAAAAAAGTTCCATATGAAATTCTTACAAAGTAATCAATTTTATTTTTTATTTAGGTTATTTATAATATTTATAATCTTTAATCATTATAATGATATATGTATATATACATGTAAAATAGTACAATGAAAATACACAGAATAAATCTATGACCCTGTGTATGTCTGGGATACAATTGCTTGCTTCTATGTAAGAGAGCTTTTGGTGTGTGCTTTGTTTTTTACAAATTAATTCCTACAGCACCAACTAAGCCCTACTCACTCCCTTCTAAGGAAGATTTAAACATTTCCTAGTTTCAAAGTCCTGTCATTCCTATGTACTTTGTAGCTTGCAAATTCTGGCAGTTATTTCTAATAATTTATTACTTTAAATTAAAGCCATTCCATTAATGCCATACAGTTCAACTTTGTGAGGTTTATTAATATTTTCTCTTTTTTGGTTCTCTGATACAAGGGGGGCACAGAATAAGAACCATGGGGTTTTGATGCTGCCATATGATTAATAGTGTGGTACCTGGAATTTGGTATCTGGCAAGTATATAATAATCCTCTGGCTGTAAAAGACAAATGAAACACTCTTAAGGCTGTATACTTTATTCGCTTTTTTCAAGAAAGAAGAAAAAAAGGATAAAATTTGGGTTCTTGATGAATTCTGATCTAAGTTTAGTGACTAATATTTTGTGTTGGGTCAGTTTATCCATTTCATTCAAGCAAATATTTACCAAGAAGTTTTAGTGTTTTAGGTCCCCTTCTAATTGATGAGAATGTGGATACAGCAGTGAACAAAACAGATATCTCTGCTTTCATAATGTTTACCTTTTGGTGGAAAGAGACAAATAGTAAGTAAAGTAAGAAAGCACAATATACATTTGTGAGAGACATTAGTAAGTGCCATGGAGAAAAGGAGAAAGGATGGAAGGTGCCTGACAGGACTGAGGGAGCCTGTAATCTTCTGTGGTGGCCAGGGAGGCCACGCTGAGAAAAGGACATTTCAGTAAATATCTAAGGAGCTGAGGCAGTGAGACCTGCCCACTCAGAAGAAGAAGGTTCCAAGAGCAGAGAGCTGACTATGATAAGGAGGTTATGTATGATTTTTGAAGCACAGAAAAGTAGTTTCTTGATGGCCCATCTCCCTTGAAAACCATCCAAGGGCATGCCATATTACACAGAATAAAAACTAAAGTCTTTACTGTGGCTTATAAGAGCCTATAATATTTAAATTATATTCAGGGTATTAGATTCAGGGTAATGCATTGCATGGATTCAAATGTATGGAGCATGGAGGAAAGGTGAGCATTTACAGGGCAATTATAATAACCAGGGAATTGATGATAGCAGATTGGACCAGGATAAAAACAGTGGCATTTGCAGTAAAGTGTTCAAATTGTGTATATGTTCTGAAAGTAGCAGCAACATAATTTGTTGCTAAATCTCAAAAATTGTGAGCGAAAGAGAGAAGCTACACAAAGTTCTTAGCTGTTTGACTCGAGTAAATGAAGAAAATTGTTATCTACAGTTGAATTCCAAAGGAGAGAAACAAAAGAAAAGGAAAAGTAACCATTTGCTAATTGCTTTTCAGACACACACAAAAATGCTGTATCTCTCTAGAAAGCAGAAAACTAACCTGACCAATAAATGGCAGAGATCTAATGCAATTGCAGGTTTTTCTGACTTCAAAGTCTCAATTTCCCTCTTTGTTGAAATGGGAGGTTTTCAAGTAGATTGTTGAGAAAACAACTAATATCCTTTTGGCAGATAAGGTGGTTTCAAGAAGATAGTCATAGTATAGGTTTTTAAGAGTCACATTCTGTGTTATCACCTAAGACAACTCATTGTGGCACAAGTATCTTGTTTGTACAAAGATCTAACATTTCTTGTGTGAAATTATATAATTAGTAACATCAGTAAATAAATTGGTTCCTAGGACTAGTAGATGCTTAATTAAGAAGTTACTCTCACTATTATAACTGTTATAAACCCTGTCATTTGGTTGAGATTAAAGACTACCTGTTGCTTATCTGTCAAGCCCCTTTAAAGCATACTAAAATAATATAGTCTGCTAAGTTGATATAATTACTATATGGCTGGTTATGAATTCATCAACTTACTTGTTTTTTAAATGTGTAAAAGACTGGAAGAAGTAGGTAATCACAATATAATTTTCCTGGCCTTATGATTGAGATCTAGCCCAGTTGGGAATAAATTTGTTTCACATGGGGGCCTGGATATTATATATGAGTCATAAACTTCATCCTTCTTTCAGCACTAATTATATAAATCAGCAGGTGTTTTAGAGCGTGTATTATATCAATCAAATCCAAACATACTATGCTATCTTTAAATTATTTTATAAAAGTGATTGCCTATATTAAAATTGATTTTCTTCTCCACTTGAAGACTTTGTCTCCTACTTGGCATGGAAATGTTTTCCTTTCAGCCAAGGCAAACTAGCTACAGGATTAGAAAAATGGCCTGAGGTGTCCTGATGCAAGTCTACAGTTAGGAAATATTTATAATAATAAATATGAATCATTAATATTATTGTTACTAATACTCATGCTGTTCACATATATTTTTTCCTAGCCTCCAAAATGTTTTATATGTGTCTTTGTTTCTAGGAAAATAAAATATAGTTTATTAACTTTTTCAACATTTATCCATTCAACCTTTTTATATTCATCCCCTAAACCTGGTTACGTGTGAATTATAAAGCAATACATAGTACATACATACATAGAGAAATACATAGAGAAATAGTCCCCTGCCCTCAAGAAGAATAATCTCTAGAGGAGGACTTTCTAAACTACAATCAAGGTTATATTGTTTGGGGAAAATGAAAATAGGTGTGCTGAGGATATAAACTGGATCATTAAAGCATTAATAGTAGTTCCTTGCTGTAAGACATCTCAAAGGCTTCATAAGCTATAGAATATTTTGACTTTCCAAAGGCTTGATAACTTAAAAAAAAAAAATTGTCTAAGCTTATTTGACCAAGAAACATTTATTCAATTGAGAGGTTTAGAGTATTACTCATCACTAAGAAGTGCTAGTCTGATGTTACGCTGCCATATATCCAGTAAATTACAACTTCAGTATCATGCTGACAGTCATTTAGCCAATGAACAAGTTAATGTAATGAAATTTTTACAATTACAATGTTGATACTTGAGGGTCACTTAAAGATCATTTAATCACTATGCCCTTCCTCCAACCTTTGCCTCTACTTGATACACACTATTTATGAGCCAATTCAAAAAGCTATCTTCATAGTTGCATCCATCCCAGGTTGGTCTATTGGTCCTACGGTTTCATTCGAGCTAAAGCTATGCTATAATGGGTATCATGACATGCATCAGAGTCTTCTGAGACTGGAAATAAGTTTATGATTCCAGTCCCTTGTGCTATGAAGTCCAGGGCCATGCCTCTGTTTTCTTTGTATGCAATGCTGAATTACTTCAGAGGCCCTAAGGACCAAACCCAGAAAGGTCCATCCCCCATACATTCACACATTCACTGTTCTTATCTCAAGAGCAAGGCATTGTTCTAGGCACTGGGAATTTCCTCACCAACCGGGAGGAAAAAAACAGTGTGTCTACTGTCATGGAGCTTATATTAGAGTCAGTGAGTCTGACAATAAGGACTCCTCTAACTCAATGTCAGTTGTGGAGACTAACAAGCAAGCAACATGGAGGCAACTATTTTTTTTCCTGTTTAAACAAACCAACCAACCTCCTTTTCGTTAAAGTTGAAATTTCCATGACAAAAAAGTAATCATTGTTAGCAAACACTTCAGTGGCATTCAGTATATTCACAGTGCTTTGCAACCACCACCTCTGTCTAGTTCCAAAGCATTTTCATCACACAAAAGGAAGCCCTTCACCCATTAAGCAGTTGCTCTCCCACCACTCACTCTGGGACCTGGAAGCCACCAATCTGTTTTCTGTCTCAATAAATATGATTTTTGTTTTTGTTTTTTTTTTCAGCCTTCATGAAATCTGATTCACAAATGCAGTTGTAAGATTTTAAAAATGTACAACATGATAATTTGATATATGCATTTATTATACATTGTGAAAGGACCACATTTTTATTTAAATTCCAAACAGTTAACATATAGTGTAATATTAATTTCAGGTGTAGAATTTAGTGATTTGTCACTTAACTGCCTCCCTTAGTAGTTTTTTCATTTTAATTTTCTAGATAACTTCATTGAGGTCTACACTATTCTGTTTTACGTTGTGCTTTTACTTTGGGAGGGTCTTAAGTACATAATCTGGCTTTCCTCCAAACGCTGAGCAGAAGTAACTTCTCATCATAGGTTGCATAAATTTTGTCTAATCTGTTTACCCCCACTCCAACACACACTTTAATTTTATAGCAAAGGGCTTTAGGTAATTAACGATTAAATTACTTATTCAAGATTACTTACTGAGTTATCACAAATATAGACCCAATACTTGGGTCTCACAGTAAATCTCACTTCTTGTGGTTTATGTTAAGAACACTAAGCAGTGAATTTGGAAAAGGTTTGTGTCTTCTTTGTGTCACACAGCTGGGAGGTTTTTGGCAAATATGATGAAAGAATAGAAATCTTTACCAGAATATCCACCTTCATACACACAGCTATTCTAACAATCTGTACTAACAACTGTCTCACTTATAGTTAAAGGCCTAAGAAAGCATTGAAAAGAAATAAGAGAAAAGGAAATGCTGGAGATGAATGCAAATGCATGTGTTGCTTTCCTCCAGGGATCTAAATCAAATCCTCATTGTATAATTTGATTTGGTTACTCATTGTTTCTAATTAGAAATAATCACATTTACATGATTTCCCCCTCCTTTTTAGTTTCTCACCAAAATTGCTTTGCTCAATTATGCCACTTTATGGTTTCATATAATTTGTATCTCTTGACTCAACAGTTCCCCACATCATTTGGAATGTGTTTTATTTTTTTTAAGAAGTGAAAGTTTAAGAGCTATTCTCAAACTGATCGTGAGTCTTAAGTAGCTCCAGCGAGCACAGAAGCATGCTAAAAGCAAACTGAGGAATACTTGAAAGTTCAAAACTAGAATGATGCTTATTACTAACTATATGTGAAATTAATTAAAGATTTAATTATTTGAGGAAAAATAAATTGGCAGTTTCTACTTTTTGAGTCATTAAAAACATGCCTATTGCTCTAGGGGTTTTGAATGCATGTGCAAAAAATAGACTACACAAGCTTTGATGTTGCAAGATTTATTTAATAGGAATTAACTTAAATATATGTTGCAGTCTTATTTTTTTATCCCAAATATACCAACCTATTTCTTCTCTAAAACAGTATATATAAATGTGTGTATCCACCCAGATGTTTAAATACTATTAGATTATCATTCCCGCTTTATAAAATCCCATTTTTATAAAATGGCATTTAGAGTTAAAGAAGAATTTCAAGCTCATTTATAAATAAACTGAAACTGGTGAATGTGTTATGGCCCACAGTTACACAGCCAGCTAAACACACAACTAATAGGGACATGGACGTCCTATACAGTAGTTCTCATTCTGCTACATGATTTATTAGATACAAGTAGTAAGGAGACAGAAAGGAAATGATGCGAATAAACATATTTTTGTTCATTATTTTACTTTAATTTTTTTAATGTTTATTTTTTTGTGTGTGAGAGAGAGACAGAGCACAAGTTGGGGAGGGTCAAAAAGAGAGAGAGGCACACACATAGAATCTGAAGCAGGCTCCAGGTGCCCCTATTTTTATTTATTTATTTTTTTACAGAAAGAGAGAGAGAGAGAGACAGACAGACAGAGAGGGCCAGAGAGATAGAGAACCAGAATGTTAAACAGGCTCCATGCTGAGCACAGAGCCTGATGTGGGACTGGGTCCCATGACCCTGGGATCATGACCTAAGCCGAAATCAAGAGTTTAATGTTCAACCAACTGAGCCACCCAAGGCACCTTTTGAATAGACATATTAAAAGTATTTCTTTCTTTAATCCTAATGCTTATCTATTAATAATACCTTCTATGTAATATATCAGAACACTTTTATGTCTCAGATTGCTTTTCAGTTGTCCATACTCTCTCTAGCAAAACTTAAAAAAAAAAAGTTGATGGAGCACATACCTATTGTACACTTATTGTGTATCACCATTTATTCAAAATGCTGAGGCTTTAGTGAAGCACAGGATAAAAAATTTACACTTTTAGTGAAAATAAAAATATTAAACAAGTATATAAACAATGTAACTTCATGGATATGCGTTAGAGAAACTAAAAGTGATGTAGTAAGAGAGTGAGCAGAATCAATTGTTGGTGGTTTTGAAGTTGACTGGGTGGTCAGAATGGTGTCTCTGAAGAAGTAGGGAACTGATTAAAGAAATCAGGAACCAAACAGGAATAGTTGGGGATTAGTGTTATAAGAATGGCACAGAGCAAATACCTGCTAAGGACTTGAGATGAAAGTGAATTTATCATACTGAGGTCCATATGGCACCATATGATCAGTCCAACATAGCTGAAATGAAAATGTGAAGAAGATTCCAAGATGAAAGTAAGGCAGAAAGAAGTGAGATAATGTAGAGCCTGAAATCCATGAAAATATATCTGGACTTTATGCATAATCTTAAAAGCCATTTAGTTTAATTTTGTTTGTTTACATAGACCATAGAATTCAAACTTAATTGCCCACATTTCAGGGTCATGTCTAATCCAGAATCAGGAGATAATTTGTTTTAGGGGGAAAAAGATATACAAGTATTTTTTCCCTAAAAATCCACTGAAAGATTTTTACTTGATAGCTATCCATGACTATGAACAGGTTAACTGGATTTACTTCCTTTCAGATTCAAAATTTTAAGTAATATTGAACATAAGGTACAGGAAAATATCCTTATGTATTTTAACAAAGCACAGACTAAGAATTTTCTCTTATTTGCAGTATTTTTTATTTTCAGAATGTGTATCATTTTCATGTAGAGAAAGAGCATCTGTACACAGTACAAACTTTTAAAAACAAAGATAATCAGATAGAAATGTATGTAGAATGATGATCTGTATTATTTTGGCACTAATAATGGAATTTCCCATGCAGATATTTGGGTTATTTCTGACCCTTTGAAATAATTTGTGTTTTCCAGACCATGGATAAAATATAACCTGCGTATCAAAGGAAAAGTAAACCAAAGCAATTATTACTGCAAAGATAACCAATGTTAAAGATAACATTACATAATGTAATGTTATTTGACTTTCTGTCTTTCTAAATTTTAATTTAATTCAGATAACCTTTAAGTATAACACATGACACAAGTGATTTTAATTGTTATATCAACATGTATAAAGTGTTGCTATTTCTGTTGAACCCTTTCCAATTCTTCAATCTGCTCAGTTACCTAAGATAGTTTCTTGTGCATCACAGGTAAGTATAAAAGCAGTGTTTATGTGATACTTTGCATAGGAGAGCAAAGTAATTAGGAATGCTTCTAACACCTTGAGTAAAAGGAAAGCAGTAGTAAACAGAGAATCAAATAGTGATTTAAAGAGTCACTAGACAAATCAAGTGTGGCTATTCCAGATGTAGAACTCTATAAACTGGTAATTGTTTAAAAAAAAAAAAAGTTTGTTTGTTTTGAAAGAAAGGGAGTGGAGAGGGACAGATAGGGAGAGAGTGAGAAACCCAAGCAGGCTGCACACTCTGCAACAAGGCCTTCATAGTGCTCAGTCTCATGAATGCAAGATCATGACCTGAGCTGAAATTAAGAGTCAGACATTTAACTGATCGAGCCATCCAGGCACCCCTATAAACTGGTAATTTCATGAGAATAATATTTTGAAATCCAACAGCCTAGATATGAATCTCAGTTCTGATCCCTTTGACTTTGGATAGGCTCCTGTACCATCCTGAACTTCTGTTTTCTTAATTGTAAAATGGGGATAATAATGCTCACTCTACATCGTTACTGTGAAACTTAAATGATATAAAGTATTTAGCAGAGTAACTAAGTTAATGTTTGTATTATACACTCATACTGTCTATGTAAGGTCAAATATGACTATACAATTCATTGCCACATTTGGGATGGAAAACTGTATCAAGACATGTGCATCTAGTTTTCCTTTGAAATTTTTTCATTTGTTGCCCAGTGATTTTCTTTATCTGCTGCACAGGAGCTCCCAGGTATCTGTCGCTTGACAGTTGAGATGTTTAGAGGATTAGTGCATTGAATGGCAGGTTGACTTACATTACAGTGCTGTTCCTGTGTAGCTTGCCTTCATGTTCTTAAAATACAATATATCACAGACAAGATTGATGATGACAAAAAAGAAAACAGTTCTTATTGTCAAGCTGTACAAACTAACATAACTTCAAAATAAAATTTGGACTGGGATTTCAATTTGTTTGTCTTTTCAAGATGGAAGGAGATGTTTTTGTTCCTGAACTGAAAAAAGTAAAAAACATTTATTCTCCCAAAGAACAGAAAATATGGAGTACTTTTAATTGCATTATGCTCTATAAATTACTAAATCATATTTGTCTATACCTGGAATAGCTAAATCTCAATTGGCTGGTAATTCTTTAAATTAGTATTTGGTTTTATGTTTACCCTTGCCTTCACTTCATTCAATGCATCAAAATCATCATCAAATTCATTAGAAAAAAAAAAGGGCTCTATGGGGAATTTGAGTACCAGATGAGCAATTGGGGGAAATGAGTGAGGCTTTTTCTTATTTTATTTGTTTTTCATTCAATGCTTAGATAAAATTATGTTTATAATAGTTAAAAAGGAAAATAATTATAAATGGTATATAATGAAACAATGGAAATGTTTCCCTCCCATTCTCATCTTTTTTCTATCTATCCATTAAAACCCACTATTGTTTATTTTGTCTCTTTCCAGAGCACCTTTATGCTACACACACAAATATGAATATAGATTCTTAATTTAACCTTCTATTCTAGTCAAAAAATAGGAAACCACATGTATTGTTTCTCTATCTTTACTTATTATATAAATGTATATACAGATATATATTTTTCTTTTTTATCAAAGTATAAGTAACAGTGTTATATTAGTTTCAGATATGCAATATAATGATTCAACAGTTCTATTTATTACTCAGTGCTCTTAAATATAAGTGTATTCTTAATCCATTTCAGCCATCCCCCTATCCACCTCCCCTCTGACAACCCACAAGTTTGTTGTCTCTATTTAAGAGTCTGTTTTATTAGGTCTCTTTTCTGTGTTTATTCCTTTGTTTTGTTTCTTAAATTCAACATATGAGTGAAATCATATGGTATTTGTCTTTCTATGTCTGACTTATTTCACTTAGCATTATACCCTCTAGGTCTATTCATGTTGTTGCAAATGGCAAGATCTCATTCCTTTTTATGACTGAGTAATATTTCATTGTATGTATATACCACATCCTCTTTATATATTCATTCATTCATGAATGGCTGGGTTGCTTTCATATCTTGACTCTTGTAAGTAATGCTGTGATAAACATAGGGTTTACATGTGCCTCCAAATTAGTGGGGTTTTTTTCCCTTTGAGTAAGCACCCAGTAAATGAAATACTGTATTATATAGTAATACTATTTTTTTTTAATTTTTTTTTATTTTTATTTCTAGGAGAGAGAGAGAGAGACAGCGTGAGCAGGGGAGGGTCAGAGAGAGAGGGAGTCACAGACTCTGAAACAGGCTCCAGGCTCTGAGCTGGCAGTCAGCACAGAGCCGGATGCAGGGCTCGAACCCACAAACTGCGAGATCATGACCTAAGCGAAAGTTGGATGCTTAACCGACTAAGCCACCCAGGCGCCCCATAGTAATAACTATTTTTAATTTTTGAGGAATTTCCGTACTGTTTTCTAAGGAGGCTGTACCAATTTCCATCCCCAGCAGTAGTGCATGAGGGTTCCTTTTTTTACCTTTGCCAACACTTGCTGTTTCTTGTATTTTTTATTTTATCCATTCTAATAGGTGTGAGATGAAATCTCATTGTGGTTTTGATTTGCATTTCCCTGATAATGATGATGTTGATCATCTTTTCATGAATCTACTGGCCACCTGTATGTCTTCTTTGGAAAAATGTCTATTCCGGGCCTCTGTCCATATTTTAATCAGATTATTTGTTTTTGGTATTTTTTGTTTGTTTTGTTTTGTTTTTTGGTATTGAGTTGTATAAGTTCTTTGTGTATTTTGGACCTTAACCCCTTATTGTATATATCATCTGCATATATTAAAACTTCTTTCAATAGACATTTTTCATCTCTTGCTACTAAATATATTACTGTAGTGAATAGCTATTACAGAGGCCATCTGATACATAAGTATGTTTGTGGGATATGTTCATAATGGTAAAATTTCCAGATCAATATTTCTAATATTGATAACTATTACTAAATTATCTTATTCAGAGATTGAATTAACATTCCTAGCAACTATGTTTGAAAATTCATTTCCCCCATAGCCTTTCCAACAGAATTTGCTACTGAATTTTCTTTTGACTAATAAAATAGGTGAAAAAGAATAAGTCATAGTAGGAATTTTTGTTCTATTAATATTGTTAAGGATTATCATCTGGGCATATGTTTAAAAGTGTTTTTACATTCTTTTCTGTGAATTTAATGTTACATTTCTTACTCATTTTTTTTGTACTAGTATTTTAGTGCTTAGCTCACAATTTTCTAGATATATATTTATACATTTTGGAGTATGATCACTTTGTACTGTGGGTTGCAAATTTTTTTTCTCACTTTGTCATTTATCCTAAAATTAGTCTTTGATATATATATTTTACAATATTATGCAAATGGATTAATAATATATGTATCACTCACTGATAGAGTTATTCCTTTATCCTGCAATAATTTCTAGAATATACATTTTTGTTCTTAACATAAGAAGAATGATCTTTTCTGTTTTGTGTCTATTTTGGTTTAAAAATTTTAATTTATTATATTAAAATATGGCATATTTTTCTACACTTTTTTTTCCTGTTTCAGCACTGATTGAAGCCTTCTTTTATAATTTACAGTCATTTTTTGGTGAATATTCTATTAGTACTACTATAGAAATTCATTAATAGAAAATATTATCATTATTTTCCCACAATTAGTATATTTCTATTTATCCTTATATTTTCTAATATTATAATTTGTGAATTTAGGGTCAGTATAATTCACACACTTTATCATTATATAGCACTCTTGTTTGTTTCACATAATAATATTGCACTTATTTCTGTATATTGCCCTGATCTTTCTTTTTGTTCAAATATTCCATTTTCTTACCCTTATTTACTCTAATTTTTCTCTTATTCATATAGTTTCTGTCTCATCAGGGCATATAATATAAAGTCTGATCTCTAACTATAATCCATAAATCTTTTTTATTTTTAATGCTGTCATTTGAAATATTCAATACTTACCACTAATCCTTTTTGCTCTAATATCCCCCCAATATCTCTTATTTGGCTAACATCATGTAATGATTTTCTGTTTTTCTAAATAAGACCCCAAGGGAAATCTGTCCATTGAGGTCTTTCGTATTCAAAAATATTTATTTGTTGACTGTTTACATAGGGAACAGCATAGTTGGATAAATAGTTCCTTAGATCACATATCTTTTTCTAATAGGTATTACTTTATCACCTTTCATTCTATTTAATCTTTTGTGTGCTTCTCTGTTTTTGAATATTGATATTTCTAGTTTGACATCAATCTGAATTTTTAATAAAAGATTTGGTCTTTTTATTAGATTTGCTCAATGGATTTTTTTTCTATATCATTAAGATCCCGTATTTCAGTAAAGATTATCCTATGTTAACCATTCTGGGTACATTTTTCTTGACATATGGTATGCCTTTTAACCATATAGATTCATATTTCGATTTATTCAAGACTATGTTCTTGAATGTATCTTCATGTAATTTTTCTGTTCAAATATTTTATTTACCTCCATGGCAGAGCCAATTAAGAGTATTATATACCTATTTTACCTTGTATCAAAAATTATCATTTTGTTTCTGTACTTTACTTTACAACTTCCTTTTTTTTCATTCGATTGTTCTTCATAGTTCCCATCCACTATATCCCTTATGATATTTTCCACAGTGTCTGCTCTTTGATACTTTTCTTCAAATTATTTTTCCTTTATCTGTAAAGGTTGTAGTTTTCCTTTTTTCCCACTCCCATGTAATCTATAGGTTCTGTCAGTTTAATTTTTACTTCATTCTTCTGTATATTTGCTGTGTGCTTTTCCTTGATGGAGGAGGCATTGCCTCATACATATTCTTCTAATCCTCAGAGAAACATTTGGTCAAAATTTTCATGTGTTCTTTGGCAATATTTTTCTTATCAAAACTTTACCTAGTTTTCCTGATTTTCTATGTTTTATATATATATATATGCACACATATATATATATATCTTATTTATGTGGTGTTAGCTTACTTTTTATTGTTTCATGGAATTAGTTCAATTTTCCTGGTTCAGCTTTTTCCAGAATGCCTGATTTTTTTTTTTTCCTCCAGGTATCTTTTATGGAGTTGCCCCTATGATTCTCTGCCATAGATTAAAGTACTAATAATTTCAAATCTCACAGCTTTTGTTTGATGCACAGCTACAGGATTATATAATTTCAGGATGAGCCCATTATATCTAGAAAGTGCTTTTTGGCTTGCATTTCTACAAATCTGATATTGAGCCTCCTCATTTTCACTTATCTCTCTATAGTTGCTACTGTATTTCATCCTATGTAAATGTCTATGAAGATTTTAGCTGATTTTGTAGTTCTGGTTCTTTTTTTTAATTCACATTTTTTATTTTATATCTGTTCAATTACATTAGTGGCTATAAATGCCAAAACTTCAATGGTTTAACCTAGTAAAAGTTTATTTTTATCTCAAACAGTCCAAAGGTGGCACTTCTCTTTGGAAGGACTGATGGGGCCACACATTTCCAATCAGTGATCTGGAACACAGGCATTTTTTTTTATTATGGCTTCACTCTCTTAAGTGTGATTCCTGCCATCACTTTGTGGACGAGTCTCTATTCCAGACATCTGTAAGTGAAAAGATGAAAAAAAGTGTTGAAGGATGTGGCATTGAAGGGTGTATACAATTCTCATGACATTTTTATTAACTGAAATAGAGTCTTATGGCCTCACCCTCATGCAGAGGAGACTAGCATATAATTTAGCCATAAGTTCAGTAGAACAGCAACATGAGAGTGGTGATCAAACAACATCTCTACCAAAGACGAATGCTGGAAAAAAGTCACTTGGTATTTCGTGCTGCCATAGACAGGTTAAAAAGTGTTTCTATAGCTCTTTCTTACTTTAATATTTTTGTTAAGATTGAGCCTAAGAATTGATAGGCAATTTAGTAAATCTTTGATGAATGAGCTAAAAGACAAAATAGATAGTTGTTTATCTTATTAAAAGAGTAATGGATGAAAAGGTGGCTAGATGGATCAGAAACAACACATATATAAGGTAGGCAAATTGGTACAACTGTTATACTATAGCATATCCTTTTCTTAGTTTCCTTCTTACTGTCTAATAGTAAAGGATGAATGTGAGAGTTGGGTATAGAGAAACAAAAAAAAGTTAATTCAGTGGATTCTATTCCAACTTTAATTTCACCATTGCTCAGATTTTTTCTTTTTTACATGTTTTTCTTATTCTGATTGAGACAGATTTCCACATGCAATATGATAAAGTTAATAGGAAACAGGTTTCAAGTGCATTATTTGGTTGGATTTAGGGAAAGCACTTTTCAAAGTATAAATGTGAAATTGTCCATAAAATCGATGATGAAATTGTAAAGGTTTGTAAAAAGTTCAGAGAATTTATTCTGCTTTTATCTCATTTGTAATGAAGAAATAAACGAATGTGAACCAACTAGAAGAAGCCCCCCAAAATGCCCCAATATTAAACTTCATCCAGACTGTGGATAGCTATGCTTTGAAGTTAATGCAGAAAATTTTTATGCATAGGCATGCATGTTCTAATCCCCAGGAACTTTGAATATGTTATATCACATATCAAAGAAGGATTAAGCCTGCAGATGAAATTAAGGTTGCTCTTCAGCTGACTTTAAAATGGAGACATTATCCTAGATTATCCAGTTGGGCCTTATGCAACAAAAGGGTCCTTGAATGTGAAGAGAAGGGTAGGAATGTCAGTGTCAGAGTGAAGTAATGTGAGGAAGACTCAACTGATCAGTGCTCAGTTTGAAGATAGAGGAAAGGAGTTATGAGCCAAGCGGTGTAGATAATCTCCAAAATCCTGGAAAGTCAAGAAATAAATCCTCCCTTAGAATTTCCAGAAAGGAGTTCAGCCATGCAGACATAGCCTATTAAGACTCATTTCGGCTTTCTAATTTCCATTACTGCAGGATCATACTTTTATGTTGTTTTAAGCTATTGTTTGCTGTAATTTGTGAAAGCAACAATAGGAAACTAAAGCATTCAGTATACCAAAAGTTTTCTAGTCTATAAAATCCACAATTTCCCCACATCATACAGAACTATAGAGCTGATCAACATGAGATCAGTAGTTTCAAAGTCTAAAAGTGTCTAATGGAGTTGTCTGATCATATTTGTTATTTTATTTCGTTTATTGGTTCTGACCAATTAGATTACATTTCTAACTAGCAACAGGTGTTTATTGCGCCATTTGAAAAAAATCAGTTCATATGAGATGCCAAGATAAATCTTGGTTAATGGTAAACCTGAATGATCACATTGATGAGGTAAAAGATAAATTATTATGTTTTGAAATTTAGTTTAGCTCTCATTTCTTAAAAATAACATTCATATAAAATCCAAATTCATATGTATTCGTTTATTTGTTTCCCTCCCGTTTTTTAAAAAATCTTTCTCTTCACTGAAAACATATATTGCATTATTTATTAAGATAAAAAAGGAAAATAAACCTGACTAGAAAAAAAAAAAAAAACAGTCGGTAAGGAAAAACATATTTTTGGACAGTTTCAATGAAAGTATGCAAAAAAATGAAGAAAATGATCTTACCATATATACATAAATATGACTGTGACTTCTAAGTAGCTCCCTAAATAGTGAACCATTTTGCTCCGTAACTTAATCACGATCTAGATTTTCATATGTAAGTAGCCAAGTAGGGGTGTTGCTGATTGGAAACATAAAACGAGCTGAAATATCACAATGGTATAAAGTACGATTCTGATAATTTTGCTAATTAAATTGTTACCAAAAAAGTTGCAAAGCTCTGGGTGCCCCATGGGAAGGTTTATTGCTTTTCTGAAGTATTCCAACAAGAAACCAAACTATGAGCACTTATGAAACAACATAATGTGTAAGGCCCAAAGTTAGATTAGCCAAATTGTTTTTGAAGAGGCATCAAATAATTGATCAGGAAGTAAAACTGTGATTATAGAATAAAATCACAGTTGAATTGTAGCAAATAATTGCAAAAATAATTAAAGTCACAAATCCTCCCAGTAACAATGTGAAACAATTCTCTTTAGTGCCCCACAGGGATGGAACTTGCTAGCTTTGATTGGGATTAAACCTGGAGGTAAAAGAAAAGGAAAATTGTGGTCGGGAAGAAATCATATTGAGAACATATCATCCAAAAGAAAAAAAAAGTTCCTGAAAAGTGAATTTGGAAGTTAGGTAATTTCCATTTCAAAGGATGCAATTTATTATAGTTTCTTTAATGATTTTTAAAGGAGTCAACCATAAGCTTGAGTTTTCATATGTAGACAGATTTCTGGTTCTCAGTTTATTTCTTCTTCTGCTGTAGTAAAATAGAGCTAGTGTTTTACATCTCTAACAGAAAGAATAGGAACTTAATTAAGGGGAAATTTTTGCTTTCAGAAGAATTATGATATGATTCTTATAAGCAAATGTTGACTCTGTAGGAGTAAAATAACTATTTGCTTTTAGTACTTATATCACTCATAACAATGCAGTATAATATTCACTACTGGATGAAATGCTAGCAGTAGAATGAATGATTTCTGAAAATATATCTTTCATCCTTTAAAAATCTAGTAATAAAATGCAACCTGAAACACACAAATATGTTGCATATATTCTAATTGGCCTTCATGTTAGCTACTCAGTCATTCTTTTATGTATATGTTACGATCTAAATGTAAATATCTACCCAATCTGTGATCTCTCAGGTTTAATAAATAGGACTGCCCAAGCAAAGGAGATACTGTAAATAAAACTTTAAGATATAATGATTTAAACTTCCCCTTCTGAATGTAAAGCATCTAGTAATAAACAACAAACTAAACCTCAACTCTTAAAACTCTAGTGTTTTAAATCAAATTATTTTTATTAATTCTACATTATTGAACCTCTACTGTATGTTTGGCCTGTGTTGAACATTTTATACTTCAGTGATTTGTAATTATATAGTGATAACATAGTCTTCAAACAATGATATGCTAAAGTAAGACAACGTAGTATATAGTTAATTACAAGAATGAATGCAATAGATTACTATATTTGGTGGCTTTTACCTCCAAATTAATATATCCTCTTTACTTTAGTACACTGTACTAATAAATCCCAAAAAGTCATTTTAAAATGCAGCTTGACAATCTCAGTCTATCTAGATTTAATACTAATTCGGAATATATTATGTACAGATACTGCATCATGAGATCAAATTAATATGATGAACAAAGTGAGAAAAATAGACATAGATTTAGCTCTTTCAGAGCTTATACAATGGTGGCAGATACATACAAGAAAATAGGCAATTGCAATATAGTGTGATAAGTAATAATGCTGTGAAGCGAGACAGAATTTCCAACTTGAAGAGTCAAGACTGAAAGATGAATAGAAATTCACCAAATAGAGGGGCTAGAAATGTTCTGGTAGAGAATGTAGCATATAGCAAATGTCCAAAGTTGGAGAAACAGAAAGAGAGAGAGGGAGAGGAAGAGAGAATAATAAATAATAAATGCCTGCTTAATAAATGAGAGAACTTAATTAAGGATATGATGGAATCTGAATTCCAAATGAGGGTAAAGGCAAAATCAGGAATTACATTATGAGTATAACACAGACAGAAATTATGTCATAAGAAAAGCACAAATGTATGTGTGTACACACACTTTTTTTTTTTTATATATATCCTTCTATCCAGGACAAGAGCATTTCTAAGTGGCTGACTCCCTATCTGAAATTTATGTTCAGAGAAAACAATATTTTTTGGAGACAGAGACAGTCCATTAGAAAAATACTAGAGGATCATTGGAGGGATATTGTAATAAAGGCAGTGAGCATTGCCTTCTGGTCACATTTACTGAAAAAATAAGAACTCTTTGTGGAACAGCACAGATTAGGGAGTCAGTCCTGAGAATGGGTATGTCACGTCTTCCCACACGTCGCTCTTTATATTTATTTATACAAGAGGAATTTCATGCTTGTGACTGTGAACAACTCACAATTTATAAGCTGCCTTAGAGGTATGTTTTGTTTTGACCATACAAGTGATACATCTATTTTTCAGCCAGCATTTAAAAGTTTTGAAATTATAATTTAAAAATCTCAATTCCTAGTTTTCTATAAGAAATGTGAAGCTCTGGCAGCATTGGTCGTTGATTTCTTTATGAAAGAAATCTGCTGGAGCATAAAAGGGAAGCATGTACGGGAAGGGCAAGCAAACAATTCGTTCGCAGCAGTCCTAAACTCTCATATACCCGGCTTCTGCAGAGCTTTGAAACTTTGACTCAGAGCTTAACTTTTATGGCTGTAATTCTTGTTCCTAAGTTATTTTAGGTTTGTACCTTGTCTCCTAGATTGCTGGCTTGATATCTTCTTCTTCTCTGCTTGGAATCATATTTGAATTTTTGGTTACGTTTCTACCATTCTTTTGGATTTGAATTCGCAGGCTTTCTCTTCCCACATATTGCCCCCGTGGACAATCTCTTGCCCTCACACCATCTACTACCATTTGTGGAATGTCAAATAATAGCACTCCTCTGCTCAAAAATCTCCAAGAGATGTCTTTTTCACTCAGAGTGAAAGACAAATTCCTACCAATGGTCCATAAGGAGCACTGGTAACATTTCTAAACATATCACCTACTGCGCTCCTCACTCTCTTCCAGCCCATTGTTTTAACGGTTCTCTATGTTCTTCAAACATGCCAGATATGTTCCGAATTAAGAGCCTTTTCTCCATCTTGAACAGTCTTCCCTCAGATATTTTTTTACCCTCATCTTGCTCTGTTCAGATCTGACTTTTTCAAAGGCTTACTCTGATTACCTCCTTTATAGAGCAACTTGTTCTCTCTCCCCTGCTACTCACAAGCCTCCTAATTATAATCTATTTTGGTGTTTTTTGGCTATCTTGGTTATAGCACTTATTTTCAAACTGTATGCTTCGTAGGCATATTCTGTTTATTATTTATCATCTGTCCATCTTTCTAGAATATATATGGGGGCAAAAATTCATGTCTCTTTTTATTCATTGGTCGTCCCAAGGTACCTAGACCAGTGCCCAAATACTAGTTGAATAAATAAATGAGTGAATGAGTTACACCTGATAAAATACATGAATGTGTGATATCTGATAAAATGTAAGAATTTCAACACTATTTTAAGGTCTGTTCATAAGATCTCTTAAACTTACTTTCAGAAGGAAGTTCTTTTGGGAAGAACAATATATTTATTTATATCATCATTAAAAAAGCATTAGTGTATACATTCTCCAAAANNCAAAAAGAATATATAATTATTAATAATATATATTAATATAATGCATATTAATATATTATTAATAACATATATTAATGCCTCTAAGGCTTAGTGTGAAGATATGAATGATCAAATGAATATAAGCATTCTTTATATAATTGTTAGTTGTTACTAATAAAAATAAAACTAATAGAAGCTAGCATTTATTGAACAGATACTGTGCATCAGGCACTGCACTAAGCATTTTATAAATATTACCTCATTTAATCTCATTAAATTCTTATAACTACATGGTGCGCAATATATTACTGTGCCTATATTACAGATGAGTAAACTAGTATTTAAAGAAGTCCTTGGCAGAGCCACCACTTGAACTCAGTGTTTTTTTGTAAATTTATTTATTTTTGAGAAAGAGAAAGTGAGAGAGGATAGGGCAGAGAAGGAGGGAAAGAGAGAGAATTGTGGTTGAAACCCACGAACTGTGGGATCATGACCTTCACTAAAGTTGGATGCTTAATGGGCTAAGCCACCCAGGTGCCCCTGAACTCAGTTTTTTTGAATCCAAATTATTTTAGCCACTATTCTATTCTCATGTTTATATTCCACAATAATACTGCCATATTCCTCTTACAGATCCAGGCACAACTCTCTTTTTGTCTTTTTCCACATTCTTATTTCCCAGTTATTGGTGCAGATCATCCCTATATGATACAATGATTGACGATTGTGCTCCACCATTATATTGAGGAATCGCTAAATGGTGGTGAACTGGGTTAGAAGGTGCAGTAACAACTAAAGGGTCAAATGTCTACTAGAGTAGGAAGGCTACATTAGAGAGTATTCAGTGGTTGGACACATGTCACATTATAGTATCTAGGTTGAAACAAAGAGAGAAAGGCAACAAAAGAATAGAAAAAAAAATAAAGAAAAGACTATTCTTTGAAATGAACATGTTTCTCTTCAACTAGAGTACTTCTTCAGAACTGACCCCACGGAATAGTAGTCCACTTTACATAAAATATTCTTATTCTGTACTTACATATTTTATGTGGGAGAAAAACAAATGAAAGATTGTCATCTGCCCCAGAATCTTGGCGTTTGCATGATTTCCTACTACTAGCAATGAGCTAGAACTGCTGTTCCCTCCACTCAGTTGCATAGTTATGTGCTAAAACAAAAAGACAAAAAGCAAAAAATGCAATTTGGGCAGTAGTAGTCCTCCAAACCCAGCATTTTTTAGCCTGTATTTCCCAAATGATATTCCAACAATCATAGTAATTTAGCATGTTATGTTCTTGATTCTGGTGGAGAGAAAGTGATTGTGAAAAAAAAAAAGAAAATAGGTATATTGTGCTGTTTGCTGTTTGATATTGCACTTCAGCAAAGGAACATCACCAGCTGACAGTAATCAGGGAAGGAAGAGCAATTAGGCAGAAATTGCCTAGAATGTCCCTGAGCTTAATGAAGGTAGAAAGGTGAAGATCGCTTGCAGTTCGGTCAGCACACCAGGAGTTAGGAGTACAAAATGTACAACTTAGAAAGTAGGAGGTTTCCGTGAGCCTTGCATATTAAGTGATCACTTTTAAATCTAAAGAGAAATCACTTGTTACTCTGAAAATGGGAGGCCAGTTCAAATATTGAGCACTCTCACAAGTCAGTGAGGGTGACACATGAGGTAGTGGAGTAAGTGACATACAGTGGAGAAACAGGCTATGATCTTGAAGATGATGGGTTCTTCCTTAGGAAAATATATCAAAAGGGTTTAGAGGAATATAAATGCTGTATATAAAGCAAAATAAGTCAGGAAGCAAGTCTATGGAATAGGGACATTTTTTGGGTGAGAAAGTGATTCAGTAAGATTAAAGTTTCCTTAAAAATTATTAAGACAACATGAGAAAATATGATCTAGAAAGATAGGTGACCATAGCACTTTGCTGCTCAAATGGAACTTATAGATAACTCATCTCAGTTGTGGAATGAGGTGACATGGTGGATTGGAAGGAGTGTTTGGAAAACACAGGCAAAGATTTTCAGTACATTCAACATTCGGTAACTATAAGACCCCAGGCATATTATTTAAAATCTCCAACTTTTTGTTTCCTTATCTGTACCAAACCAATGGCTCATTGAAGAGAGAAATAAATGAGATGATATTTAAACCAGCCAGGGCTGTGCCTGGCACATAGGAAGTGGTCAAAATGTTGGCTCTTCTCTCTATTCTTTTGTTTCGTAAAATAATAAATGATCTGCTGCTAACAGATTTATTCTTTTCAAATCAAGATAATAAAGTTCAAGTTGAAGGAAACACAAAAGTTGAAAGGACATAAAGTAAAAAAAATGTATAATGTTTTACCTATTTATTATAGAGCATTTCATTTTTTAATGTCTTTAAGTAATTTCCAATTGATTTTCAGTTTTTCAATTATATAAAGCATTTTATAGTTACATATTTCATACATATACACTTAAAATTTTTTCCAATAATAAAATAAAATCATATTGCTTCAATTAGCATTTAAATTCGTTTCTTATAGGGGCTTCAGGGTGATTTAGTCAGTTAAGCTTACAACTCTTGATTTCAGCTCAGATAGCATCTCAGTGTTCCTGGGATCAAGCCCCACATCGGGCTATGTACTGATACGGCAGAGGCTGCTTGGGATTCTCTCTCTCCCTCTCTCTCTTTCTCCCCAGCTCTGTGCACACGTACATTCTTTCTCAAAATAAATAAACTTAAAGTTCATTTCTTATAAACTCATTGTACTGAAGTAGTTTTTCTTTACTTCTGTTTTTATTTACCTACTCCATTTTTTTCTTTTCTGTAATGTGTTTAATCTTTCTATGATACTGTGATTTGTAATAAATATATATTTGGTCTTGATCCCCTTGTCTAGCACAGAGCTTCTAAAACCTCTAGAATTTCCGAAGTAAGCACAGGGATAATAATGTCGTAATAATCATAACAAATTCCTTATAATCATACCTGAGTTTATGCTAATGAGGTCATTTTTGGAAAGCACCTAAGAATAAGGTCTTGTCACCAGAAGAGCCAACCATGCGATTGGAGACTTGTATCTTTCAGTCTCACCTCCCTGACCTCAAGGCAGAAGGGCTGGAAGTTAAATGGATTGCCCCTGGTCAGTGACTTAATCAAGCATGCCGACCTGTTAAAGCCTCCATAAATTCCCAAAAGGACAAGATTTGGACAAGAGTCTGGGTTAGTGAACACATGGAAGATCAGGAACAGAGCCTTACTCAAACAGATTGAGAGCTCTGTGCTCCTTTTCCCATACCTCGCCCTATGCATCTCTTCCATCTGGGTATCCCTAATTAATACCCTTTTATAATAAATCAGAAATGTAGGAAGTAAAATGTTTCTGTGAATCTATAAGCGGTTCTAGCAAATTTATCAAACCCCCAGAAGGTGTCCTTGGAACCTCTGATCAGTAGCCAGTAGGTCAGAAACATAGGCGACAATTTGGACTTGTGATGGGTGTCTGCAGTATAGGAGGGAGGTCCAGTGGGACTGAACCCTTCACCTGTGGAATCTGACGCTGTCTCCAGGTAGAGAGCTTCAGGAGTCAAATTGTAGGACACCCAGCTAGTGTCACCAGTTTGGTGTGAGGAAAAAACCTACACATAGTAACACGTGTGAGAATCAGACCTTCTCATCCTCTCTTCCTTCGACTCATGTAGCATTACTGGCTTTACATTACTTATAACATTTTTATTTATATAATCCCTGTAATTTTGATCTATTGTTTCTATTTCCCTTCATGTGATACATGTAACAGAATAGAAATGAAGAAATGTTAGCGCCTATCATTGTTATTGTCTTCATGTTTTCAGTTTTAAATTCCTCTCCATATCAGTTATCTATTGTTGCATAACAAATCACCCCCAAACTGACTGGCTTAAAACAACAACTACATGTTATCTCAGTTGTTTCTGTGAGTAAAGGATGCCAGGATATCATAACATGATGCCTCTGGCTCAAGTTCTCTCATAAAGTTGAAGTTCAGCCTTCATGTCAGCTGAACTGTGGTCTCCTCTAAAGCTTCAACCAGGGGTAGGAGAAGCTTCTTCCAAACTTGCACATGTGATTGTTGGCAAATCTTGTTACTTGCTTATCTAGGCTTCATCACAGGGCTGGGTCACAGCAGGGGAATTGCCTTCCTTCAGGGCAAGAGTCCAAGAAAGAGCAAGAGTGGGCACCCAAGACAAAATCCATACTCTTTTCTAATCTTGGAAGTGTCACCCAGTCATACCTGCCATATTCTGTTTGTAGAAGAGATTCAGGAAGTTCAGCCCGCACTTTAAGACACCAGATTACACAAGAGTGTGGGTGTCAATCAGAAGTCAGTAGTCATTAGCGGCTATCTTAGAGGCTGTCTCTTATTTAAAGTTTGCCTTTGATATTTACAAAGTGCTTTCATTTAGGCCTTCATTGTCCTTTTAAACTCACCATACCTTAAGATTGAACTCTTAACCCTCATTAAGCCACCCTGTTCATGGGCAAAATGTTTACATTTTAGAAGTTAGGTCAGTTTGAGTATTTCTCCAGTGAGAAGTTTCTATTACCTTCAGAATTAAATCTTAAAGCCCAAGGACAGAATTCAAGATTTTTGATAATCTATCCCTGGCTTTTCCTAGCTTCATGTCACTATCAGTGTCTCTGTTTTCTGCCCCGGAAATAGTCCTGGGGAGCCAGAGTGAGCTCCGGAATTGATACTGGCTCATGATACTTTGTAGATTTTCCTGTGTTCAGATTGAACAGCTAGAAATTCATAGCTGTAAAAATCTTGATATTCTTCAGATAAAATCTTAACAGATAATTCTTCAACTCTTGGCAAGTGAGTCTAATTTCAACATGTAAAAACCACTTCCCTGAACATAGCTGCCATTTCATAAAGCCCAACAAAATCAAATCCTAAAAACAACAGATGTGACTTTTAAAACGTCCTCGATGGGGCATCTGGGTGGCTCAGTCGTGGCTCAGGTTGATTAGTTGGAGCCACATCAGGCTTTCCACTCAGCGCAGAGCCAGCTTTGAGTCCCCTGTCTCCCTCTCTCTGCCCTTCCCCCGCTAGTGCACATGTGTTCTCCCTCTCCCTGCCGCTCTCAAAAATAATTGTTTAAAAAAAGTGCCCTCCATATTTTCTCACATTTCCTCCATATCTTTCCTTACACAATGTGTTTTCTTTAATGTAACGATTGAGCATACATTGTGCCCTCGGGTCCCTGCTTTTGATTAATTATAAAAAGAAACATTAAGACCCTGGCCCCACATCACACAACCAGTGAGTGGTAGACTCAGAACCACAGATCAAGTAATACATCCATGCTTCAGTTTCTCTCCACGGTATGAAGAGCTGCCTCTCCTATGTGGTTACAGTCTGCATCTTATGAAAAACACACCAGGATTTGGATAGATGCTTCATTTGTTTCTCCAGCAGTTTCCCCCTCTTAAATTAGAGTAGAAACACCCACAAAATCATAAGTATTCCAGTTTCATGCCAACTATCTTTTCAATTATTTGTTTTCAACTTTCCAATTGATAAGTTTTTTTCTAATTTGGCTTGTAGAGGTTCAATCATAGTATTCCGTTTGTTTCTATATTGATAATGAGATGTCCCATTTGTGAAATATGTTTAAATTCAAGAGTGATGTTTGAATCTATAAAGGATCTGAAATTGGCTATCAATTGAACAGAAACATTCTGGATTTAACTATTAATTTAGGATATCTTTTTAATAAGAATAAAATAATTTTTAAAATAGAAGCATTTAATCTTCTCGTGTCTGTACATGGAGAAGCAAACTGAATACTGAATACATTTACACTGTAAATTTAAAAATCTCTGGTGAATAATCCCTGTAAAATAGATTCCCTCTCATAGAATAGTCACAGAGGATCATAAATGTTTTCACTGGATGGTGGTGTGCTTGAAGGTTGTCGTTTTGTTTGTTTGTTTTTGTTTTGTTTTTTTAATTTATTGTTTGCATTCTCCATCAGTATTTTAAGATAATGCTATTGGAAGGGGATTTCATTTGCTTGGACCAACATATGGCTTCCTTTCCAAACAGAACTGGAGAAATTTTTAAAAATGATCTATGCTTGTTCTTCCTGCTGCAAATAATGTCCTTTTGACAGTCTTCAGTAGTGTGAAGGTGTGAATGTGCGTGTGCATATGAATGACTAGAAGCAAAGCTATAGGTAAATCAACATATGCTGATGCTGTTTTAATACAAGAATATTTTTTTTTATTTTTCTACTGGATAAGCCAGAGAAGAATTGCTATCAACATAAAGACAGTTAAAATGTAATGACATGCAGAGTTATCTCAGGGGGTACATACAGTCTTATCTGTCTATCTCCAGGGGAGTATATGTAAACTAAGCATAAATATTTTTATGTGTGGCAGATTTTTAAAGCTAATTGTTAGTAAACCATGGCTCTGTTTAAAACCTGTAAGGGACAATAAACTGCTCCAGTATTAAGAGCATTGTAAAATAAAATTTGGCTAGTGTATATAATGTATTCAAAGAGAATTGATAAGAGTACCGATAGCATGCAATATTTAGTTTGGTAGGAAAATATTTTAAATATGTGTTTTAGGACCAAAACCTTGGAACAACAAATGTTCAACTAAGAATGAAAATCATATAATGGTCATCTTTACTGGAGGAGAAAATGAAATTTTCCTTCATTTAGCCAATTGAAAAAATATATGTATGTATGTTTTTAGGAATTATGAGAGCAAGATCTCACTTAGCTGAAGTAAGATTGATTTTAAATGTATTGGGTAAAGGATTTTCAGATACCCAGATAACATAATCTCCCATCTCATAAATTACCAAAAAGAATAAACCTACATTTTCATGGGTTGTGAGTCTTTTTGCTGGCAAACAGCTGCTCAGAAAGAAGAAAATGTAAATATAAACCTCATGTCAATTATTTTTTATTAAAATTTTTAAAAAGTAAATACTAAATATCACATTAAAAAGTGTATTGTGACCACAGCATTTTTTTGCATGATACCAGCCTCAGTGGTGTATTTTCAAAATTATTGTTCAGTATAGTTCATTAAATAGAGCACAGCATAGATTCATGGGAAATAAATCATGTTAGTTATGACTCTTAAAATTAGCTAAGTTTAGACAGCAAGGCCCTTCTCATTTTTTCCTCCCTGTCTTTTATAAGTTTGAATTTTATATGACATTCTAAACTTCTAAAATAGGGACAATTTGTTGTGGGTTTATGACTCACTGAATTTTTCTCTGGGTTTAAAACAAATAAAGCCCCCTGCAGTTGAAGACTGAAGTGCCAATGACTACTAGTTGCAACAGCTGATAGTAATACATTGTTTAAATAATTGTTGTCAGATTTACAATTAGAAATAAAATTAATGGAGTGACTACAACAACAACAAAGACTCAAGTTGTTTTGTAGAAAGTCCTTTGCTAACGGGTCCAGGGGTGGAATATGAAATTTAATGAGTGTAAATGTCAAGTCATTCATGTGCAGGGAAAGCACCAAGCTAAGTTCAATTTAAATGGCAGTGAATTAGTTAACGGGGGTGAAGAGATAAGGATAAATAACTAGATCCGACATCTGATTTCTCATTGCATTATACAGGAACCAAGAAAGCTAATAAGAGGCTGACTTTTACCAAGACCAATATATTATCCCAAGGATATTGTACTGTCTTGTTTCATTGGAATTAGACCAAATGTGGGGTGTATAGTAAAGTTTTGCTGCTTCATTTTTTCCAAAGTATACAGTAAAGTTTAAAGGTTTTCTTGTAGACACATTTACTGAGTTTTGCATATAACAGAATCATTATTTCTCAAAAAAATATATCAGTAACTATTAAGTAGTTAACTAGTCTTTAAAATTGAATTTAGAGAGGGGCGCCTGGGTGGCTCAGTCAGTTGAGCATCCAACTTCAGCTCAGGTCATGGTCTCATGGTTCTTGAATTCAAGCCCCATGTTGGGCTCCGTGCAGACAGCTCAGAGCCTGGAGCCTGGTTCCAATTCTGTGTCTCTGGCTCTCTCTGTCCCTCCCCTGCTCATATTCTGTCTCTGTCTCTCTCCCTCCTAAAAATAAATAGACATTTAAAAAAATTGAATTTATACAAAAAATGTTTAAAAAGTTTATTAAATATTTTATTAAAAGATTTCTAAAAATANGATGGATGTGGGGGTAGGGGGGGATGGGCATGGAGGAGGACACTTGTGGGGATGAGCACTGAGTGTTATGTGGAAACTAATTTGACAATAAACTATTAAAAAAAAAGATTTCTAAAAATATAGAGTTGAGAGGTGTTAATAGTTGGTGATAATAGTTGAGAGGTACTTAAATTCAGGTTCACATAGGCTGTTTGGTAATGTTGCATACATACCTTTTTGGGCAAATAAAAGCAAAAATTAGTGTCTCAGAATGTGCCTGTAACATTGATAATCTATCAGAAATGTATTACTCTTCATGTATACTTAGCTAATTAATATAGTACCGACATTCTCTTTTGTTGATACTCTTTCTTGTTTTGTATCTTCTATAGTATGAACACATGAATCTTGCTTTTATCTTGTTCACTGCTCTTTGTCTCAGACTTCTAGAACCGTGCCTGACACAGCTGTTCAATAAGTATTTGTTGAATGAATGATGGATGATTGAATAAATGAATGAAGTCCTGCTTCCATATTGCTCAGGTATTAATAAAGAATCTAGATTTTTAAAATATGAACAAGGCTGGTTTGCTATAAAAATTATTAACAATTTATTGGAAATGAGCTAAGAGAATAAACAAGTACACTAAAGAAAACTCTAGGGCTGAGGGAGAGTAGTAGTCAACGAAGGAACAAACATTTGGGGAAGTGAATCTTCTCCAAATTTTTGATCCAGACTTATTTTAGAGAGTGTAGTTGTAGCTCGTTCGTTGCAGGAGAAATTGACTGCATTGTCCCAAACCAGAGTTTTTGGTAGTCCATGGGCAGAGGCTGGCTGGGATCCAGAGAAATGCTCTGGGGAACTGTCTGCTGGAGGTACTACCATACTAACTAGGAAGCCATAACCAGGCAGTCACTAGGAAGCAAGCTGGAGAGCAACCAAATCTAGGTTTCCCTGTGTTTGACTTTCATTGGTAGAACAGTGTGCAGTTACACAGAGCATGGAAAGGAAGTATGCTATAGACACTCTGGCCATCTAGGAAGTTAGAAATCAGACTTGGATTGGAATTTAGATACCAGTATTTGATTCCTTGTCACTGTGTTCCAGTAGAACCTCAGTTATCTATCCTTAGCTTTCTTGTCTGTACACATTTCTTCAGAAGATTAAATGAGATAATCTATACAAGTGTCTAATATAGTATCTGAACATAGTAGGCCCTCATTTTAATTATTTTTTCCTAATCCCCATACATGGTCTCTTCACAGTTTAAACCAGTTATCAGGATATCATTTTATGCCCCCATACTATGCTATACTTAGTAGCAAAAATAAAAATAAAAATGACCATTCTAAGTCTAGAATAATCCCAGTCTTTTTTACCATCTATGGAAAATGTGGGACTTAACAGCTAAGCAGAAAGCAAGAAGCTGCCTGAGATCTCAGGGACAAAGGACTCATTACTGGTTATGACCTCTTTATTTTCCAAAGTGCTCTATGCCTATAGTCTAATTTGATTTGCAAATCCATTTTTACAGGAATCAAGGAGGAGGCTATACTTATTATTACCATTTGAAACATGAAGAAACTGGCTTGTTAGTAACCATGAAAAAAAATAGTCAATGTCCTTTAATAGCTGACTCCGTCAGTTTGCACACTTATTATGTAATGGAGTATTATTTCAAAGATTTTTAATTTTTGGTATTTTCTCCAGATGTCTGCTTATTTGTTTTCTTTTGATAGGAAGACTTTTTAAAATTACATATTATAATGAAGGCCACCCTATAAAGTAGAGTCAATTTAAACTATTGTGGTCAAGCTAGGAAGGTAGATACCATGACCAATTCGCTGGACTTCCCTTTCTCATCTCCTAAAATGGCCGAACTAGGTGAGAGGAAGCCATTTGCAGCTTTAAAGAATCTCATTTCCTTTCATATAATTAAGCTTGCTAAAATGCTATAAAATAAATAGAAAAGAGCACCTGGCAACTTCTAGGTAGCCTTGCCCTACTTGAATTTCCTTCTTTAAAATCTGCTTTTGCAATAAAGCAAACTGTCCATAGATTTCAGTATGTTGTTAAAGATTACTAATTTTTGACATTACTTTCGGTGTGCCAAAATGGTATCTGGCTTCTTGTTGCCAGAGATGCTGAATGCACATTCTGAGGGTGGCCATGTCTCAGAAGCAGTATAAAATGGACAAATAATTTAAACTTCTTTTAATGCCCGAACTGCCCCATAACTGTTTTTGGCCTAAGATGGTATTAATTGTAAGTGATTATTTTTCAAGTCTTGCTGTTACCCCTCTTCCTGAGTCTTTCTGCTTTCTTTCTAACTCTCCACATCAAAACCTAATCCTCTGAATGGAATACATTTTTTTAAAATGAGTCTCAGTCCTTAAGTGGTTAAGTTGCACCTCTGGGATCTCACAGAACAATATCAGTCATCTTATGTCAAGAAAAAAAATAATGTCTAATATGTGACAGAAATAAATTACTTCTTATGGGACAGCTACATTTGGTCTGATACTTGTTGTCAGCTTTCACTGGGAGACGAGGAACTAAGAAATAGATTTCATCAAATTCTGAGATGGGAGGAAATGAAATCTTAGCAAAGAAAACAAGTTATGCCTCTGAAATGAATTGTATGAGCGGGAAGATATATCAGGTGAAAAGTGAATGTTAAAATCATTTACCAACAGATGACATAAAACATTTTGGACAGATATTTAAGGGTAGAAAGCCCTGATATTACCAGTTTATAAAATATTCATGTATTCAAGAAAACTAAATGATCTCTAGATTTGGGAATTGCTTGTAAACATTCTCTAGTTTCAGCAGTATGTTTTTTTCTTCATGGTACTCCTTTTTTTCACCCCGATGAGCTGCCTATTGGATATGGGATTAAAAAAATAGTTTGCAGTATAAATTTAATCCCTTGAGTGTATCTAAAGTAACTTCTCAACACTTGTTCACCTGGATCACCACAGTTTTAAATAAAGGAACCATATGTACTGTCTTGCACCAGTCAAGAATGAAACATCATATTTGTCAAAAGAGGAGGAAAGGACCACGTAGCTTAGAGGATTAAGGGTGGGCAATGGAACCTTTCAACCCTAAGTCATTCTTGCCATCTGTTTGTGGTAGGTTAACTTGACAGAAATCATTACTATCTAAAAGCTGTTCAGTTGTCTCCTACTTGTCAAAGACATGGAAGTCTTATTTTAGACTTGTTAGACAGATGTCCATATCACACAAAACGGGTCCTGATTATCACCCAGCGAATTTAACCCCGTGGGGCAATGTGAAACTTTCCTACCTCTGCCAACAAGGGAGAGAAAATGCTGTTTCAGGTGCTATCCCGAGACAAAAATCCTCTGATCCTTTTCTATGTTTTATCCAAGGAAGATCGCTTGGAGATGAATATTCTACTCTTTTAAGTTGATTTAAAATTGCTGACTCCCCAATGTAAAAAGACCCTAAAAATGCAGTTTGCAAAATTTAAATAGATGGACTTTTATGAGTATTAATTACAAAAGCACAAAAAAACCCCACTGGTTTTGGGGAAAACTATATTCCTTGCACTCTCTCATTTCAAATCTTAAATTTTAAGGAGAGAATATCATATAAATTTAATAATGCTTTATGAATAACATATATACAGAGAGTTCTAAAGTATAAGATTTTCACAAAGCTAACATACCTATATAGAAAGTGTTTTCATTAACATGCAGCCCATGATCAAAATTCTCAGAAAGCTTTCCTTGTGCCCATACTCATCTCAGTTTCTACCTTCTCCCAAAAGTATCCTACATCTTTTCTCTGTACTGTTGGTGTTTGAGAGATTATTAATATAACTTATTTCTTGAATAGTTTTGTCTGAGTTTAGGGCTAAAAACTTATTTGATTATAACTAACAAAATAAAGAAATGAGATATTGACATTTGAAAATGAGATTTATAACCTTGAGACTTGGATTACCTTTGGCCAAAGTTTATTAAAGTTTATACATTTATTTACAGTGGTTTCATGTTATATTTGTCTATAGATGAAGGTACCAAAGGGGAGGGAGACATTAAATGCAAGGCCTCAGACCATAAAAAAGTTACACAGAAATATGATGGAAAAAAGTGAAGTAGAATTAACTCTGCATTAACGGTGGTATTTTATTTCTTGCAATTATATTATAATTTTAGGTGGAATATTTGACTCCTCTGGGTTTTGGTAGCTTCAAATGTAAATGGGAATGTGAAAAACAACTTGCTGAAGTCACTTCTTACTAAGACCTATGATTCTAGGAAGATAAAAAAACATTTTTTCTACTTTTTGCTCTTATCACTGTCTCTACTACCAAGTTGGAAGATTGGTCTCTTTTTATTTTTATATAAGTAGGGGTGGGAGATGGGGACTTCTCATGATACCTGTTTCAAGCTGGGGAATACAAGATGTGGGAATGAATCTCTCTTTTTGTCAAGGTCACAGCTGAAATGTCTATTTTAGACTATCTCAAGCCATGAGGCAATGCTAACTTTGTCGTTCTTAGCAAATATCTTTGAGAGGTAGGATACAGACTTAATCTTTCACATTATACAGATAAGAAGTGAAATCACTGAGCACTCGAGTGATTTATGAAGCAGCAGGTAAACGTTAGAAGAGGAAAAAAGGAAATTTGGTCTCTTGTCTCTTCTCTCAGGATTCTTTCTGAGGGCTTCCTATTGCTTCGGGACCACATATGCACTTTCGATAGCCTCTTGTATGAACACTGAAGAAACTATATTCTGCAGAAGGTGGAATGTGAAAGTGACAAAGGGGATTTTTCTTATTAAGCCCTTGACCTCTGGTGTTCAGTTTTCCCAGTTTTAAGTGCATGGACAAACTGCTTAATGGCAGAAATGTCACTGCCAGAACTTTAGAGAGGTTAATCAATACTGAGCCTCAATCAAAATTTACCATTATGTTTCTAAACACTGGAGTCCTCATGGAGACTTTTACATATTCACTGAAATGTTTTTAGAACATAGAGGTCAGGCTTTTTAAATTGTTCAAGTGTTGCCAACCATCGGCAGTTCCCTGTAGATTATAAACAAGGAACAGAGCCACTGTCCTCCTATTTGATACTTGTTTTCCCAGAAGAGAGCTGGAGCTGCTGGCTGAAATGTCAGAATAAAACAAGACTTGCCTATTTTTAGCTTCAGCTCATACAGTTTCCCTCCTCTTTAATCATATATCAAGATTTTAAACCATCCACCTTTTGAGATGCTTCAAGTTAAAGAGAGCTGAACTCAATAAATATGCAAGATAGTTTAATACAAATTATTGCAACATACAGTAACAGTTATTTTTAATAATAATTATTACAGAAACATGTGATTTTGTTCTCATTTTTTGGAATTTTGTTTTTGGCTATCCTAATCAGTGTGTAATTAGATCCCTGGTCACAAAATTAAGCACAATGTCAAAGGTTCTACAAGGAACTAAGGGGAAAAAAAAGAAAGAACAATGCAAGACGTTAGTGTCCTAACTAGAAACTGCATCTCAGGAAATATCCTTACCTCCTCCCATCCCATCACATGAACAGAGAAAATGTAAGAAAAGGTAGTTTTATCAATTTCTAGCTTCAAAGAAGAGTATGTTGGGTAATAGAGAGTAAGAACTGGGAAGGTTTCAATTACATTGAGATCTCAGGTAATCTGGTGGGAGTACTAAGCTTAGAATAGCCTTGTAGTAATATGTCTTATATGGTAGATGATGATTTGGAAAAAAAATTAAATTTAAGTATAGGTTAATGTTTGACCCAGAGTCATGAATAAATTAGATAATCTATCCATTCATTCAACAAATATTTATTGATGCCTATTGTATGCTCTAGATCCTTGGGATAGAGAAAACAAATCGTTGTGGAGATTGCATCCTAGCGGAAGGAAATAGATAATAATCTAATATATATATGTGTGTGTGCGTTGTGTGTATGATATATATATATATATCAGCAGTGCTAACATCTTTGAGAATTAAGGACATATAGTGGAAGCGATTTTAGCTCAGAAAGGATAATCATGGAAGTCTTGTTTGATAAACAATCAGTATTGGGCAAAGACGGAAGCAAAGTTCAGGAGTGAGGCATGTCAATCCTAACTAGGGAAGGAATGTTTTAGGCACTGGAATGGAATATGCAGAGTCATTGAAATGAAAATATACTTGATGTATTTCAGGAGAAATACAGAGAGCAGTGGGCACGGTGAGTATTCAGGAAAATGGTAGGACTAACGTGAGAAGTAAGAGGGGGGCCAGAACATGCAGTGCCTTAGGTTGTTACAAGCATTTGGGGTTTTACTCAGAGTGAGGTGGGAGGGTTTTAAGCTACCTTAAAGTATCTAGCAAGGAAATTTGTGATCCCGTTTGCCTTTTAAAAGGATTTTTCTGCCTGTTCTATGAGACTAGATTATTGGATTCCCAGGATCGAAAGCAGGGAGATCAGTAAGGAAATAAATATACCATTCTAGGCAATAGCTACAGGTGTTGTTGTTTTTTTCTTTTTTTTTTTTTTCCTACTAGCTGGTAGGAATGGGAATACTTATATGAAGGTTGACTTTGAGCATATGCATACAAAGAGATATATCTGATGATGACAGATTAAATATGAGGTGTAGGAAGGAAGAATCAAGGATGATACCAAGGCTTTTAGCACAAAGAAGTGGTGGAATGGACTTGTTATTTACCAAGTTGGAAAATACGGTGAAAGAAAGAGATTTGGGGAACATGGGAGTGGCAAGGTTCATATGAACTAGGATTTCAAGTTTGGACAACTTCAATTTGAAATTCCATTAGACTTCTAAGCAGAAATATAAAATCAGTGGCTAGATACATGAACTGAGTTCAAAGAACAAGTCAAGGCTAGTTTTGAAAATTGATGGGTCATCAGTCTATAGATGGGTTTAAAGACAAGGATCTGAATGAGTTCACCTAGGAAGTAAGCAAGTTGGTAGTCCAAATGAAGTTATTTATTAATAAGCCACAAAAAATAGGTTATCTCTAAGACCTTTGATTCCTCAAAATCTAATAAAAATAGTCTTAAGAATCAACTGGAGAAGTAGTTATAATATATTCAAGGCTTAAGGTCTTGGGAATCATTTCTGTCATTTATCAAACTTCAGACAATGAGTTATAACACCATTATCTGGACTTTACAACAAATCTGGTTAGAGCATTTTTCACTTAGTCTTGTGTACAGAAATAGAACATTGTCTTCTGTCCATTGTTTTTAACCCCACTTCAGTTGTGTGACATTCTTTCATCCATTCTCAAAAGATTGCTTATCAGATAGTACACAGCCTTTACAGTGAAATACTGATTAGTTTGTGGGAGTATTTTCTAGAGTTGATATATCAATGCACAGCATTTCATCTTAAAGGAAAGTTAACTGTTTAAGGCAATGTTTTTCAAAGCACATTCCAAATAACATTAAGTTCAGAGGATTTAAATCTGAAAAATATTAAATTAAACAGGTTTCTATACTGCAGGACTTCTCAGGGCCTTTATTAAACCAATGAGCCTTAAGTCTACAGAAAATAAGAGAAGCTAAGAGTAGCTTTTTGTCATCTCTAATTGGTCTTCAAATCTTTTTTTTTTTTTTAAGTTGATTTATTTTGAGAGAGAGGGAGCATGCACATGTGGAGGAGAGGCAGAAAGAGACGGTGACTCAGAATCCCAAGCAGTCTCCAAACTGCCAGTACAGAGCCTAATTCAGGACTCAAACTTAAGAACCATGTGATCATGACCTGATCCCAAAGGAAGAGTCAGACACCTAACCTACTGAGATACTCAGGCACCCTGATCTTTGAATATTTTTTTAAAGTACAAGTCTTTTTTTTTTTTTTTCCTTAGAGAGAGAGAGAGAGAGAGAGACAGCGTGAGCAGGGGAGGGTCAGAAAGAGAGAGAGAGACGGAATCTGAAACAAGCTCCAAGCTCTGAGCTGGCCGTCAGCACAGAGCCCGACGCGGGGCTGGAACCCACAAACCATGAGATCATGTCCTGAGCCAAAGCTGGACGCTCAACTGACTGAGCCACCCAGGGACCCACTGCCCCCCCCCCTTTTTTTGTTTAATGATTCAAGGATTTATTAAGTCATACATACAAAACATAGCTGCTAATTGCATTAGCAAAAGATCAATGTAAAAACACTCCGCAAGTCTGCAACGGTCAATTTAAAAAATTTTGTTCTGTGCTTGAAAGGTCCAACCTTGTATTCTTGCCAGCGGGCAAGTTGTACAGAACGTGATTATTAGCACGAGCACGGGCTTAGGGAACCTAACAGACCCAAGGAACATCGTTAGTTAGGCAGAGCGACAGGAAGCGTGTGTCCAGGGGGGAGGGGAGAGTGGAGGCGAGGAGGAGGGTCAGCATTAGTCAAGGTACAGTACTAGTGATCTGGCAAGACAGTGATGTTAAGAAAGTTCATAGTTCAGGAATATATATTTCAAAACCTGTAAAGCTGCAACATGATTTTTACACCTAGTTACTAGAAAACTAAGGAAAGTGCTTATTAGCTCTGAATAAAGTAACAGGAACAGTTACTTTCCGAGTGTCATAGGAATAAGATTGTTCAGTGGTCAAAGTGTATAACATTAATTATTCAGTATTCATTGATTTTGAACAATAAAAGTGACAAATTCTTTATAAATATCACTAAATGACAGAGGCTTTGCTTTATGTGAATTATCCCATTTGTACCTAAAAGGTGCAAACTGAAATTATTCCCATGTTACAGATGCAGAAACAAAAGGGAAAGAAGTAAGGCAGCTCTCCAAAGGCCACAGTGCCAGTTGATGGGAATACTACAGTTTAAGTTCAGAGCCAGGTCGCCTAGTCATTAGTTCTCAAACTTGGATCCCTGAACCAGGAAAATGAGCATTGACAAGGATCTTATGAGAAATACAAATCCAGTCCCGTGAATCACAACTGTGGAGGTGGAGCTCAGTACTCTGTGCTTTAGCAAACCTCCATATTAATTCTAACACTGCAGTATAAGAACCCCTAGCTTCAATCATTGTACTAAATTGGAATAATACCTATATATGGTAGAGAAGTCTACGAAGATGACTGGTTTAGAGGAAATAATCACCTCTGTGTTTTACATTAGAGATGATCAACTTTTATATTATAAATCAGAAACACTCATGGAGTTCTTAAAACACCAAGATGACCCTCCAAGGCCTTAGGTGAGGCCAAATATAAAAGCTACAAGTGATTTTAATGGATTATCAGAATTGAAGCAAGTATAGACATTAATCGGGGAGAGTCACTTCCTAGTCTATATCAACGCTTCCCCAAACTTGATGTGCTTTGGAATACTTAGAGGATATTATTAAAGTTAGATCCCAATCCACTAAGTCTGGGTGAGGGCCTAAGATCTTGCATTTCTGTCAAGCCTCCCATTGATGTCGATACTGTGTCTGAAAACACACATATTGACTAACGAGGATTTAATTTACCCTTATAATTTCTCATTTTCTCATAGGTTACCTTATATTTAATGGCTATAAGATGAAAAGCTTAAATTCATTGATAAAACCCATCTAGAGGGATTCTAAGTACTCTTGGCACAATGTGTGAGCATTTTAGCTATTGTTTTTCCCTGTTACATGGTTGCTGACCTATCATCTTGGTCTACCTGGAACAGATTAAGAAAGTAGATGCAGGACAGTCAGTAAACTGAGTGAATGCCAAACAAATTGGGATGATTTTATCATCCTGCAAGGGAGTGTACTTACATCTGTTCCGGAAGGAAATCCTATCCTCACCTGCAAATACATTTCCAGTGAAATGACTACTCCTAGTGTTCTGCTTGTATGTAGGAAGATGTGGCAGTGAATTGGGTTTACAGAAGCAGGTTACTCAGTGAGCTCTGATCTTACATCTGTTTAATATTCACAGACTAACTGGTAGGTAGAGCCGCAGTCTAAACTTAAGTCATCTGGCTTTCACGCCCTCCGTCTTAACTACTATCCTAGTCCAGCGACTCTTCTAATGTCTCAAAGTTAAGTTTTCTCCCGTCGGGCGAATGTGGCTCAAAAGTGCTAATAAATGAACTTTATATTTTCTATTAATTTTTCACCTTATCCTATAAAGATTAAATTTTGGAAGTTTCTGTGTATATTTTTAAATAAATACATAAAATATTTGGTATATATGCACACACAAAATACTCCCAGGTATGCATGATCCAAAAATTATGGAACTCACCACCACTGAAAAATCATCTTCTTCCCTCCCTTCCACTCTCCCCCCCCCCCCATCCCTCTTC